>NC_083098.1:26290296-26611874 GCF_949774975.1 Lagenorhynchus albirostris
TCTTGCAAATGAAACAGACTGTTTCTCACTACTTTCATTGCTAATATCCTAATCCGAGCTGCATTCATCTCTTGTCTGGACCACAGCTATGGGCTTTCGATTAGTTTCCCTACTCCCAGCTTGATCTTCTATAGGTGACTCTCAACACAACAACAAGTGATGTTTTAAAGCCAAAACTTACTTTGAATCACATTCACTACCCTGATTTCAGTTCTCCAGTGGTTTCCTGTCACGTTGGGAATGAATCCATTTTTTCCATGGTTTACAAGGCTCTGCATGGTCTGTCCCTCGGCGACCTCTCTGGGCTCATGCCCTGCTCCTGTCCCCCATCCCCTTCACTCCACTCTAGTCATACTGGCTCCTTGCTGTCCTTCAAGAACCATGCCCTCTCCTGCCTCTGGCCTTTGTGTAACTCTTCCACCTTCCTGGAACTCTCTTCTTCCATAGATGGGCCTTCCCAAACCCACTTTACCTAAAATAGCACACCTTGATCTTCTCTATATCTTTACCCTCTTTTATTTTTCTTCATTATTTTTAAGCATCTGATTTTATACATCTATTTAGCTATTTGTTAATTATCTTGTCATCCCACTAGAATGTAAGTTCTGGAGTTTATCTTCTTCGCTGTTGATTCCATGGCACCTAAAATGATATATAACACTTAGTGAGTATTCGATACATTTTTTTAAATGAATGAACGCTTTTTGTCTTACAAAGCATGGTTGAATGACAGGTATGAAGAATATACAGCACTGTAAACCTCCAATTTTCATCTTTCCTCCAATCCAGGCCAAACTGAGAATGTTTTAAAACATAAGTCTGTTCTTTATATTTTAAAATACACCCACACCTCAAAACCTCTGTATCATACATCTAAAGTTGAACTTTCTGAAGATGCATTCTACTTCTGAAATAAAGGATTCCAGAGAAAATTATTATTTTGGGGGTAAGGACATAGATCATGAATCACGTTACTGATGATCATTCCTATACACTTACCCAAGAAATTCTCTCCACCATGGAAAACATTTTCTTGGCAGCAAGGACCTTGAATGTGAATGAGAAAAAATGAAAAATTTGCATACTGGGAAAAGACCGCCACACAGCTCTGGGTTTAAAGATTTCTTTCTCTTCCTACCTATATGCATGGTAGATTATAAAATCCCTCTCCAAGTTTTAGGAAATAGACAAGAGGAGAAAAATATCATGTAGAAAGAGCGTGACCCAGGAGAGTCTTCTTGCATGTCTTGAGTTATACACATTTGAACAATGGAAATTAGGGACAAGATTAAAACAAAGAAGGCAAAAGTGAATGAACTCCGCCAAGAAACAGAAAGCCTATAATCTAAGGGAAGAACTTAGAACAGTTGCAGTCAAAGTAACTCAAGTTCTCTACAAATACTGAATAAACGTTAGTATTTGAAAGTGGCCGGACAAATGTGGGTCAAAGTAAAATGAGGAATACATGGTGGATCAGAGGCACACAGCTAAGACAATGAGCCATGAACATCCTGTTGGGCACTGGTTCATAAATTACTACTACACCCTCAAGACGGGGGCTTGGAGGTAAACCACAGGCCAACACTGGGTATCATGGCCGGTTCCTTGTTTAAATTACCTGAAAATAAACTGCTCATAATAGGGTTGCAGTTAATGTATCCATTTGTTGTCTCTGTAAAGAACTGAGCAAACACAGTTCCTTTAGATGTTAAAGAGTGAGCTGGGAGGTCTGCTCTGACATTTACATCCTCAGAGACAGAAATATAAGTGTAAAATGGCTCTCTAACCCTCATTTCTGTTTAGGAGATTGGTCCCTTCAATTGACACAATATATTTGGATTATTTAGTATTTAGACTAATTCTTCCTTGAAAGGAAACAGACTGAGAGTATATATTGAATTTTTTTGAATGATTACACAAATTTCCCACATTATTCTGTATGTCTGTATATTTAGGAAGTTTCTTCAAGTTTAATACATTTTTCTAAAGTCCAAAAAGTCACTCCATCAAATTTCAATGTTTTGATTCTCAGAAAAAAAGTTTAGCCAAAATACAATTTTTTTTTTTTACTAGGAAACTGAGATAATAGTAGTGCTTTATATCACTGGTGATGAATAAGAATTACTTAATTAAAATTAATTCCATAAATAAAAAAACTGGAAAAAAGAAGTCTGCAAAATCTCTATGGTAATTTTGACATGAAAGCTCTATTACCTAAAACTGAATATGTCCATATTTAGTTTTCAAATATAGAATTACTTGTCGTTTTAGAAAAAAGGAACCAGAAACAAGGTGTCTTACAATACATATAGTCTGATACCATTTAAATAAGCCTCAGGCATATAAACACATATGTACTTATACATAACATTTATCGTTACTGGATTCCTTATGGTTGGACATTAAGGATGTTTCTTTTTATTTTTTCCTATTATAAACAAGCTAAAGAACACAGACTTGATTTCCTAAGGAAAAGCTTTAACACATTATGGAGATTAGACATTAAATTTTCAACTAACAATCAGTACATCAGTGTACGGGGATTATGGTTGATTTTTTTTTTCTTTGTGGATATCACTCTGACTACACTTTTATTAAACATTTTTATACTTTATGTATCATGGATTTTATATTAATTTTTAGTTTTATAAAATATTGCATTAAACTATTATCTTGGTTGCTGAGTTTTTTTAAATTGAAAAGTTTTAATTTAAATTGGAGTATAGTTGATTAACAATGTGTTAGTTTCAGGTGTACAGCGAAGTGATTCCCTTATACATATGCATGTATCTATTCTTTTTCAAATTCTTTTCCCATTTAGGTTATTACAGAATATTGAGCAGAGTTCCCTGTGCTATACAGAAGGTCCTTATTGGTTATCTATTTTAAATATAGCAGTATGTACATGTCAATCCCCAACTCCCAATCTATCTCTCCCCCTACCCTTCCCCCTTGGTAACCATAAGTTCCTTCTCTAAGTCTGCGAGTCTGTTTCTGTTTTGTAAATGAGTTCATTTGTATCCTTTTTTTTTTAGACAGCATATAAGCAATGTCATATGATATTTGTCTTTCTCTGTCTGACTTATTTCACTTAGTGTGGTAATCTCCAGGTCCATCCATGTTGCTGCAAATGGCATTATTTCATTCTTTTTAATGACTAAAAAAAATTTAATCCGCATTATGTACTTTCTTAAAAAATAAATATATATTACTTGCTTAATAAAACAATAGTAAAGGGGACAAAAACAAGCAAAAAAAGAAAAAGAAACAAGGTGTCTTAGCATCTCCCAAATGTTACTACTGCATTCTGTCCACAGCTGATACCTATGATTTTCCTTACCCTTCTAACAACAAGAATCTGCATTTAATAAGGCATTCAGAATTCTGTGTTAACAAGTGATAATCGAGGATCAGGGCCCCTTCCCTAGCTTGTCCTCCTCCCCACAGTTAAATTTTGTAAAATACCCTGCAGATATAGAGCATGAGAGAGAAAAAAGGAGAAACACCATGTGGTATAAGCTAATAATTATTTATATTCTTAATCAAAGGCTTGGCATTTTACATGCATGGTTCACTACTCTGGCCCACCCAGGCCCTGAAGCTATTTTCCTTTCTTCAAATTAGGAATTTGCTGAGCAAATCAAATGCTGATTCTGTATCTAAAATGATATGTTTTCTCTTTGTGCAAGTGATTAGTCCCACTAAGAAACTAATTGCCGCCATTTCAAATTGCACCAGTCGCAAAACATCGCTTTCCTTAAGAAAGAATTCCAGCTATATCCATGATATTTTTTCACCCTTTTATTTATTTTATTTTATTTTTTAGCTGTGCTGTGTGGCAGTGAAAGCGCAGAGTCCTAACTACTGGACTGCCGGGGAATTCCCTTCACCATCTTAAAGCCATGTTTTCATTCAGCTCTGTTGTTCCACCCATAAAAATGGCAAAGAGTAATTGTGAAGTGATAAGGCCAACATGGGTAAAATTTAAATGTATATTTCCTTTGACAAGTGTATTATCTCTTATCAATCTTATATGCATGTGGACACTTCCATGCATGTTGAATTATTGAAGATAATACCTCAATATTGTCTTCAGTTTTACGTATTGCCTATTCACAGGTTTAAGTTCTTTTGGCAAAAGGTCAACTAACTGCTTATTTTACCAAGTGATCCTAAGTAGTTTAGCCTCTTTTTGTCATGTCCACCCTAACAAGTAGGTAGACTAAACAGCAATTTGCATACTATGATTTCAGGGCTGCTTCTCTTTCTCCACCATTGTCTTCTTTGCTAATGTTGGACCCTTTACAACTAGACATTCACTTTGAGAAATTCTATTAAAATGCAGATTTTCCCAGAAAAAGTGATTCATGATACCTGCCTGATAGAGCAGCAAGTCAATTACACCTCAGTGTGAACGAATGTGTCAGAGCCTTTTCTGAGAGCTGGTTTTGAGGATGGTGGCAGCAGAAGACCCTGAAAGAAAAAGGGAATGAAGCAATCAGGATAAAGAAAGAGAAAAGACAGCGGATCCAGAGACAGTTCTTTTAAAGAGGTGTGCAGGCAGAGTGATATTTATATATATGTATAATATCACATCTTCTTTATCCATTCATCTGTTGATGGGCACTTGGGTTGCTTCCATATCTTGGTATCGCAAATAACACTGCTATGAACACTGGGACATGTATCTTTTTGAATTAGTGTTTTTCTTTCCCTCTGATAGAAACCCAGGAGTAGAATTGTTGGATCATACAGTAGTTCTGTTTTTAATTTTTTGAGGAATCTGCATACTGTTTTCCGTAATGGCTGCACCAATTTACACTCCTACCAACAGTCCATGAGTGTTCCCTTTTCTCCACATCCTCGCCAACATTGTTATTTGTTGTCTTTTTGATAATTGCCATTCTGACAGATGTGAGGTGTTATCTCATTGTGGTTTTGATTTGCATTTCCCTGTTGATTAGTGATGTTGAGCATCTTTTTTGGTGCCTGTTGACCAGCTGTATGTATTCTTTGGAAAAATGTCTCTTCAGATCTTCTGTCCATTTTTAAATCAGATTGTTTACTTTCTTGCTATTGAGTTGTATGAGTTCTTTGTATTTTTTGGTATTAACCCCTTACCAGATATATTGTTTGCAAATATCTTCTCCCATTCAGTAGGCTTCCTTTTTATTTTATTAATAGTTTCCTTTGCTGTGCAAAAGCTTTTTAGTTTTATATAATTATGTTTGTTTATTTTTGTTTTTGTTTCCCCTGCCTGAGGAGACATACCTCAAAAAATGTTACTAAAGACCCATGTCAAAGAGAGTACTGCCTGTATTTTCTTCTAGAAGTTTTCTGGTTTCAGGTCTTACATTTAAGTCTTTAATCCATTTTGAATTTATTTTGGTGCATGGTGTGAGAGAGCAGTCCAGTTTGATTCTTTTGTAGGTAACTGTCCAGTTTTCCCAACACCATTTATTGAAGAAGTTGTCTTTTCTCCCTTGTATATTTTTGCCTCCTTTGTCATAGATTATTTGCCCATATATGTGTGGGTTTATTTCTGGTCTCTCTAGTCTGTTACATTGACTTATGTGTCTGCTTTTGTGCCAGCACCATACTGTTTTTATGGTTGTAGCTTTGTAGTATTGTTTGAAATCAGGGAGTGTGATACCTCCAACTTCATTCTTCTCTCTCAAGATTGTTTTGGCTATTTAGGGTTGGGGGGGAGTGGTCTTTTGTGTTTCCATACAAATTTTAGAATTATTTGTTTTAGTTCTGTGAAAAATGCCATTGGCATTTTGATAGGGATTGCATTGAATCTGTAGATTGTATGTTATACATGAAAGTTGTTAAGAGAGTAAGTCATGAGTTCTCATCACAGAAAAAAATTTTTTCTATTTCTTTAATTTTGTATTTATATGACATAAGGGACATTCACTAAACTTACTGTGATAATCATTTCATGATTTATGTAAGTTAAATCAACATGCTGTACAGCTTAAATATATACATTGTTGTATGTCAATTATGTCTCAATAAAACTGGAGAAAAAACAAATAAATTTAAAAAATAAAGAGGTGTGCAGGATGTTCTCCTATGGAAAATGTCTTTATAGGGAAATCTTCAGTGAACAAAATGTACTGCCCCTGAAACTTCTTTGAGGGCTCTTGTTATTGAAGAATAATTAAAAGCTGCCCACTACTGCAACCTCCCATGTTTGGTCTCAGTAAGAACATCTCCAGTGATTCCTCCTCTCTTCTTGTGTTGCTGGAAGAAACTCAGCCAAATGATAGGGACAGTTATTTGGTAAAAGACTGAAGTTGTCAGAGGAATGAAGAATGGAAACAAGCAAAATTAAAATGAGTTTACCACCAGGGCTTTTAAACATCCCATGTGTAAGGGGAAGGAAACTTTAAACTTGCACTTAAATATTTAATGCCAACAGGAATCAGACATTTTGTGTGTGTGTTCACTGTAGTAATGCTTGATTCACTTAATGGTTTCAAATATGTAAGTGATTTACTTACAGGGTTTAGTGTTGCACAAAATGAACTGAGATTTAAGGGGAAACTTGTCTCTTTCTAATGCTATAGTACTTCTTTTCAGACTTACTTCTGTTCAAAATAATATTTTAAAATATAGCACTAGTGCTTATTTTAAGAACTAAATTAACTCTCAGGGAGAAATCAATAAGGACATGATATTACTGAATATATTTTAATTTATTGGTAAAACTGACTCTGGAAATAGTCTGTATCCTAGATTTTGTATGGTAAAATTTTACTAGGACACTTTTTAAATGCCTAATTTATAACTCTCAGACAATATACTTCAGGGTCTTCAATATACTTACAGTACATAAAATGCTTAATTGAACATTTGAACCTCAACTAAAAATTCATTGCATTCTGATATCACCAATGTTTAGTTTTTTTTAAATTTATTTTACTTTTGGCTGCGTTGGGTCTTTGTTGCTGCATCCAGGCTTTCTCGAGTTGCTGTGAGTGGGGGCTACTCTTCATTGTGGTGCACGGGCTTCTCATTGCGGTGGCTTCTCTTGTTGTGGAGCATGGGCTCTAGGCACGTGGGCTTCAGCAGTTGTGGTATGTGGGCTCAGTAGCTGTGGCTTGCAGGCTCTAGAGCACAGGTCCAGCAGTTGAGGCACACGGGCTTAGCTGTTCCGCGGCATACGAGATCCTCCCGGACCAGGGCTTGAACCCATGTCCCCTGCATTGGCAGGTGGATTCTTAGCCACTGCACCACCAGGGAAGTCCACTAATGTTTACTTTAAACATTTTCTTTCATCTGCCTTTTTTCTAAAATAAAGAAAAGGATAAAATTAGTCTTCACACTTATAGTTATTTGTAAACTATACATCTTAATTGTATCCACTTTTCTTCTATAAGATCTTTGAGAAATAAAAAATTTCAAAGATTTTGAAAATGATCATTTGTGTATTGATCTTGGATAAATATTTAAACATTGCACACTAGCTAATAAAGACGTTAACCTGTAATTTGAGCAAGAAACGACTTTATAGTTGTTATTTAAAAAAAAACACAGAAAACTTTATTAGTCGAGACATAAACTGCAACTTTACAAATTTCCAAACCATTTTCAGATTAATCTAGGCCACTTGCTACAAGGAATTTATAGGCCAGCATGCTATAGTTGATCCATGCCTATCTGTAAGATCATAGAAGTAGAACAGGCAGTTGACTAGATTGTCTTAAAATCCAATGCATCATACTGGGACAACGGGTATCTTAGAAATGTCCTTTCCTGAAGACTGAAAATAATTTAAATTTGATAAAGGAAAATAAATTCTGAGCTACCACTAAAAATGGCATAAATCAACAACCTTGATTATTGAAAAACTCAATAATTCTTACTGGAATCTGGACCTTCTTTAGGATATTTCAAGTCCCCAACTGGTCCTAATCTCTAGCCTTCAGATGCAAGATCCTTCTAACCATATGCTACTGTTTTCCTGTGGAACACACGTTAGCCAGGCATGCTACTAATCAACTCAATAAGAAGGTTAACTCTGTAGCCAGACTGCCTGGTTTTGCTATTTTACTCACTGTAAGACATAAGCAAGTTAGTTAACATAACTATGCTTCAAGTTCCTCTTTCGTAAAATGGAGATTAAAGCATTATAATAATGTGAAATAGATATTTAAATGAATTTACACGAATAATGTTCTGATAAGTGTTCCCAGTACATGGTAGGCCCTAAGTAGATATTATTTTGATTATCATCATCATCATTGTGTAACTTGGCAAACTTGGGAGCCAGATATTGCCTGCCACCTAAAGATAGTTTTTACACGTTTAAAGGGTTAAAAACAAAAAGCAAAGAAGAATATGCAGCTGAGATGTATGTAGCCCTCAAAACTTAAAACACTACCTGGCTGATTACATAGAAGTTTGCCAACCTCTTGTCTTGTCTAGAGGATGTCTGTTTAATTGGAATATTTAGTCCATTCACATTTGATATAATTACTGGTATATTTAGTTTAAATCAACCATATTACTATTTATCTTCTGTTTGTTGCCTCTGGTCTTTGTTCCTTATTATTTACTTTCATACTTCTTTTAGGTCAATTGGGTATTAAAAACTTCTATCACCCCTCTCTACTAGCTTTTATTATTCTTTTAGTAGTTACCTAAAGATTACAGCATGTATCCTTAACTTAATAGAGTTAACTATACATTAAGATTTTATCCTCTCTTGGATAATGCAAGGATTTTAACACACTTGAACTCTATTTAATTCCTTCCCCCTCTTTTGTGTTATTGTTGTCATATATTTTGATTCTGCATACATTTATATTTACTCTGTGTTAATCTGTTACAATGCTCATCAATTCTTCATGACTTCCAATGCTGCTTTTTTTGAATCATTTTTCTTCTTCCTGAAGAACTCACTTTAGAATTTCTTTGAATAGAGGTCTGTTGGTGAAAAATTCTTTTGGTAGTTGTCTGAAAAATCTTCATTTCAAAGCACCTTTCTCAGTTATTGGGTTATAGACTGGCAGATAACTGTCTTTCAGTGCTTTAAAGATCTCATCCCATATTTTCCTCAGAAAGTCTGCTGTAAGTCTTATTGTTGCTCCTTTGAAGTTCATATGCGTTTTTCCTCTTGCTATCTTAAGACTTTCTCTTTTCTTTCAGCAGTCTTACTATGAAGTGACTAAATAATGTCTTCTTTGTATTTATCCTGCTGGAAGTTCATAGAGCTTTTCTTTTCATAGAGCTTTTTGAAGCTGCAGGTCTTTTCTACATACTCCATCTTTTTTCTCTCCATGATTCAATCCAGACCCATATTCCAGGCCAATAATCCTCTCTTCTGATGTGTCTAACCTGATATTAAACATTTTATTATTTTATTCACCTCCAGTATTTCCATTTGACTTTTTATGGATTATAACTGTCATCTACTTTCTTAAGACTATTAATCCCAGTTATTTAAAAGTGTTTGTCTAATGACCAAATATCTGTATCATCTAGACAGTCCATTCTCTCATCTGTTTTTTTCTCCTTATTTTTTGGTCTTCTGGTCCTATTTCCTTGTATTATTGATAATTTTTTTTCATAAATGCCTTACATTGTTTAAAAAAACATCTCCATTCTCAGGCACAGTCTATCCTGGCAATACTGCTTCTAAGCCAGGGCAAACTAGGAACTATACCAGGTCCACACTTCAGGAGCCTTATGCTTTGGTGTACCTTCCTTTAAAAAAATTTTTTTTGGGGGGCTGTGCTACACAGCCTGCGGGATCTTAGTTCCTTGACCAGGGATTGAACCGAGGCCCTGAGCAGTGAGAGCATGGAGGCCTAACAACTGGACTTCCAGAGAATTCCCTACCTTCCTTGAAATGTTTAAAGTCGTCCTCTGATTCCTTGAGTCAGCAAGGACCAGTAGCACCATCCAGACAGGGCTTTCCATGCTGAGACCCTGTCTTGCATGGGTCCTAGTTGTCAGAAGCACTTTGTGAAAATTTCTAATTCCTCTTCTCTTGCCAAAATGGGACTTAGCCAGCAGGGCTGTCTGAGAAGTACAGGCATTTCATGCCTGTACTGGGATCTGCATGGACCCTGGTCCCAGTTTTCATCCTCCACTTGCTTTAGACCGTCTACCCTCTACTTAATCCATGGTTTCAACCAGATACTCCAAAGACCTCCAGAACTGGAGCCTATGGGTTATGCTAAATTATTGTGGCCTTATTCTTGTTCCAGGAGGGCAGCTTAGTAAATGGATTATTACTGCTGACCTGTGTAGTATTTATTTCATGGGATAGTATGAGATTGGGCCACCAGAATGCTGTTGACACCCTGATTTGGGGCTTGATCAGGTGTCTCATACTGTGTATTGACTTTTGCCCATCTGTCTTCTAACCACAATGTCACCTCTGGTGTGCAACACCCAAGGACAGTGGAGAAGAGGAGGGTCTCAGGCTTTTACTGATTGTCTTCTGTCCCTGAAACCAAAAGTGGTTGTCTCACCATCTTTACCATCTTGTCAGGCAACCTCTAGATGGCCATGCCTTCCTCCTCTGAGAGATTTTGAAACCATGGGTCCACAATGCTAGAGCTCTTCTGATCAATGTCCTCTCTTGGCACTATTCCCAGGTAGACGCCATGTTCTCCTGGACTGGTTTTATGCCATGCTGAACTAAGGATGGATATCCTTGAGTGAATAGGACCACTCTTTTTCTCTGCCCATAGGGGCCTCACCTGTCCTCCTAGTTAGTGATGGTATGTGGAAGGCAGGGGTACAGTTAACACTGTACAATCTAGAAAGGCACTGATTATGGCCTAAAAAAGTTCAAGAGAAAACAGTGTTGGAAAATATGTTATTTTACCTTTATTCCATAAAATTCTGAAAGGTAAATTTAACATCATCAGAAAACAAATTATAATTCACATTTTTCTGCATACTCTGAGTATGACTTGCATTTGAGGTCATCATCAACAAAGCACAACACAATGTTTGAGAGAGTCAACGGAAATCAGTATTCATGGATGGCAGGATGGAGCAGACTCATGAGTAATGATGAAACTAACATTAAGTAATGGTATTAAGACACTGCAGAACAAGAAAATCTGTATCACATGAACACAAACAGATTCTAAAGAGCTATCTTTTTCTTATTATGGGAGGTATGAAATCAGCCAGGAAGAGCATATTTAACAATAAAGAATGTGAAGAGATGGTCCTGGTCATGTACAGGAAGAGATGGTGCCTGCATAGTATGAAGAAAGAATCTTCACACATACTAATTGGACAATAAACACTATGTAAGTATCTCTTCTCTATCCATCATTCTGAATTTTCATCATTAAATCTCTCCATCTCACAAGAGCCCATGAATCTCATAATACATTTCTCAATCAAATTTTTATATAGACAAAGCCCTATGAGGTTTTCTTTTCTTATATTTTATCTAACATTGCCATGTTTTTGCAACTAATGGGGTAGTCAAAGATTGAAGCTACTGCACCATCTTGAGCATAAATCTAATCATCATTGTGTGTTAGTTTTTCAATTAAAAAAAAAACAGGGCTTCCCTGGTGGCGCAGTGGTTGAGAGTCCGCCTGCCGATGCAGGGGACACGGGTTCGTGCCCCGGTCCGGGAAGATCCCACGTGCCGCGGAGCGGCTGGGCCCGTGAGCCATGGCCGCTGAGCCTGCGCTTCCGGAGCCTGTGCTCCGCAACGGGAGAGGCCACAACGGTGAGAGGCCCGCGTACCGCAAAAAAGAAAAAAAAAAAAAAAAAAAAAAAAAAAACACAACTAGTTTACAAAAGTTCTCCTTTGTGTATATCAGCTAGGGAACCAAGGTAGAGAATATAATGGATCCTGCCTCTGAGAACAGAGTTGCCATTTTAACAGTTTCTCAATAAAGTGTATTTTTTCCCTTAAACTCATCAAGTGTGCACTTTTTTTCCCTAATAAAATATTGGAAAGGGTGAAAATAAGATGTCTGATAACATACCCCTTCTTGTCCCTGTCTCTTAGCTACCTAGGGAGCATCTTGGACCTGCTGTAGGCAAAGAGAGGCGATATGGATTGCAGTTGAAATGATTTAGGCCATATTTAGAGGATCATTTTGTGGGGTCCCCAGCTAAGCATGTGATAGTCAATACTGGCTTCTCTTTGTAATCCTGTGAGCTTTTCCACATTTCAGAGTTGCACTATAAAATTTAGATGGCAAAATGCATCTTTGTCAAGTCAATTAAATACCATTTCCAATCTATAAATTTTCACTACAGCTAGTGTTAGTGAATGAGTTCAGCTGATGGATCACTTAGCTACAGCACTTTAAACAAGAGGTGCAATGAATCTTATAAGAAAAAGTATACAACCTAGGAAAGTTATATCTATAACTACATCTAAATCTGTACACACATGTAATTCTGGTAATAAGAGGAATAGAGTTCATCATAGACAATTTGGGAAGCTAAAATCTCTCACAATGCAACACTCAAAGTACTTATTTTTTCACTATTTTCTGTCTATCTATATACTTCTTTTGAACAAAAAGAATCTTTGTTTTATATTATGTTTGCTTTATCTTAAAGAATGTATTTTCCCATGTCATTAAAAATTCCCTGAAAACATGATTGTAGTGGCTGAGTACTATTTAATAATATGACTGTACTACAGTTATTAAACTCTTTCTCTGCTACTGGACACTCTCCAGTTTTTACTCTTATAATCAAAGCTGCCTTACATCTTTGTGGGCATTGAAAACAAATTTTTTTCTTAAGAGAAATTCCTAGAAGTGCGATTCACAGGAGAAAATGAACCTTTAAGGCCTTTGATGTATCTTAATGAATTTATTCCCCAGTTACATTCCTACTAGCCAATGGCACTTATGCTAATGAGTTGAATCTATCTTTGTGTGTGTGTGTATATATATATATATATATATATATATATATATATATATCTTTGAAAAATACACAGCTTTTTTGTGTGTGTTCAAGTATAAAAATAGCATTATATTATATACTGTGTTCAGTTTTCACTCAACTTTTTAAGGCCTTTCTATATTGCCATAAGAGTCATTGCTTCTATCTGCTGCCTCTACCTCTCTGACATTATAAACAACACTGATAGGAACATCTTCAAATATTCCCTTTTGGATCTGTAGGAAAATTTCTTTGGAGTATAACGCAGCAATGGAATTGGTAGGTCAGAGGTTATCTGCATAGTTGTGTTACTAAAGATTACCAGTTTGCATTTCACAATGGCCATCCAATACTTACACTTCTATCAATATTGTGTTATGATTTCTATCCTACATCCTTAATAACTTTTGGTATTATCTAACTTTTCAACTTTATGAAGATGATAGCTATAAATGGTACCTCACTGTTTTAATTAACATTTGTGTGGTTACTTAAGCGAGATTTGGCACTTCTCCAATCTTAGTTAGCGCTTGGCTTTGCCAACATATAAATTGCCTATTTATGTCTTTTTCTATTATATTTCTTTTCATGTTAGTTTGCAGGGGTACTTCGTATGATCTAGTTTTTCCTTTGTCATTTTTAGCCAATACAAATGTTTTCTCCCAGTCTCTCATTTACCTGTTAATTTGAGGTCAGGTTCTAAAAAGATTCAGAAAAGAATAAGCATTGGTGAGATTTTAATGCACAGCAGTCTCATCATTTGCTATCAGAACAGTCATCCATTGTCAGCCAGTGAATAAGTATCAGGCACCTACTCTATATAGGATACGATGATAAGCTTGTTAAGGGCACGGAAGGAGTTAAACATAGACTGTCTTCGGGGATCTCACAGTCTCATCTAGGAGATCAGACAAGAATAAAAAATTATACAAATGGAAAGCAATACATTTCATAAATGAATTATTATAAAGTGGTATGGGTCTGTAGGGATTGAGTTTGAAGGTAGAGCAGGCATCCAGGTGGAGAAATTGAGTAAACTGTTGGAATGTGAAACTGACTTTCAGAAGACATCAGAGTAATATAGTTTGGGGAGGCATTTGGGTGAGAGTAGAAGCTATGAAAATGATTTAATTAGCAAGGGAGAAGCAGAAATAGAGTTTATAGATCCTTAGGTAATCACTACCTTTCAGAAAATGGGAGAGTAGCCAAGGAAAAGAAGAAAGGAAACTGTCTCAGAAGGTAGATGTGCAGAATACTCTTGACTTGAGAAAGGGACCCATATGCTTAGGTGTAGATATTGGGTATGTTATTCTTTCAAAATTTATTAGCTTTTTAAGGAAATAAGTTAGAAATCATGTTAAAATGGTAGGGGAAGTCTGGTGACAAAATTTTGGGTCTTCTGAGCAAGATAAAGCATTTAATCAATAATAATTAATCCCTGGTTTCTCTGAATATGTCTCTGAGTTAATGAATAAATGATATATAAGCCTACATTTTTGATATAACAGCCTTGGGGAGATGGATCACTGGGGTGCTGGCCTTGTTTGATGGGCAGGAGAGGAGAGAAAAAGAATAACGAGAAAGGCCAAAACCTGGTTTAAAGGATGATTCTGTTGAGGTTGATAAATCCTGCCTTTACAGACCATAGGCTGAGATCCAAGCCAATCCATTTCAGGAAAGAGAGAATTGCCAACCCTCACATTCCATAATGACTATTATTGGTATTGTATTATTAGCTAATATTTATCAAGGACTTATCACATACAAGGAAATATCCTAAGCCCTTTACATGTTACGTGTTGTTTAATCCACTCAGCACTCTGGGGGAAGAATATGCTATTATTCCACGATTTTCAGAAGGGTAAAATGGGAATTGGAGTCAATAAGTAGTAGAACTAGCACAAAATTCCAAGTTTGAAGGCTACGCTTTTGGAACAAGTACCACAGAGTGTGTAAACTAAAAGACCCTTGGTATCCTATGAGGCAGCATCATCAGTAGAGAGTTAAGAAGTTAAGAAGTGATTGGGTGGTAATAAGATGAAAGTAGGTGAATGGTAGTAAATGCAACTACCATTTGCAAAAATCTGATGGCAAAAGGAAGAGAGATATTGGAGGAAAGAAATGTAAAGAGTTTTTGTTTTATTTAAATTTTATGGCCCAAACATCTTGAATATATTAGTAGGATAAGGAGAGAGAGACTGGAGAGGAAAAATTGAAGATGCAAGAAAAAGAATAAATTGACAGACCAAGGTTCAGAAGGTGGTGAGAGGATAGAAATCACGAGCACATTAAAGGGTTAACTTGAAGGAGGAGACGAACACTTACGGGGACGGGGTTGGGGGGGTGGGGGGTGGGGAGAATCGAAGGAGACGCTGGGTTAAAACACAGAAAACATGCCCAGGTGGCAGTAGAAAACTTAAGGGAATGTGTGGCAGTAAAATAATTTATTTGTAAACTGTGAGGTGAGGTTTTATGCTCAAAATCATGATGGCAGAGGTAGAAAATGTTGGCAGTAGACGCTGTAGGGAGTGAGATTGAGAGTCAACTAACAGCAAGGAAAAAGGATACTGAGAAGTAGAGAAAATAATGTTAAGGCTGGAGTATAGGTCCGGGAGTAGCTGCAAATAACAGAAACTACTTTATTTTAAACCAAGAGAGATTTCATACAGGCAGGTGCTTACACATCTTTGGAAAGAATGACGTCACAAACTCGACACTGAACTTCCTGGAACAACACCCAGAGCCACAGTGCAGAACTAGTCTGCCAGGAAAGCCGTGAGCTCTCCCACAGGTAAGAAGGAGGAGAATAAGAAAGACACTGGTGAAACTCCAGACTTCAAGAATATACCATCTTAGCAGCACGTAACTGTTGGCTCTAAGGAAGTACCACTCCTCTTAGGTTCACACCAAAAGAGAATAACTGAGCTACACCTCTGCCTCTCAGTCACAGCCAGTACCTGAACTGTAGGAGAGTCTGGGAAATGCAGTTTTTAGCTTCACAGACTGTAGAGGAAGGTACATCAGAACGAAATTGAGTTTCAAGCTATTACAGATATACATATCTGTATATGTCTGATATATATATATATATATATATATATCTCAGATGGATAGCATGAATATATAATAAATTATAATTTAAAGAGAAGCTAGCCTATTCTCCTATCGCCAGTGAAATCAGCAGCCTATTGGCAAAAGTGGAGAAAACAGGAAAGGTAAGGTTGTTATGAGAAAGGTAAGGAGAGATTAAGGGGTGTAGCAGGGTTACTATAGAGATGACTTGTTATATGGTCCAGACTAGACAGTGGAGCCCAGGAGAAACCAGTGGAACGTGAGTATAGGCATATGTCAGATAAGGAGAATGTTGACAACACTTTCTTTGGCCTTGTTTTGACAAGCAAAGAAGGGGTGTAATAAGCACATGACATCACAAAGTATATAGATTTTGTGTTTTGAAGAGGAGGGATCTTAATGCTTTCAAACACAGTTTGCTTGTCATAATGCTAGAGCGATTTCATGTCTTAAGTGCATGTCAGGAAAAACTAGTCAAGGCACAAAGTTATAACATCTTCCAGAGCACATGTTAGCTGAACTATACCTTGATGATCTATTTATGAAGATAAAGGAGAGAAAGGAAAACAGAGACAACAACACATCCTCAGGTACAAATATTATAATTCTATTGATTGGTTTGCTCACTTCTGTATATATGAGATTTACAGGCAAATCATAGGCAATATGTAAAATTTCAAGAAAGGATAAAATGTTTAAATGTGAGTTTGTTGTCATTGTTGTCACGGTGTCCTTCTGCTGCATTTAAACAAAAACTGAGAGTGGATGCCTACACGGACTCTATCATGCTTTATGCACTCAGGTCATATTTATACAGCTAAGAAGTATTTATAATTTTTGTAGGCAATCTATTAGCATTTCTCCTTAGGTTTTTCTGTTTCCTACAAAAGGCATGCTGTTTTGTTTCTAATTCATCTGGGGATGGGATGGAAGGAAGCTTCAAATTCTTTAGATTTAAAAGATTTGACATGGGCTGTAGGTCTCCACTTCCTGGTAGCTTCCCAGCAGATGCCTCAGCCATGACTTCATTGAATTCCAGTTGCATGTCTGCAAATCTCTCCTTTTGTAAGAATTCCCTTTATCTCTGAAAAGAGGCAGTGAAGTTTGCTTTCTGCCAGGCTGCTTTGATTTCCTCCCAGTGTCTCCAAACATCAACGGAGCCCTCTAGGGCAGTCCCATGTGTCTCTCAAACAAAATAAAAAGAATATGCAGTGAAAATCAGAATGGAGTCACTGTATCTTCCTTCCCAACATTTTTTTAAAGTTCTAGTGCATGACTAAAAGTTTACTGCATGATTAAGTGTAGAAAACTGCTCTAAAGCCTTGGAACATTAAAAAAACACATACTAGAGAGAAAATAAATATAATTTAGGTAACAGAAGAATACACACACATTTAAGAAAAATAGTGGAACGTAACACCTCTGGTGAGAAGTACAAGAAAAAGGATGACAATGGATCCTTAAAGGATGACTCATCTTTTTTAAAAAAGTGATCACAAACAGGAACAGGGAACAAACTGCTATCTTTAGAGGGTCATTATTTTGTGAAATCCTTGTGGGATGGGATTGTCCACCCAAAATCTATTACAGAAGCATGGATCTCTTAGGCACCTATAAATATTTGTCAGTGAGGCTAGTTAATAGACAAGCCATCTGGTGTCCCTGATCTCCACAATTCGATAAGGTCTGTATTGTTATTGCTCAAGAGATTTCTGTTGCATAAACTCTGACACTCCGTGTATATGAAGAGGAGGATTCAAGCTAACTCTGAGAGAATTAAAATATGTGGGGACAGTGTGTGTGGGGGGGCGGGAAACAAGGAAACTCCTCTCCTTTGACAAATGCACAGTCCTTAGTTAACTTCTCATTAGCAGTCTGTTCACATCTCATTCCCATTAAGAGTATTCCGTTTTCTTTGTCTAAAGTGTTGAGTGGTTATGAATAGTAAGGATAGACTATCTGTAATTATTTTTTAATTATTAATGGTTTTGTTAGATCCTTTCACTTTTACATTACATTTCTGTTAATGTAAGTTAAATCAAAATGTACTTCAGTTTCCAAGCTCTTTCCCAGTGTATTTTTTCATTCTTTCATAACATTACTTCAGATTTCTATAAGGTGTCTATGAGAAAGCTTGTCTTTCTGGAATCAACCTCACCATGCTAATAGATTCAGGGACCATTCTATTCTGCAAATCCACTGGCCATAGCTTTAGTAATCACGAAATTTCTAAATTCCCAATAGTACTTAACAACATGTTACAAAAGTCATTTGATATTAGCCAGTATCTTTAAGCTGAATTCAAGAGCATCTATTTTATTTAGTGCTCCCACATGAAGATCTTTTGGCACTTTATAGATATGCAGATTCTCAAGTAATTAGAAACCAAAGGAGAGGAGAAAATGAGTGAGTCTGAAAGGAACAGATATCAGAGCAAGAAACTACTGTCCTGGTTTTGTGGTCCAGCTAAAAATACTTTGAAGAGTAGTTTAGTCAGAACAAATATTCAAGCAGTGTGCCTTAGGAAGATAAAGACGAAAGGGGGGGAGGGGAGAGAGAGAGAGAGAGAGAGAGAGAGAGAGAGAGAGAGAGAAAATTTCCCTGGAGAGAAAGAAAAAAAAGTGCACCTTTTAATCAATTTTTCCATCACCAGCAGAAGGGCACTTTTTGATGGGGCACTGTTCCTTCAGAGAAATGTTCCTGTCTTGTATTTACTAAGGTTCCTGATTTCAGGTCTAGTATTAAGCAACTCACACAAATTCAAGTACAGCCCCAGTGAGCAAAAAGAAGAGAGAACGGGTGAGGTTTTTTATTTTTAAACTACACGCAACACTCAGCCCCAGGGATCCTTGTACCGTTACAGTTGGTGACCTCGGAAAAAAGTTACTAGATCAGCTCTGAGGAGTGGGAAGAAGGGGGAGTCTAGTGCAGGGCAAAATTCCTGGCTGAGGTTGGGTGCAGCCACCCCCAAGGAATCAACGAAGGAAGCCAGATCTCAGCCCAAAGTATAGAGTTAACGTACACTGCACTGAACACGGACGCTACGAAAAATGATTGGATAAATTATGCAGAGGGATTTCTGGATTTCTTTCAAGTAATTAAGTTTCGATTTCTTGCATTTATTTTAGTTCCAGGAAGCGCAAGGCGCCATGGATCGCAAAAGTCTTCATTGATTGTTCCAATGCTTTAAGTTTGATTTCGTGACTGGACTTAACTTTGGGAAGAGAAACACACGGACCAAGGAGATTCACTACGACGAAAAATAAGTTTCGTCGGGGAAAGTAAACACAGGGACTCTTGCATGCGGACAGAACGCGGAGCTCCGCCTCTTCCCCCCCAGCCCCTTCCACGGAAGGTGGGGAGGGGAGAAACAGGTGTGAATCTGAGTGAGTGGGCGTGAGTGTTAGCACTTGTGTGTCTGCATGCGCGGGTGTGAGCGTGTCTGTGTCCGTGCCTGAGTGTGTGCGTCCCCGCGCTCTGGGGAGTGCGGAGCACTCACGCTTTCCCTCCGGCCGCTGTTAATTCCTCGGCGCCTGTTGTGTTTGCTCCAAAGGTTGGTCGACTCCAGTGGGTGAGTCAGCAGTCCCCGCGTGCAGGTTCTTCGCCACCCTCGGCCTCAGCCAACCTACCCTGCGGAATCGTGAAGGCGTCTAGGAGCCTCGCAGACATCCAGCGGGCCTGGGGCTGGCTGCGTCCCGCGTCCCTTCTTCCCAGTCAGTCTGCTTTTTTTGAAATTCAGCTCTGCGCCTTTCCCTCCACCGGGGAAAGAGAGCCGTTACTTTCCTTTCTACCTTGCCTCTTCTCATCCTCTTGTCCCCTGCCCGGCCGCTGTCCTCAGTCCAGAATTACCTAGAGAGAGCCCCACTCGGCTCATTCGGCTACTACAGGGCCCTGGCCCTGGCGCAGGTCTCTCCCTACCCTCAAAGTGCGTCCTCCCGATCGCCAGTGGCCATTTGTTTTTACCCCCGCCCCTCCCTTCGCTCTGCCAGGCCTTGATGGGAGGGCAGGAGTTGGCGAGCCCGAATTTTGATCTAGGAGGGCCTGGGAACTGCCGGATGCAGAGATTTCCGGAGACACTTGCTGAGTGCTTGCAGTGAGAGGCGGTGAGAGAGAGAGTCAGCCAAGAAAGCACTGAGGCGAGGCTGTGCCCTCGGCCACAGGGGGTGCCTGGCAGCGTTGGGCGAAAGAGGGGCTCCTTAGAATCTCTAAGCGAGGTGGACTTGGGACTCACGGGGGAGCCAGTGGAGAGAGAAAGTTAGAGACAAACACAAGAGCAGAGGTGGACGTGCTCGGAAGAGGAAAGGTGTTCGAGCAAAACGCACTCATACGTCCCGAACTTAGCCCCAGGACGTAAGAAACCCAGGACAGCTCTCCTTCCCGGCCCTTCGCTCTGTACCAGGCTCTCTGGGCGCTCCCAGAGGTCTCAATTTCAGGGATAATTCCCTCCTTTTTTTCTTTCTTGGTACCGCTGAGGCCATGGAGGAGTTTAATCATCCCATATCCTTCTGCCCCAAGCTACAGAGTGCAGAGAGAGCTCAGAGGATCTGACGCTATTCAGAATCCAGAGACGATTGACCTTGAGGAGATGGGATGGGGGAGAATCCATCCTTTCCCTCTTTCCTCCCTCAAACCCTCTTTACCCGAGATGGAGATGGTGCCTGAATAGGGTCAGATCTCTCTTTTAAGAAATCTTCCTTGTAATCCAACTCAGTTCTGTTTGAAATACAGAGAAATCACACTGCTCTTAATGGATTAAAATTTAATAAAACACATTAGGTCCAGTAAAATATGAATGCACTGCTTAAAATTTTAGTACTAAATTAGGTCCCAGATACAGGAGAGGAGACAGTGATTTCTCCCCTCAGGATGGCTGCGGGCCGATTTCGGGGTGTGGGGGGCACCTTCTGCAGGGACCCCACTGCCCGGGAGCTTGGGTGGAACCTCAAGCGATTCCTCGCCCGTCGGATGGGAAGCTGGTCATGTCTATCCACATCTGGCAGCGGGTGGGACAGAACCTATTGCTAAACAAAGAGGCTTGGTGAGAAGAAAAGGCGCCCCTCGTGTAGTCACACGGTTGATTCATTTTCCATTTCTCTACTTAAAAAAAAAATCACTTCTCTGTTTTTGGTTTATTAGGTAGATATGAGGGTGTGCATAGATGCCAGCGCAGATAGGTGCTGGGACATAAAAGTGTATGTTGAGGTTATATGAAGCAGATTTCCCATGTTGGGCCATTTGTTGCCACCCCTTGGGTTTATTTCCAACTTTCGGTTGTTTAGATGATTTCTGCTACCTGGGGGGCTGGAGTTTTACTTCCTCAGAGAGCAGCTTCCACGCTTGCTGGAGCACTTCGCAACATTGCCTGTGGACAAAACCGAAATGGGTTTTATTGATATCACCGCAAAGACGTTGGTATTCTGGGCAATTCTGGTAGAAGAGATTGCAAGATTGCAAGTCGTGGTGATGAAAGAAGAATTGCATTTTCACTCTAATACAACACAATCACTGCTATTCACTTTTCACTTTGAGTGAGAAAAGGAGAAATCTAACTCTGACCTCTTTTTGAAAACATGTATATTTTCTAAGAGGAAGTGAATATGGGGAAATAAATTCTTGACTTGCTTTACAACTGCATATTAATTTATCTCACCTTGATAATTAGAATAAAAGGCTTCCTTTTTTCTGTCTGGAATTAGAGATATCACTGAGAAGTAGCTGAAAGATTTTTCAAAGTTATATTGAATTAATTTAATGATATATTGATTTTAGCCACCAGGAAAATATTCTCTTGGGAGTTGTCCTGCTTAAAATAGTTTTAATCACTAAATTCCACATCAAACAAAGTTTGTCCAGTCATTTCAACAGTGCCCCCTTTATTTCATGAATTTATTTTACTACCTTACTTACCATATGAAGTGGTGACAAGTGTTTAGCATTTTGGAGATCAGTTGTCAGTTGCTATTAAAATCAAGATTAATTCATATTAACGACATGCATTTCTCAATACTCCCAGGTGACAACATACATTAAAACAACTATTGCAAGTAATTAAGCTCAATGAAGGGGGAGGGGAGAGGGAGAGGTTCAAAACACCCCCAAATATTTGATTTTGCAATCCAAGTTCAGCTGACTGTTGCCACAATAATGCTTGGGAAACTCCTCAGGGTTGCTTTTCACTTTACATCTAATTAGGCACCTAATGAAAGAGAAGATTTTTTTCCCCTTGTGGTTTTTTTTCTCCTTGATATTCTTATGCCTTTATTTAAACACATAAGCCCACTGTTTAGGAGGTGTAATACCCAAAAGTTTCTCCCGTGAGTCACTTAGTATTATAATCTGGGGGAACTGGTAGATGCAGACCTTTGCCTTCCAGTTATTTTCCTCCTCCACTATCACTTTTAGCCCTTTGGTTCTTACACAGTATTGATAGAATACATACCGAAAATATTTTAATGGATTTTTTTTAGGCTTTAGAGATGCTCAACAGTTTATACTAATTAGACCATCCAAAGCCTTTTGGAGATTAAGCAGATTGGACAACCCTTGTTAATTAGAACACAATTTGAAGTTTGAAATTATATCACTGATGAAGTAGTCTAATTAGTATGACGATATGTTAATGGACCAGTGAGACCCAGCAACACTGGAGTTTGGCGTGAACCTCTCCAGGGTTTGCACGAAAATCCTCCCCCCTATACCGACGTTAATAAAAGATTTCTATAGACTTCAGCCTTTCCACGATGACACACAATTTATAGTCCACACAATGCATTAGCCCATAGTACTGCTCAATTTTTTCACTATTATGAAAACTAATAAATTCGTCAAGCTGAATTAAGCATACAAATCAGATGAGGCATAGCAGATTACACAGTGAAGCGCGGTGTCTCCCGAGCCTAAATGAAATTTCAATCTAATAATTCCTTCCTGGCCCAGTCATAATTTGTTTAGAGATGTTGTTCTACTTCTTTCAAAGCGCTATTCGCACTATAATTAAATGATACTCAAGCCTTTAACTTTGATTTATTTTATTTCTCGAATCTTGAGACAGGGAGAGCTGTGCAATGTCATTTTTTTATTTCCTTGAAATTACCCTGGCTGTTGTTGAGATAGAAATTAAACACCTAAGCATTTACTTGAACCGACCGGCACAAGACACATTCATTCATGTCAACACCCCCTCTCCAGTCCCGAGTCCAGGCTTCTCCGGGCTTCTGCTCAGGAACACGGCTGGTAGGAATTCCCTTCGGCTGCTATTTATTATTTTCCTCCACATAGGGGAGGAGGAAGGCAAGCCCCGGGGTTGCAAGGGGGTTAAGCACCATGGACAGAGCCCGTCGCGCGCCGTTTGCTGCAGCCTTCCTAGTACTCTGGCGACTCCCGAGGACTGAGCTCCCGACTTGAACCTGCCATCTCGCCCCGCAGGGGTCGTGGGTGAACGAGAGACCCCCTACTTGCCGCCGCCGCGGGGCTTCCAGGCGCTGACCACTCGAGGGTCCCCCTTCGCCACGCTCGTTCCCACTCTGTTTCGTCCCAGCGCGCCCCGGCGCCTCTCAGGCCTGCCGCCTGCTCTCGCACCTGCTCGCCTTCCCCAGGCACCGTGTGCCTGCACCTGCTTCCAGCCATCCCCGTCCGGGTCGGGCCACCGGCGGGCTCCAGCGTCCCGGTCTTAGGGCCTTCCACCCTCGCTTGTACCCCGCTCCTCCCGCGCTCCGGGGAGGTGACAGCAGCCCCAGCACAGAGGAAAGTAGAGAGAAGACCGGAGCGGGGAGGAGAGGAAGGCGGTGCGTGTGTGTGTGTGTGTGTGTAGGAGAGGTTGTCTGCTTCTTTTACAAATGGAACTAAGAGTGTGTGTCCACTTCTAAGAAAAGTGGTCCACGATGGGACAAAAGTGAGAGCAAAGTGTTGGCTAAAAATAGGCTCTCTGCACCGAGCGGCTGTGGAAATGAAGATAAGTGGGGCTTGTGCCAGCCCCTGAGGGCGTGTGTGTGTGTTTATTAGTGTGTGTGTGTGTAGGGGGGGAATATTCTGCAGCACATGCGCTCTGTGATCTCTGGCCCTGCCTCTCCGTCAGTTGCCCCTTCCTCCTTTGATTGCGGCTAATGAAGTGGCAGCGTTTGCCAGTGGATCCGCCCAAGACCCAACTCACACTGAACTGGAGACAGGGAGGAGGAAGAGGAAGATCCGGAGGAAGAGAAAAGAGGGTGGAGAGGAGTGTCTGTCGGTGGTGGCGTTGGGGGAGTACACGGGGGTCTGGCTGGCGGGGGCGGGGGTGGGGGAGGAGTCGCATGCGCATAGGCGACCGGAGCTGTCTCCTCCGCCGTCCAATCCGCTGAGAGCTGTGAGAAACCGAGTAAGAGAAAGCCCTGCAGCCCTGAGGACCCCAGGTCTCTTTGGCACCAGGCACCCGCCAGGCCGAGGGGGCGCAGAGAGAAGCGCCGAGCGCTGTTCGTACCAGCCGGAAGCGCAGAGCAGAGCAGAGGATCCAGGTCGGCGGCAGGGTCCGCGTTCTCCACTGTGGTCGAGAGCCAGGGATCAGGGTCACCCGAGCTACGGGGAGAGGCGGGCCGAGTTGGGGGCGGAGGCCTGGAACTTCGCGGTAAGCAGGGGGCGGGGAGGCAGCTAGGTAAGAGGCGTTCCTTGTAGTCTAGGGAAAATCCCACCCAAGGCTCCCTTGGTCCGCAACTTTATTTAGTAGTTTCTTTTCCCCGCGAGGCGGAGACGGGAGTGGCAGAAGCAGGAGGGGCAGGAGGCCGGCTCTTAGGTAGGAAGTGCCCTACGACTGGAGCGCAGACCTGGCCGGGGGTGGGGGGGGTGGGTTTGAGCAGGGGCACTACTGTAAGTGAGAGCTGCGGGGCGCAGGGAAGGGGAGGCGGCATCAGAGCGCCGCGGGGGCAGGAAGGGGAGGTGGAGGGCGCGGCGGGGGAGCGGGAGGCGGGTGTCGGGAGAGCAGAAAGGACCAAAGCCTGGAGGAAGCCGAGAGGGAGAAGGGGCGACGCCAGAATCCGAGCAGGAGAAACCTGCGCTTTCAGGCAGGGGAGGGCGGGGGCGCGCGGGAGGGAGGGAGGGAAGGAGGGAGGCGGGGGTGAGGGGGCAGTCGCGGGGAGAGGGGAGTATAACTCGGCGGCCGCGAAGCGCGGGGCAGTTTCGCATGCCCAGGTCTGCAGCCAGCGCCAAGCGGAGCCCAGCAACAGCGCAGACTGACCTCGTAGCCAGCGGTGGAGCGCGTAGCCGGGTCAAGGCGCGCCGAGCTCCGAGCGGCGGCGAGTGAGCGCAACTCCGCATCGCCCTTCCCCTCTCTGGCGCTCGCCCAGCGCTTCTGCGGAGGGTCCCGGCTACCGGGGCCAGTTGCGTGAGCCACATACAAGCGCGCGGGCAGGCCGGGAAGATGATGATGATGTCCCTGAACAGCAAGCAGGCGTTCAGCATGCCTCACGGCGGCAGCCTGCACGTGGAGCCCAAGTACTCGGCATTGCACAGCGCCTCGCCCGGGTCCTCTGCACCCGCGGCGCCCTCCGCCAGCTCTCCTAGCAGCTCGAGCAATGCTGGCGGCGGTGGCGGCAGTGGCGGGGGCGGTGGAGGCCGGAGCAGCAGCTCCAGCAGCAGTGGCAGCAGCGGCGGCAGCGGCGGGGGCTCCGAGGCGATGCGGAGAGCATGTCTTCCAACCCCACCGGTGCGTATTTCTGCATAATCACCGCTTAAAGGCACATTTTGACAGCCCCCTTTATCTGCTTGATGTTTTTTTCATGTCTGCACAGCAAATCACCCCGCACCTCCAACCAATTTCCCCCCCCCTTTCTTATGTATTCAGAGGGTCTTTCCTTTCATATTAATTTTTAAGATCTGGAATGTTGCCTGTGCGCGTGTTGTGTTGTGTTGTGTTTGCAGGCTCACTTTCCTCCTCCTCGTGCACTCGTGGCTTCTCTCCGTGGCTTCCCTCCTCTCCTCCTCACCTGCTAGTTTCAGGATTGTTATTATTATTATTTTAATTTATTTTTAACGTTCTGGGAATGTTGTAGGCGCGGCGGCGGTATCGAGCTCTGGGCCGGAGCTTCCGGAGAGAGTGCGCACAATTCCCCGCTGAGAGTGATGTGTGCCTTTTACTTGCAATTGCAGAGCAATATATTCGGCGGGCTGGATGAGAGCCTGCTGGCCCGCGCCGAGGCTCTGGCGGCGGTGGACATCGTCTCCCAGAGCAAGAGCCACCACCATCACCCGCCCCACCACAGCCCCTTCAAGCCGGACGCCACCTACCACACCATGAATACCATCCCGTGCACGTCGGCTGCCTCCTCTTCGTCGGTGCCCATCTCGCACCCGTCCGCGCTGGCGGGCACGCACCACCACCACCACCACCACCACCATCACCACCATCAGCCTCATCAGGCGCTTGAGGGCGAGTTGCTGGAGCACCTGAGTCCCGGGCTAGCGCTGGGTGCCATGGCGGGCCCCGACGGCGCCGTGGTGTCCACTCCAGCTCACGCGCCGCCCATGGCTACCATGAACCCCATGCACCAAGCCGCTCTCAGCATGGCCCACGCGCACGGGCTGCCCTCACACATGGGCTGCATGAGCGACGTGGACGCCGACCCCCGGGACCTGGAGGCGTTCGCCGAGCGCTTCAAGCAGCGACGCATCAAGCTAGGGGTGACCCAGGCCGATGTGGGCTCCGCGCTGGCCAACCTCAAGATCCCCGGCGTGGGCTCGCTCAGCCAGAGCACCATCTGCAGGTTCGAGTCCCTCACGTTGTCTCACAACAATATGATCGCGCTCAAACCCATCCTGCAAGCGTGGCTAGAGGAGGCGGAGAAGTCTCACCGCGAGAAGCTCACCAAGCCGGAGCTCTTCAACGGCGCGGAGAAGAAGCGCAAGCGCACGTCCATCGCGGCGCCGGAGAAGCGCTCGCTCGAAGCCTACTTCGCCATCCAGCCGCGGCCCTCTTCCGAGAAGATCGCCGCCATCGCTGAGAAGTTGGACCTTAAGAAGAACGTGGTGCGCGTCTGGTTCTGCAACCAGAGGCAGAAACAGAAAAGAATGAAATATTCCGCGGGCATTTAGGAGACCCACGGCCTCTCCAGGGACAGGCCCCTCCTCATCTCCTCTTTTCCCTCCCTCTCTCTCCTGCCTCTTTTTTTTTTCCTCCCCCCCCCCCCACTTTTCGCGACTAGAAACAATTCCATTAAATGTGAATCCGGAGAAAGCGAGGATTGGAGAGCGAGCGAACGAGCAAGTCACTGAGCCCAAGTCCGGTGAGAATGTGAAACGATTTCTCAAGGGAAAGAAAAACAAAAGAAGGGATTTGTCAAGTTGTAGCAAAGTTGTCCCTTTCGACCCCACCCCACCCGGAAAAGGCACCTCGGCCTCTTCAGAGGAAGTCTGGAGCCGGCTGTTTGCAGGAAGGCAGACGAGACAGCCTTTTAAAAGGCTTCCAGAATGAGCAAGTAAGATTTGTTTTTATTCCTAAAGACATCACCCTTGTTCCAAGTTTAAAAGTACACTTTGCAGCTATTTTTCAGAAATAGAAATTGATTCAGGACTGAAACTTTAAGCTAGAGTTGATGCTTAATGTGATAGAGACATCTCTAAAGTATTTTGAATTTTAAAAAAAAGATGGCAGATTTTCTGCATTTACACTGTATATTATATATATATTTTTATTGTGGTTCTTACCCCCTTCTTCCTTCTCTGAAGTGTTAATGCTTAAGGAAGGAGTTGCGCCTGCTGTGTTCACTGATCTTGAAAGCTATTATTAGATTATTGCTGAACAACCCTCTGTAAATTATTAATTTATCTCTCTAGCAACTTAATTTGTGCACATTCTAATTAATTAAGCTTATTTACTCTTAAAAAACGGGAGAACGTATGGCTAGTGAAGTTAACAAATTTTTTTATTTGATGAGTTTACTGAATTTTTACAGCTTTCCTCTTATACTATGTTCCTTTTGGCCCATTTGTATATTCTCACTTTAAATGAAGATTGCTTTTTCTTTGTTTTTACTGGTAGTGTTCTGATTTGTGAGTCGACACTCAGTAATGGATGTCTTAATCGTGTAGACCTGATTCACTGTCCAAAGTATTGTTTACTTCGTTACATATTTAATGGGGATTCCCACATTGTCCCTGCTACACAGGCACTCTCTCACTCACTCATAGACACACACACACACACACACACACACCTCTAATGGAAGAGAAGAAGTCAAGCAGTTGGAAGCATGACTAGGATGCATCGTTTTCTAGCTTTAGGTGCATTTGTCACTTGGTGTTTGCCCTTCCAGATTCTAAGATTTCACCAAGGTATTTCAGTCTTCTAGTTTTCAATTGCTCTGTTGACTACATTTTAACATTTACAAGAATCCTTCCGTTTTTCCTTTTGGAGGTTTGTTTGTAGGAAAACTATAAGAAAGACAGTGCACTGCTTGTAAATTCACATTGTTTGGTAGAATTCTTTTGAAACAACAACAACAAAAATTAGGTACATGATGACTGGTACCTTATCTACTGTAAATACTTCATTCAAAATCATGCACATATAGATATATTCTTACAAATTTTGCTGTATTGCTGTTCCATTTAAGGCTCTCTGAAGCCTTGAGTTCTGTATATGACCTGGTTTCTTGTTTCTGTTAATAGATTTATTTACTATGGTAATGTATTAAGTTATTTTTGGTGTTGTTTGATTGTCTTTCATTGAAGAGATGATTTTAATGTTTTATTGGCAAAGTATGCTGCTTTTTTTCATTAAAATATGCTATTGAAATTAAATGGCTTTTAAAATGTGATGTTGTTTTAAATCATTTACATGGGAATTATTTTGATGGGGGAATTTTTTAAAAGAAGAAACACATTTTAACGTTTTATAATGCAGTGGTTGTTGCCAAAGTCTGGTTTGGATTTAGTAGAGGGTGTTTCTCTAGGAAAGTACAAAAGAACAGGGTCTGTAATAGCCTTCTCATAGCCAGAGCTCATCTCACAGGGTGCTTTGCTTTTCTGCCCAGATGAGGTCACAACATTGGGCTCCAAATACCTCTCTTGAAGTTATTTCTCCAGATCAGCAAAATTCTGCAAAGAGCATCTCTGTGAGCAGAGGTATTGCATGGGTAAAAGAAAGGAACTCAGTTCGGTTTTCAGCAGCACTGGGAGACTGGGTGTGGCAAGTGTCAAGGCCTGGTTGGTGGAGTAGGACACCCTGGCTGAGACCTAGGGGATGGCCCACCAGAGTTCTCAGTTCAGTCACCACTCCTGGAGAGCAGTGCCCCACAACCAGAGCTCAAAGCACCTAGGTTACTGGGATATGAAGTAAAGCATCTCTCTCTCTCTCTCTTTCTCTCGCCCTCTCTCTCTCTCCATTGCCATGACCTTTAAGGAAACTCACATTCTGCAAGAAATCCTGGGTGGTTAGAGGGAGCAAAATTTTGCCCCCTTCCTATGACTCATCCAGACACCAGAGTTGGTGGAAGTCTGTCTACTGGTGGTTTGACACAAAGAAATTTTGCCTATTTGATACACTGACTTTTCTTTTTCTGATCCTAGTTTTAAAAAAACCTCCTCACAAATTTTAATAATTTTCAGACTTCCTGCAATATTTGGGCAACATGTTAAGTTTTCAAAGTTTTTTTTTCAGGAAAGCTCTGGTTTAGATATTTACATTATTAATGATGAAAGCATCATATTAATTATAGGTACAACAAGAGAGAGGAATCAGGCCATCCTCCATGGGTAATTCTGCTAACCAGAGCTGTTACCTCTCTAATATGGAACTGTCTTGGAATATTTCTTATTTTGAGGATGAGGTAAGGAAACATCCCATGAGTCAATGAAAATTGTTATAGTGGCTCAAGTTGGAATGAAATGTTGTTGGAAAATTGATTTTGACTTTCAGATGTAACAAACAGAGTTCTGAAAGTTGGATGGATAATGGGTGGAGGGACTTCTTTCCCTATAACTGAATAAAAGGCACCTGAAAGAACAAAATCCATATGTCCCTTTAGAAATAATGAGATACATTGCATAGATATCTAAGGAAATATAGAAAGTTGTGGAGATTTAAAAGAAAGAATTGTAATTTCATATATAGTGATATTGATAGTTTAATTTTATTTCTGTGTTGTGAAGGCTGAATGTCCTTTCTTCCACTTTACCCCCCACTATTAGATTCAGTTTTCCTGAAAGTCTTTTCAAACAGCCAGTCTCCAATCTCACTGTACTAGGTACTGGTTTCAGCACCACGGATAGTAACCACATGACTCAGTCTCGCTCCAACACGTTTAACCATACAGTTCTAGCCAGTTAGAGAACTTTCTGCTTGCTTACTTTTTCTGGAGAGCAGGAAATGAATTAAATGGCTTGAATGTATAGCAAACCAGACTTTCTGATCTAGAATAAAAATTATCTTCAGTAAATAACACCTCCTCCTTCCCATATGTTGCTGTTAACTAAGCGTCCAGGAAATGTGTTAGGAGGAAGAGGAGTCAGTTAGGGGAAAGACAGGTGTGCTTGTGTTTTCTTTCTACAAATATAACATCTTTAAATGAAGAGAGAAATACTGTAAAAGTAGTAGAAATTAAGAAATATAATGGATAGAAATAAAATAGGTGTTCTTTTTAGTGCATTTTGAAATATGTGATAGCTTGCATGTATGCATGTTTGTCCTAGATTTTTGTGAGGAACGTGACAGGAAAGCAACTATCCATTTACTTCAACAGTTGATAGTAAAGACCTATATTTCCCCCTTCATTCATCAACTGTTCTTTGTCTCCTGTGTTCCTGGACTTCTACAACTATCACATTTTAAGTTCATCTTCTTGATGTTATCACAAGGGTAAAAAAAAATTTCCTGCCTACAAAATGGAAATTATATCCATTATTTAAGCCTGCTTAAATGTGTTTGTTTTATGAGAAAAGCAGAATTTTAAAAAGAAATATATTCTGAAAGTTTTTAAGTGAATTATAGTTTCAGAGATATACCAAAACAAAGAGATTTGAAGAGGATTGGTCTTAAAGAAGAAATTAAAGGTAAGACTAGAAGGGTCTGTTTATAAATTGTTGAGAAATATCCATTTGGTATTGGCTTTCAAAATACTCAGATGGATAAATAGCAAATTGTGTCTGAAAACCCTTGTCATATCAATCAAATCCATTGGCATTTATGACTCCTTTCCTAATTTTTTCCCCTAAAGGTCCACAATAGCTATTTCATCAGAAAAAGGTATTTTACGAATTGACTTAGCTGCATACCTAATCTTCCTCAATATGACGTTTCAGAATTATGTAGTTTATTTTCTTTTAACTTCTTTAAAGGCAAATGATCCAAATGATTCAATGGGTAATCATTTAAGTCTAAAATGGAATGGAATAGTGACTAATAGCAAAGATCATTGCGGCCTGGTTGATAGCTAAGTACTCTCTACACCAATTGGATAATACTATTATCTGCAATTTTTTTTTTGAAATTTGACATTAAATCAGTTGGTCTGTTCTTTATAGATTAAGTTTCATTGATACACAGCTTGGGGAAGAATAATGGAAATATGAAAAAGCAAATGAAATAACTGGGCTTTACATTCAATGTAACACTCTCCTATCTTCTATAAAATGTATCGAAAAAATAAATAACATTATGTAACTAAGTCTTTTTTACTATCAAGAACAGATTCTGGGACCTCTTTTTGCCAAGAGAATTGGAATTTTGGGAGTAAAATGTTTTATTTTAAACTTTGAATCAATTCATTTTGATCTATCTGTTGGGGAAGCTCTTGAGGAGATGGTGGAAAAGGGATTAAAAAATTCACTTGATCTTAAAAGGCATGTTATTCGGAAGATGAAGCTCAAATTTTTCTAAGCAAGCCATAACAGTAAGTTTAGAAATTCATCCTTTCAATTGTTTGGCAACAACAATTTATATTTCTAGGTAAATGGTCCACATTAGAACTCAAAACTACACTTTACTTTTCAGTTAGACTTGGAGGGAGGGGCTGCAACAGAAGGAAGAAAAAAAAAAAAAGAAGTTGGATTGGTGTCCTGATAGGATGAAAAGGAAGACAAAGGTTCCCGGATAGTTATGATGATAGAAATATTCCTGAAGTCTGCATTTGTCAGGAGACAGATTTATGACAATGTGAAAAAAAATCACTAAAATTTCCCTGCTTTTCTCCTTTAAAGGAGCCATTCCCTGTCCTGAAAGGCTATTATGAGCGAATTAATAAATTACACAGCGAATTATTAAATCCAGATAATTACAAGGAATAAGTAAGTAATCATTAGTTATCTCAGCTAATTACTGTGGGTCACAGCCAGCCGGAATGTGAAATCCTCCTCGGGAATTGAAATTAAGTTTGCACAGTGAGTCTCTCTGCTTGACATCCCCAGTCTGTAGGCACATGGCAGCTCCCTTGTGAGCCAGTCTTTCTATTTAACTTGGAGAGAATAGAAATAAAATTAAGTGGCGATGTGATAATAGGAAGCTGCTCAGAAAGCAAACTGTGGGTTTTATTCTACTTGGAGATGAAACGCTGTATTTACACCAGTTTCCATTTTTTTTGAAGTACCCTTGTTGAGAAAGGCTTCCTGAATACTCACACTCACACACACACAGAGGCATCTGGTGTGACAGTCCGATTAGTAGCATATGAAGAAGGCTCAAGAAGAACAAACATTTTGAGGTGTCTGTGTGTGTGTGCGTGTGTGCGTGTGTGTGTGTTTGGGGGCAGCAGTGAGAAAGAAAGAAAGAAAATGAAAATATTACTCTTTGCTTTCATCCCACACAGTGGAAAGGCTGTCGAAAAGTGCAGCCTCGTCTAATAATCTGTTTGTTTTGTTTGGGTAACAATATGCTTTCATCTTGCTACAGGAAGAACCAGCTTAGTGCAAATGTTGTCTCTCGTTGATCTTTGCCAGATGCTTCAAGAACTGATGTCACCTTTTTTCTTTTTTTCTCCCCCCCCCCCCGTATAGCATCACTTTCTGAAACCAGTCTCCACTACCCTTTTTTCCCTCCACTCCAACCCCACCCCTAGGCCTTCTCAAAGGGCAGAGAAGACAGTCAAGCCTGGTGCCTGTTGGAAAGTGGAAAACGTATCTTTGTGATAAAGTGTGTGTATCACAGGGCTGGGAAAGACTGGACATATGAAGAAAACTATTGTTAATATATTAAAATGAGGGGGGAAATCTAAGAGCTTTTTTTTTTTATCAATTGCAATTAGACGGACAGTCTTTCCGCTCATTCCCTGCTCTAGTCTGGGATGATAATAAAAATTTAATGAAGCCTGGGACGAGCAGAGAGCTCTGTCTGGGGACTGTGGAATAGAATATTTTAACTGTACATTTATACCAACTGTCTGGCTTCAAAGACGTGACTGCTTTTAATCTCGAATTAGAAAACCACAGACTTGAAATTAAATATAAGATACCCTCGGATCCCCTTCCTTTCTGAAATATTGTCACGACTCTGTTTTCCTCCATTGGCCTATAACACACATATCTTAGGTCTCCAATTACATTTCCGTGAATAATAGATGGCTTTGATAGGGTGCAGAATTCTGGTGCTTTTGTTGTTGTTGTTGTTTTTTAATAGAGTTAATGCAATATTAATTGGCTGTAGACGTTATAAGAATGCACAGCCCCCTGTTCAGGAACAAATCGATGAGATAGGGATGTGAGAGAGAGGGAAGGCGAAGGCTTTCCCCAGCCTAGGTCACTTCTTTGTGGAGGGGACCTTCTTAGAGCTTTGGGTAAGTGAAGGGGCGCCTTGAGTTCCACGACCCTGGCTGCTCGGGCTCGGCAGCCTGGAGCGAGGACCTACCGGTGAGGGCAGAGGTAGCGAAAGGGAACTGTGCGTGTGAGAACCGGGGCGCGGGAACAGTGATCACCGATCGAGAGACTTTCCTCTCGTGATTGCCTGACCGGCTCTGGCGGTGCAGAGGAATCAAGATCTTTGCACCCACCAGCTGGCTTACCATCACTTACACCCGCCGGCCTTGGGTTGCCTGCCAGCCCCAATTCCCCTCTCCTCCAGTTCCGGGTGCACGTTGATGAGAAACTGATTGGGAGGGGGTGACTGTTACAGTCCACAGCTTTAGGGGGTGGGGAGCAGAGCCGCCCTCTGCGCCGGACGAGCTTGCCCGGGCCCCGCGTGGCCCCTAGAGCCTGCGGGAAGCAGGCGCCTTGCCGGGCGCGCAGCCAGGAACCTGCGAGAACGAGAGGCCCGGGCGCCTCGCCCCCTTGCATTTTACTAATCACTTCTATTTAAATTCTAGCGCGGTCCGCCGCTCTCTCTCCGGGAAAGCTCTGGAGAACTGGACCCATCAATTATTCTGAAAAAATCCCAGACTACGTGAAGCTTCCAGCCTGCGGGAGGGAGGCGGCGGGAGGTGGTGGAGAACCTAGTCCCTACCCCTCTCCCCTCCTCTCCGCCCTCCCCAGCGCGGAGCCCTCGGTGTACACTTAACTTCAGGTTCGGGGCCCAAGGGAGTGCTTGCGCCTTCTGAGGATTTGAGCTTTGTGGGCCGGGAGGAGAGGTGGTGGGATGAGGCTGGCACCTGGCCTCGCTTTTCCTTCCACCCGCGTGGGAAGGTTTCAGTCCTGTGCAGCCGGATCAGATGTGTCACTGTTTGCCGGGCTGCTACCCCCTTTAGCACCGACCCCGCCGCTCACTGTCTGCCGGGTCCCTAATGCGGGCCGAGGGGTGGAGGGCTGCTGGGCGCGGAGCAGTCTCTGCTCAGCCTTCTTTTACTCCACAGCTCTGCAAGGCTGAGACCTTGGGGACATTCTACTTCAGAAGCTTTTTCGGAACCTCGATTTAAAGTTCTCTAGCACTCACCCCTGCTCTCCCAGCGATTCAGGCTCCAGGATGCCCCGAGGCCGAGCAGCTAGCCGAGCGCGCAGCTGGACGCGCAAAAGGAACGCATTCGCTCTAAAGTAGGCAGGCGGGTGAGCCTGGCTAGTAATTACTGCCCCCGCCCAGCCTCACCACCCCCCGCCCCAGCACTGGGTCTGCAGCCATTACTCCAGCTGTCACTCGGAGGAAAGCAAGAGCCCTCCCCCATCCCCTGACTTTGCAGTAGCCAACGGAAGGTTGCGCCCCCTAACCCTCCCCTAGGGTCTGAGTCGTGGTTCTTCAAATTTTGTTATAATTTTTCATAAACACATTAGTTCCTTTTTCCCCATAACCATCCCATTTTCTGGACCTTGGGAGCACATTCAAAGTCTTATGTGTGTCTATTGGTGAGTTTTTTGTTGTCGTTGTTGTTCTTGTTGTTTTTGATGGGCGGGTTCTCTTTTAGCTTCCAGGTTTCCCTAAATAATTTGAGGCTACAAGAAAATGAGAAGTATGCGTCCAATATTTTTGAAAGAAGCCAACTGGCTTCTGGAATACTTGTAAGATGCCAAAGTCGTCCTGTTAATCGGTAGGATTTGGTTTAAAACAATCGAACAAGTAATTGATGGGTTTGTAAGTGATTGGAAGACATAAATCAACACCCTCTGCACAAGTGGCTGGGACAGTGACTGCATCTTCAGAAGGCCTGTGTGACTCAGAGGTTGGTGGACTCACCAGGAGATGGAGGGTTAATACACACAGGGCCAGAGTGTCCACTGGCTTTCCCAGTGGGCCCCCAGGGCTTTGCTAAATAGCAGTCTGCCTTTTTGTGCATTTTGGTTAAAAGAAGTGGAGGCTCCCTGATTTCTGGGGACAGAGCAGGCCCTTGGCTTGGGGAGTTCTTGGCCTGGTTGTGTAAGGTGTTGGAGGTGAAGGTGGCAGAAGGCGGTAATCCTGTGTGTGGGGGGCAGTCACCTTATGCTCCAAATTCAACAGCAGTCCAGGGCCCACATAGGTAAGGGAAGATTTCACAGGAAGGCCCCTGACCCTTGCCCGGAATAGTCATCTTTTCTGCTCCAATCCTAGGTGAACCAAATCACTTTGCAGCGCGGGGGAGGCACACCTCTGGCCAGAGTACACCGAGCCTCCGCAGGCTTGGCCTGAAACCACAGACTGGAAGAGAAATGGAGATCCCCTACTGCAACGCGGGCATTTTCCTCACTGCTTGTCATCCAGTAACACACATGTAGCTGGACGTTCACACACCAACACACAGGTTCACTCAGAGCCATTCCCTGGGGCCCGCATGCCTTGGTGAAACTTTTCAAACTCACTCAAAATCTCTCCTTCTTAGTCTATCCAAGACACGCGATTCACCTGGGAAGGTGCTCCAGACTCCGTGCGTGCCTCTTCTTGGTGCACCGACAGGCTCTGACCTTCTGTTTGCCACAGGTGTACTTCCTACCCATCCTGCCTTTACACGGAGCTCAAACATGGTGTCTTTGGGGCAGCTCCTCTGGCTCCGAGAGGGAAGCGGTCTGTGACTCCCCGGATGGGCGTGAGGACAGGGCCTGTGTCTGGGCTCAGCGGGGGTGAGGAACCAGAATTAGATGAAGGGTTCCCTGCGAAATCAGGATTCAGTGCCTCAGGCTCTGGGCTCTCCCGGACTTCAGCGTGGCTTGCGGAGAGCGCGGCCTGGCTCACCGGTTGTAAGTGTCATTTTGGTACCATCTTCGAGGTTCTAATTAACAATGCCACTCACGTCTTCACCTGGAGCCAGAATGAGGGCAACCACTTTCTCCTCTTTCTCCAGAGTCTTTGGTCTTTGGGGTGGGATTAGGGGTGGGTGGTGAGTGGGGAAGAGAACCCAGACCCTGGATGCCCAGCTAGGATTTCTGATTCCTTTTGAGAGGAAAGTCGTTTCTGAGGACGTGGAGTTCACGTCCCTAAATTAAGTCTCTAACTTCCGCGAAGTGGTCCTAAATGGGTTAGATAAGAATCAGTTGGCAACTTGCACTTTTGTTTCATCAACTTTTCACTTTGGAGCCCTGAGAGCTTTTAATTACAGTATTGTCAGAGGGGGCCCATTCTTCCATTTCCTAAATAATTTCATTGATTTCTTTCCCCCTCATGCTGCTTTCTTTTTCAGTAAGACTTATTTTTATCCCCCCCTGGGATTCACTCAGAGTTTGGAAGGTGAACAAAGAAAAAGAGGGAGTATGGGGGGAGATGGGTGGTTAATAGGAGATGATCTCTACTTTTCCCCGGGGAGAGGAAGACATGCAGAGTGATCACATCTGCCGTCTCCTTATCTTAGATAGTGTAGATGCCCAAAAGAGAAAAGAGAGCTATAATAAAATAGAAAGGGCTCATCACAGTGAGCCAGAGCGGCCCCATTTGGTCAGGTATCCTCTATGTGTCCCCAGGAGGAGTGGAAGTACCTGCATAGCTGGGAATGAATCTTGAGAATATGAGTTCATTCACTGTAAATAAAATCACAAAATTCCCTAAAGGTGACGTGATTTATCCACTCTGGGCAGGAGGAAAAAGTGGAAGAAGAAGCAAATCCAGCTCTCTAAGCTGTAATGTGTCAAACATCGCTTGGCATTCTGAAAAGCTCAGCCACTTTTCCCTCTCCCAACCCAGTGAGATCAGAATTCTGCAGTTTTGTGATTAATTTTGCTATTCACATAATTCTAAGTTTTATTTTTCCAAGTTAGTTTTTACCATCCAATTCTGCCATCACACAGAGCATCCAACAGCCAGTGGAAAACAGAGGGGAGCTGGATGTTGCCGTCAGATGAAATGGAAGCTGAGTCTGCTCTTGCTCCCATTGCTGCAGAATCTTACACTGGTGGGTAGAAGAAATGTCCAGATGTTTCCCGCATGTCCTGTTAGCCCTAGAAGTGTGTGTGATTGGGGAGGAGGGTTAGAGGGAAGAGTAGACAGATTAATGGAAGATGAGAGCAATCGTATTTATTGTACCCCAATTTAAAACTACTTCATAACTCAGTAATGATGGTAAGAAGCATCTTACTCTCCACCATTTAACTCCTGGCTATTAGGTATCAGTTACTGCAAGATAAAATGATTTAATCAGTCTAGGAGAAATCTCTTTAATGCTCAACCCCTCACCCTTCCATTTTCCTCTCCCCTGTGCTCTTCTCATTACTCTTAGCTCTCAGATGGCTTGGATGAGGAAATCTTAGAAGCTGGTGTCACTGGTAGAAATAGCTCCCTTATTGAGGCAGGATTTCTGTATTAACTTTAACACTGCCCACGAGTTGCTTATGAAAAACCGACCCCCTCCCCCCAAATCCATATTTATATTGTGTGTGTAAGGCAGGGAAAACTGCCCTGAGATGCAGTAATGCTTGAATTTCCTGCAGCAGAAAGGCTGAGGTTTTGTTTGTTTGTAATTCATAATAAACAGGTCATTGACAAGCTAAAGTCTGCTGGGTTTTCAGGTTATGCAAATTCACTCTTACGCAAACTCTTTCCCCTTGTTCAGGAAAGGATGTTATCTCTGAAACTGCAGCCAGAAATAGCTCTAAGCAATCCCAGCGTTAAACATGGCAATCACCCCAGCTGATGCCAAGTAGACGTGATAAAGCAGAAACTGGACACAGGTAACACAGTCTTAGGGTAACTCCTCTTCCAAGCTTCCCATGAGCCACCAGAGCAGGAATAGGCTGGAAGGAAATCAACTTGAAGAATCAGTCCCCAAACCCTTTTATGCTCTCTGATGGTTTGAGACTTAACTCTTAAAATGTGGAAAGCACAGAAGGAAAAAAAAAAAAGAAAGAAAGAAAGAAAAAGCAAAGCTACGGATGTCTCCTCCACTTTAAATTAGGTAGGTATTAGAGTTCCTCCAGTCTTTCCTTTCTGAACTCCTGCTCTCACATTCTTTTCCACTCCCCTTCTTCCCGCCTCACCATTACTGTCATCATTTTTCCCCTTCTCCCCCTCTTCACTTTCCTCTCCCAATCCCTTCCTCTTCGCAGCACTGTCTTAGAGAACCTGAATTGTGTGCAAAGCTAGGAATGAGAGCTCAAGCAATTTCACAGTGAAAGGATTCTAAAAATTGATCAATAGAGCGTAGATCCCAGTAAAGTTGACGGTGTCTTTGAAGATGATACGGGGATGTGTGTTTAGGGAGCATATAACGCAGATTTGGGTCCCAGTGAAGGAGGAAGTTGTGGCTGTTCTGGGTATCTCGGTGGGTGTGAGGTGCAGGTCTAGGGAGATGAGCCTGGATGCTCTTCTTTTGTGAACCTCTTTAACCACGTGGAGGAGATGCCAAGGACGTCTTTTACTCTTTCGGTTGAAGAAGCAGCACACATTGACTCTAGAAGCTATCATATTTACTACCTAAACACATTGACTTTTAGATGGAAATGCCATCAGTTGTCTCTGCCCAGTTCTGTTGCAGATCTATTAATCATATCCACAAGGATTGCCAAAATGGCAGGGCTCTCTTCGCTTTTCAGTTTATACAGAACAGAATCATTTACATAAAGTCCTTAAGGCAAATAACTGTTGGGGCTCTAATTTATATCTGATCGAAAATTAGCCGTCATTATGCGCTCCATTAGCAGCGTCTTTAATGTGCTTCTAAGCACCATTTGTCAAGCGGCTTGTTAATATCTTTCAAGTCTTTAAAGTTGAGAGCTCATTAAAGAGTGCGCTCTGTTATTGATGTAATTTAGATGAGTTTGGAAGAGCAAGTACACCATGCCTTGAATGGGCAACCTCCAGAAGCCGGGGCAAGGGGGCATATGGTGGCCAAGTTCGCTATTAATGATTTCCCAGAAGCCTTCATGCTTCCTTGATGGAAGATTTCTGGATCCTGTAAAGGTGTTTTTGAAGCCCCCACCCCCACCCCCGGCTCCTTGACCTAGGTGTAAGTCATTCATTTCTCTGGGAAGGAGTATGTTTGTCTTCAATGTTTCTTTTTTTTTTTTTCATTATGCACTGAACCTTATGAGGTTTGGGATGGGGATTATGAAAAAAATGGGCTCTAATCTAAAATCCTTTATAAGAGAATTTGCCAGTTTTCTTTTCTTTTTTTTCTTCATACCTCCATCCCTCACTTAGTGCCTAGTTGTTTATAAATATCCATTAAGAAAACCATAGGCCTAAAGACAGAGCTACTGCCCCTGAACCTATTTTGATGGAGGTATAGTAAACCCGCTTAATTATGTACATATTATTACATTATCTATCAACCACACCATCAGAAGAGCATAGAGGCCAATAAATTACCTCAGTTATTTATCTGAAAATCTATATATTTTGTCATTTTTTTTTTCTGGGGTAGATCATGTTAGTGTAACACAATGAAGAAAAACATTAGTACAGCCGGAAAATTGCAAGTGAGTGCAACGATAATTCCACTAGAAGGAATAAATAACAGAAAACTGCATTTTGTCCTGAATTTTCTGGTAGGTTAGATCAGCCTCCTTTGGATTCAAGTACTGAGTGTATCTGTGAACCTTGCTATCAGGGGTTTGTAAGATATTGCACCCCAGTCTAAATCTCACATTAAAAGAAAAGCATTCCAACCACCATGATTTTTTAACCCCACTTCTTATCACTACTCTAAATTCACTTCCCCTCCTGAGACCTTCTGGGAACTCAGATGAATACAAGATAATGAAAGACATTAGGCATTTTATTCTCTCCTCCAATTTTCCAAGGTTCTTTCAGCCTTAGCTTGTGTGTGAAGATAGCTCTACTTTTATCAGATTAAGTAAAAAATAAAACCAAGAGTTTAGGAACTGGACCCAGATGGGGTTGGTTCAAATACCTCAAAGTCTTTTTAGAGAAGACCCATCTCCCCCCTTTACCTCCTCTTCCAAGAATAATCTTGTTTTCATCATTTGTTAAACAGTTTATTCTTACACTCCACACCTTAAAAGAGTTCATCGCATACACACGGAGAAAGAGAAGGGAGAAAGATATAATAGGATCAATCTAAGGACATATTGAGGTCATATAACAGCACAAATATTCTCAAGTGCTCTGTGTAATGTGCAGTGGGGATTTTGGGCAGTTTTATTGTGTGGTAGGATCCTCATCTCCGTTGTTTTTTACAGGATTCCTTCAGGCTAAAGTAATAAAGCGAGTAATTAGAATGCTAAAGACAGATGTAAATAACAGGAATGAGACAGCGGTGACAGATGAGCGGCTGGGTCAGGAAAGAGCCCAGTTGGTGTAAATGACACCGCTTCCTCGCTCCCGATCCCCTCCCCCACCCCATTCCCTTTTTCTCTTTCGGCCTCGCTGTCCTCCCAGCCGTGGCCTTAGGCGACCGACCGGGGACACACCGGTCAAATTGCACTCGGGAGGCGCAGCGCGGCTGCCGGGTTACGGCCGCGCGGGGGGCGTCTCGCGCCTCGGGAGCCACAGGCTCACCCACCGATCGGCCGCGAGGCGGGCGTCAGTCGGGTACCAGGGCCTTCCCGGGGTCCCTCCCTGGCCGCCAGGACTGGCAGGTCGCGCAGCCCGCGCCTCCCTGCAGCGCCCCCGCCTGCGCCCAGCCGGGGACCTCGGGCGCGGTGGCTGAGCGCCGCAGCCGCTTCGTTCCTCCCATCGGGCCCGCTGCCCTCGAGCCTTTGTCGCCTTTTCTCCCAAACCTGAGCGAAGAGGCCCGGGAGGTGCCTTCACCGCCCGCTTTGGCGGAGGAAGCCAGGCCCGCCCAGGCGTCTAGCTGGCCATAGGGCTGCGGCCCGATACCCTGGAAGCGGCCCAACTGCGCGCCGGGGTCTCCAAGGCCCTTTTCCTCCGGTGACTCCCACCCTGGAAGTGCATTATAGGGCTTCCTTGGATTCCCAAGGCCACCCCTGGCAGAAGCCAGCCCTTCCTGATGTAAATGTTCAAATTACTCCACGAAGAACCGGAGAAAAGCAACTCACCTTGCCTTTTGATTAAGAGGATGTAGCAGCAGTTTGCCTTTCCCACCCCTGACCTGTCAACAGCGAGACGCGTAGGAGAGCAAATACAGTAATTAGTAAGTGAATGCATTTCATTCCTTCGCAATAATTTAAATAGACCGAAGCAGCCTGGTCCCAGCTTGTTATATGGAAGTTTAAAAATGTAAATCCTACTTAACCACTATCTTTGGCGTTAAAGAAGGAAGAATAATCAGATCTCATCCAAATTAACAGGTCGTTTAGTCACTAAAACCTCACAGATAACTTTCGGGATCTGCTTTACAGAAAGACCTCTTATTCATTCTCAGAGGAGGCTTAGCCCTAAAATTAGGGCCTATGCGGGTATGAAGATTCATTTTAAGGAAAATGACAATTCTAGGGACACTGCTGCCCTTTGGAGTGGCATTGGTTAAGAGTAGACATAAGTGAGCATTCATCCTCACCTTCTTCTTTAGCTTTAGAGCGTTAAATGCCATCAGTATTCTTCAGATTACACACACACACACACACACATACACACACACACACACATCAAACAAACAAAAAACTCCTGAGTCAGCCAAATTGGCCAGGAGGCAGCTCCAATCTCCCTTGGTAATGTTGGTACTGGGGTAGGTTAGCAGGTGCGTATGAAACACAGTGACATATATGTCAGCTGTCCCCTGTTCCTTCCCAGATTGTTAACATTAGTTATGCCTATCAGCAGACTAAGATGACCATTCTTCCAGATTTTTAAAGGAGGCTTGTAACTGGTCGGGCAAAATGAGAAATGTATATTTATTAATTTGGGTTTTAATTTTTAATACCTGCTCAATAAATATATTTTCATCATTTGTATCAATAAATGCAATGGATGCCTTTCTGAACCTGATTCCTGCCTGATTCAGACTGATTATTATTTTGTTTTGAGTTAACATTTTATTTTTAAACTACTATCTCTTCCTTAAAAAAGAAAACACTGAGGAATGTCTGTGAACTATTGATGAAGCTGGTGATGATGAGCGCTATCCTTCTTAGGTCAAATCTAGAGGGCAAATTTTTGGAGGCTTTTGTTAAGTCTATACTTGATGAAAGTGAGTATTTCAGTTAGGCATGACTAAAGAATGAGAGCTCCTTCCCAGATGAAAAGTTTATCAACATCGGTGGGTATTGATGAGGGATCACCATAAATTTGTGGAAAATTGGTAGCCTGCTTTGCATGATATATATTTTTCTTTCTTTAGTAACTGGAAGTCTGATCAATTTTTTAAAGTCTGACCTTGGAAAACTGAATTGGGTCGAAAACTAATGCTCATGAAGAAACATATGGGACTAATGGATAAATTCCCTCTGTTTATGTGTAGCCTCAGGACCTAAAACCTAGGTCTGATCTGAAATCTTGATCTAGTCCTCTGATAGCAACCTTCACTTATGCTCCGGTGAAGAAGCTTCATACATTCCGACTAAGAATCAGGCTGGTGCTAGAAGGTGGTAGGTTATCATGTAAATATGTGATGTAGCCACGTTCTGGGTGTGGATTTCTTATTGCTAAGGTAGCTATGCAACTGGAAATGAGGAGAAGCAGAAGGAATGGTGGGAAAGAGCTAGAGGTCATGGGGGCTTGGATCACTTTTGTAAGAGGTGAGAATTACTTTTGGGTTTCCTTTTATTTCATGAAGGACCTTTACTGTGTGCAGAAATATTTTCTGTTATAGAAATTTCCAGTGTTAGGTTGTGACTCATTAGTGGGTAATGAACTTAATTTAGTGGAATTTGACCAGCATAAAGAAAAATTTAAGAGAATGAAATAGCATAGAAACAATCAATTGGATCTCATTTTGTGAGATCAAGCTTTGTTTCATGAAACTTGTTTTACTTTTATTTATATCTGTATGTTTATATTGTGCCATAGTGTAAAATGTGTATTTTTCAATTTTTAAAAACTTTGATTGAAGTATAGTTGATTTACAGTGTTAATTTCTACTGAACAGCAAAGTGGCTCAGTGAAATGTATTTCTTATTGTGTGTTTTAGTCAAAAACATTTGAAAACCATTGTTGGAGGGTCTACATCCTGTCCTGCCTTCTCTGAGAACTCTTTCTGGGTTACACCAGCCCCTAATGATTCATCAGTCCCTTTGCCTTTTATCACTTATTTGTGCCACATATTTGATGCCTTTCTAATGCTTTCTTGTATTAAACTTCTCATGTGTACGTGTCTGTTCTGTGTAATTGAATTTAAACTTCTTCAGAGTGGTGAATGTTAGGCTTCTTGGTATACTTAATTCTTGGTCTCTAAGGTAACACTGTACACATAATGACTAATCAGAAAGCAAGTCAGATCTCAGCTCATATGTCATTTTTCAGGGATGCATTTTTCTTTTCTTTTCTTTTTTTTTAGTTCTGCTATATTTGTTAAATGGCTCTTGAAGTATTTGATTCTTGGTTAAAGGTAGAAGATATCCACATTGGTATAAAGGGAGTAGTTATTTTCAGAAGTCTTTTTATAAATCACTCTTCTTGAGAAGTTCTCCTTTTCGAGATTTATCCGGGTTTTCAAGAAACTGCTCAAAAACTTCCACAAAAGGAACTAGACTGGTCTTCTTATAATCTCTGGTTCTATGTTTGATATCAGTTTCAGCCCCATTCTCTTTTTCTTCTTCATTAGTGGAATTAGCATCCAATTCATGGCAAATGGAACTTACGATTGGGACAGTAAATGGATCAAACTGATCCACTTTCTGTAAATCAATAGGCACAGAAATGCAACCTGTTTTAGGATGAACACTAAAAGGGCTCTTCAGTAAAGGATTGATTCCTTTGCTAACATTGATATCCAGTTGTGGAAAACAGTACTGGAGCATGATCTCCCACTCAAGCCAGGGTCATTTTTGCTGTTATTCTGATACCTGCTGGCTGCTTTCTTCAAATGCCCCCAATGCTGAAGTGAATCGTGATGCTTTTGGAAGCTTTGTTGAAGTTCATCATGCATTGTTTCAGGAACAAGGGTTAAAATCTTATCCCAGCTTTCTTTATTCTCAAGAATATCTTAATCAACCAAAGCATATTCTTCAAAGTATTTTTCATTATGTTTATAGATTTTCTGACAAAAGGGTGAATTTTTGTTACTTAGATGAACTTTCTTTTCAACGTCCTGACCACCCTTTACAAGATTCAAATATTCAAATATCCCAGAACGTACTGCAGAGGACAGTTTTCTAACTGATTCATCACAGACCCAAAAATGAACATCTCTCCTTCCAGAATATACCCAGAGATGATGTTTAAATCCAAAGTCCTCCTTCAATGCTCGGTTGATGATGTGTATGGCCATCGTCATGAGGGTCCAGCTCTTAGAACACATGTCTGCACAACTACAATGTCTCCTCACATCGTCATAGTTTGTCATGTCAATGTCAAACACCAGTTCTTTTTCCTGAGCCCGGAAAGCTCCCAGATGCACTGTATTGTGTTGATTTGGTCTGTGGGACTATACTAAGCCTATATCAATCTTGTATGGATTCATTTTCTGCATCTCCTTTTCCAGATCACTCTGGTTGTTGAAGGATTGGTAATGAATGTAAATATCACCTTTCAATGTGGATGAAAACTCATGATGTTGAAAGTAATTCTTTACCACCCTGCCATAGTTGAGCCAGTGATAGTACTGGGCTTAGGGAAAGAGCTTCTGGTAATAAAGTTTAAGCAGCTCGGGCAGCTGGGTGAGGTAAAATGCCTTCATGGAGCGCGGAACTCAACTCAGGGAGGGATGCATTTCTTAAACCTGTTCCCTGCCTCTGCTCTAAGCTAGATCATGTCCCTATTACTGGCTCTCATAGCACTTTATTTATTTATTTTTCATTTTATTTATTTATTTATTTATTTAACATCTTTATTGGAGTATAATTGCTTTACAATGGTGTGTAAGTTTCTGCTTTATTCTCCTGGCACTTTGTAATGTCTTCGTAACAAGTACTGGAGTTTGAATATAAGTATTTGAGTGACTAGATAAACTGTTTCCTCCACGAAAGAGTCAACTTCCTCAAAGTGGACAAGATCTGTCGAGCTCACTTGTACCGAGCACAGTACTTGGAACATGATGGGCACTCAATAAATATTTGTTGACTGGCTGATTGATTGACGGGCTAAATGACTTAAAGAATGACCAGTGGTTCTGGCAGAGGCAGCAGGCCCATTCTTACTTGTTATCAGAAAGGTGTTTTGCTAATAAATGTGGGATGAGAAAGAAAGACTCAGATCGAATGATCTGAGGAAGTTAGAGCTTTGTATGGGGACATTATTGTTTTTCTTCAATTGTGCTATCAACACCTTATTTTTGGTTTGCCTGTACCTGGTTACGGAAGTGGATCTGTGAAGAAACAGCTATGTGAATGACACCTCCGGATCTTTGGATAACTGCTACGGAGAAAATGGATTCTACTGTATGAGGTCCAGTTTGTGACATACATAAGAAATCCCTCTTAGAACTTGTAAGCTGTCTCTCCTTCTTGATAGACTGACAGTCTTCTTTTTATTACATAAATAAGAGCTGCTACCCCTCTGATTTCCCTCTTTGCCTTGGATCACAATGCAGACCTAAGATTTGGGTTAAAATGCAATAGGTTTTTTTCAATATGTGTATTTTGGGAATATGTATTTATCGTCTCTTTCTCCAGCCTTTTATAGCTTGCTTTTTTCACGGTTTGTCTTTTATTTATTTATTTATTTATTCATTTGGGATAATGTGCTTCTGGTTTAATTATACCTATGTTAGAATACTATAGAGGAAATGGTATCAGCCTTGGTGTTGGAAAGACCTGGGTTCAAATTCTGAACAAATTTGGATGGTAATACTTCCTAGCCATGTGATCCTGGAAAAAACACCCCTCTGTGTCTTAGTCTTCTCATGTGTAAAATGAGACCAACACTATTTTCTTCATTGTTTTAATTATTATCTGGGTTATTAGCACAGCGTTCAGCACATTTTAGGTACTCAGAAAACATTAGTTCTCTTTCTTTCCATTGATGGTGTATAACTTCAAATCCTTTTTGGAGGGAGGTCAATAGGATCCGTGATAACCAGAGGGTTTGGTGTGTTAATGTTACATTTTCTATTTTTTTGAGAAGTTGGGAAAATAATCTTGTTTCTCTCAATTGCTTTATCTACAAAATGAAGAAAATAATAATCGTTATATATTACCTCAGGGAATTCTTTGTTAATACTATTGATGTATACAGTATTTGAAGATGCTTATCTATTGTCTCAAGGATAATCTTGAAAAGGATAAAAGAGATAATTTGATATGCTGAGAAAGTCATTTCTAGTTTCAATAATCAGGTTTTTGTATTAATCACATAAATGTATTTTTTTTAAACTAGTATTTTAGGTGGAAATTTATCTTACGTTTCTTGAGAAAATTGAAGATGAAATAATTCACATTCTATGCTATCCTAAATGGTTGTAGTGTAGAACCAGGTATCAGAAACAAGCCAAATGTCTGGTATCTAGGAGGTCGATAACCAGGGAATGAGACACTCGTATCTGATGTTCCAGATAGGCAGGAGTTCAATGTGTAGAGAATGAAGGTAGTTCAAAATATGATTCCATTAACAGATGCATAAAAAGGAAATGAACAGAGTATTTTTCTCTAGTTTCCTTTACACTTCTTGGGCTTTATATATGAACCTGTAGTTATGGGTGTATTATGGAAGTACTTGTCATTTAGGGAATTCTGCTATTATATTTATGGTTTGAGTGAGATATGAGACCTTGTTTTCCCCCTTATATGATTTTTTAAACCAAGATTCCTGGAATTACTATATTAATGAGTAAATTGAACATTGAAATCATTACTTTAACAAACTTTGAGTTTCAGGTATTTTGAAAGATGCTGGGGATAAAAGACATATTTTATCTTTGAAAAGTTCATGGATCTGTGGGGAGAGAGACACCTGAAGAAGATGATGAGCAAATGGTGAGAGCCGTGGAGTCAAGTCCCACGTGCTCTGGCAGGAGGGAAGCTGGAGCAGCAATTTACATTTTATCAGATAGCGGTTTATACCAACCCACTCTTCCCTTCACCCCTGCAGCACACACCCTGAAGTGACACAGGTAGGGTGAAGAATTTCCTTTCTTTGGAGCCTATTTTGGCTTATGTGAAACTATAATTATTTGCTAAGGTCAAGTGGAGAAATGAGATAGCTGTCATGGAGATTCAAGGAAAGATTCTGTTTTGCCATTGAACTTTGTATGCCTTTGCCATTTCAACTAACATACTTTTTTTAAAAAAATAATTAACTAATTAATTTTATTTTGGCTGTGTTGGGTCTTCTTTGCTGCGCGTGCTGTCTCTAGTTGCAGCGAGCGGGGGCTACTCTTGGTTGCAGTGCACGGGCTTCTCACTACGGTGGCTTCTCTTGTTGTGGAGCATGGGCTCTAGGCGTGCAGCCTTCAGTAGTTGTGGTGCACGGGCTCAGTAGTTGTGGCTCGTGGGCTCTAGAGCGCAGGCTCAGTAGTTGTGGTGCATAGGCTTAGTTGCTCCACGGCATGTGGGATCTTCCCGGACCAGGGCTCGAACCTGTGTCTCCTGCATTGGTAGGTGGATTCTTAACCACTGCGCCACCAGGGAAGTCCTTACCATGCTTTTTGATACATATATTTGCTCAAGAATTTTAGGTTTATCCACATTTACTGTAAACATTCTTGGCTCAGCGAAAAAAATACTCCATCCCCTATCCCTTTAATGAGAATCGATCATTTCTTTTGGTTTCTAGAAAGCAGACTATTAGAACTAGAAAAGATTTTCCTTTCTTTATTTTACAAAAATGTTAAAATGGTTTTATTTTTAGAATCAACACAGTTTTGAGAAATTTAATACGTCGTCAACTGGGCAAAGTTTCTCTTTTACTTTCTTTGTGGAGCTGTATGATTGTATTTTCTGTGCTACTGCTTCAAAGATGGCTTCACCTTTATTATTTGCAAAACATGTCAGTTCAATATCTGGGGAAAATGTTTTGGGGCGAGAAACAGCCACTGCATGCTTTAACAATTGTGGATGTGAAGAGTGGTGGTTTTGCGTGATGAGAACCTCATACTGCTAATAAACTTAAGAAAATGATAACATGTCAGTAAGTGTCAGTTATCTATTAAAAATCTATTTTTTATTTGCTTTTAACATATAGTAATCTGGCCACTATGTAATAATCTGAGCCTCACATTTCCCAGCAGCTGAGGAGCTGGCTTTGGCAGCCTTGGCTTCCCTTCAGGACTTGGCTGGGAGCCAGGCCACAAGAAAAGGCCATGTGGGTGAGGAAAATTAGTTAAGCTTTTAATTAACTCCCCCTTTGCTGTTGCCGGGATGGGTAGAGACTCAAACCTTCAGTTATCCTTCAAATGCTCAATAAGCCCACTTATTGAAGTAAGCGATAACACTGTTTACTGAGCTGTAAGTATGAGAGTACAGAGGTAGAGCAAGGCTTTAAAAAGATACTCAGCAGACCTAGGAACCTGCAAGAATTTGTATAGAGATGAGAGATAGGCTCCTCAAGGAGCTGGGAGCTCTGCTCCAGTCCATTGTAGCCACCCTTCTGGGCATGGAAAGCACAGGTGGTGCTTATCAAAGTAATACGACATTTGAACATGTTCTATATGTTCAATTTTTTTTGCATATTTGTATGCAGCTAACCTGGGTATTTCCAGACATTCAGTTTATTTACACCCGTGGACTACAGCCCTTGTAGGGTCCTTAGTCTGGGCATGTTATCCAGACAAAGCTCCTTTTAAATCCCCCAATTCTTATAGGTTACAGTTTTGAGTGGTCATATACTCAAGTGACCACTGTCTCTGAAGTCAACTTTTACAGTTTTAATAATAAGAAATGTTTATTGTGCTCACATAATAGGAAGTCCTGAGAAAGGGCACTCTGAAGTTGGTTCACCCAGTGTGAAAGCAAAATTTTATCCCTTGAAGGAAAAGCAGGAAGAACCCTACTGCTTAGTGCAATGTCAAGCATGATCTACAGAGCAGAATTGGTCATTTGCATCTCAGACTCCTTAATGCATGCAGCCCAGCCCACAGTGTAGGTGGCTGGCAGCTAAGTCAGCTGCCTGTGACTTTTGTATTGTATTGGGAGGTTGGGGAGGAAGGTGAAGAGTGTGTATAATAAAGATAATTTGATCTGTGTTTATTGTCTGGGAGATTTAGTAGACATTATGTGTGATATAAAGGATGATAAAAGTTGCCTTCCTTGATTGTATTTGTCAAATTCAAATGACAGTTTTAACTGAGCTTTTGGTTTCCAAAGGCTGTTCCCATTACCTAAAGCTAAACAATTTATTTCTCTCCTTCCTTCACTTCTTACTTGCTTCCTCTCCCTCCCCATACATCCTATTCCTCTTATTCAATCTCTCCCTTAAACCTCTCTTCCGTTTTTTCCTTAGGATAGATTTTATCTGAAATCTATTTTACATTACAATGGTTATTTAAATTTTAATTATATAGCTAAATTTTAATAGCTAAAAATTTTCTGTGAAAATGTTAAATGAAAGTGATTCTTTTTGTTTTTAATACTAGCATTTTGATTTTAGAGCTGAGCTTAAAGTCTTAGTATATATAAGAAGCACATTGGTAAACTGAAAAGTTTCAAATTCATCCTGTGAGAAGGACTCAAGGGGAAGAGAACCAGCAAGCACTAACAAAAGAGTTTGGATTTATTGTGCCATATATATATATATATATATATATTTTTTTTTTTTTTTTTTTTTTTTTTTTCCCCCGGTACGCGGGCCTCTCACTGTTGTGGCCTCTCCCGCTGCGGAGCACAGGCTCCAGACGCGCAGGCTCAGCAGCCGTGGCTCACGGGCCCAGCCGCTCCGCGGCATGTGGGATCTTCCCAGACCGGGGCACGAACCCGTGTCCACTGCATCGGCAGGCGGACTCTCAACCACTGCGCCACCAGGGAAGCCCTTGTGCCCTATATTTTTGAAGCACAGTAGCTAAAGCTTTGTAAAAAGACTTCCACATAATAATAACATGTTATAGTCAAAAGAAGTTTGAGAGATGATTTAGTCCATACTTCTTATATTATAGGAACAAAGAGGTGAAGCGACTTATCCAGGGTCACATAGCAAATTAGCAATAGCTTGTGCTGGAATTCGGGTAGAAGGTGCTTTTATTATGTGCCTTTTCGTCCGACAATGACCTCATAAGAAATTAGGATAACGTAAAAGCAAAATAAATAATTACCAATGTCAATCTCTGTACTTGCACCTTCATTACAATTATTTTCAAAGCAGTTTTTCATTTTTCTGTGAGGCTGAACTCCAAGAGACCATGACAAGAAACTAGTCTATTCTGTCTCCGTAGCATAACTAGGAAGGGGTAGCTGTTGTGTGTGCCTCTGTCTCTGAAGCTGTCTCTTCCCTATTGCCCTGACTTGCCTTGTTGACCTCTTGACTAGAAGATAATTCCTTTCTTTTTTAAATTTCATTTTTAATTGGAGTATCGTTGCTTTATAATGTTGTGTTACTTTCTACTGTTTAGCAAAGTGAATCATCTATACGTATACGTATATCCCCTTTTTTTGGATTTCCTTCCCATTTAGGTCACAACAGAACATTGAGTAGAGTTCCCTGTGGTATACAGCTGGTTCTCATTAGTTGTCTATTTTACACATAGTAGTGTATATATGTCAATCCCAATCTCCCAGTTCATTCCACCCACCCCTTCCCTGCTTGGTATCCATACGTTTGTCCTCTACATCTGTGTCTCTATTTCTGCTTTGCAAATAAGTTTATCTGTACCATTTTTCTAGATTCCACATATATGCGTTAATATACGATATTTGTTTTTCTCTTTCTGACTTATTTCACTCTGTATGGCAGTCTCTAGGTCCATCCACGTGTCTACAAATGACCCAGTTTTGTTCCTTTTTATGGCTGAGTAATATTCCATTGTATATATATGTATCACATCTTTATCCTATTTTTTTAAATCTAATTTTATTTTTTAGAAGTTAATTCTTCTTTTTTTTTTTTTTTTTTTTGTGGTACATAGGCCTCTCACTGTTGCGGCTTCTCCTGTTGTGGAGCACAGGCTCTGGACGTGCAGGCTCAGTGACCATGGCCCACGGGCCCAGCCGCTCCGCGGCATTTGGGATCCTCTCAGACTGGGGCAAGAACCCGTATCCACTTCATCGGCAGGTGGACTCTCAACCACTGCGCCACCAGGGAAGCCCTAGAAGTTAATTCTTAACGATCTTTCTCATCCTCCTTCATAGACACTTGAAGAGTGTTGTGAATTACACTCTGCCTGGGACAACTGAAGTTCTGTATTCCTTTCCCCTCTTCTGGTAAGACTACCTGCCATGTGTTGATTTATCTCACCCCATGATGTCATTGATGTCAAGCAGTGGCATACCTGTCTAGGTCTTAGCAGTTGATCTAATGGGACATGTGACCCAAGCCTGGCCAATGAGACTTCTTTCCCTGAGTTTTTATATACCGAAAGTTGAAGTGCTCTGTCCTTTGGGGTTTCTGAGCTGTGATGCTATAACTTGGAGCTGTGTGAAAGAGTAAGAGACATGAGGAGAGGGGAGAGGGAAAGGGGCAAAGAAGCAGAAGAACAGAGGAGAGAGGAGTGAGTTGAATTCCTTAATTCAGTTATTTCCAAGGTCAATGGCCTCCATATGCTTCCCAGTTACATCAGGCAGTAACTCCTTTTATGTAGTTAAGTTAGTTTGAATAGGATATATTGACTTGTCTCTGAAATAGTCCTAATATACATCCCCACTTTTTTCTGTAGTTCCAGGTTAAACTAAAAGTCTATAATGTAAATTTCCCACTCTGCCTTGCTCTGATGCCAAGTGTTAATCATAATCAGCAGCGGTATTAATTGCAATAGATCTTCATGCTTAAACTAAAAGTGCTGAATTGGTCAGCATTTGAATCCAGATTAGTGACAACAGATAAATTACACTTTAAATTAATAAATGAGGTGTTGAATGAGTATTAAAATTTATAGGATGTTTATTCTCACCTTGAATTTAATATGATAGGTTTGTTACTTTTTCTCTCTGCATCCCTCTCTAAACTGTCTATTCTCAGGTAGAAAAATTTCAGGAAAAGATGATTTTTTTTGCTATCATTAAATTCTTGATTTATTCATGAAAAAGAAAATCTTATATTTATTTCCTTCAAGAGTATCCAGTATATTTCTTAGCTTTTTGTAATGTTTGGATTGTATCTGGGACCATATTTGAGGGTAAATTATGTCCATTCTAGGTGACTTGACTTGCTCCCAAAGTGGGCTGGTAGATATATGTCATCGATTTGATCAATTCCTAAAAGACTTCTACCATAAAGTAGATGTGAGAAGGTCTCCGGGGGTTGGGGAGGTGTCTGTGTGTGGGGTGGAGGGGTAGAGGGTTGGGGGGGTGGGGAGGTGGGCAGGGCTTGCTTAAGACTGTAGCTTCTCAAAGCCTTTAAAATGCTAATTTGCACAGTTAATCCTCCAAAGGAGACTGCAAAAGGTAGCATTTCTCAAACTTTTTTTTTTTTTTAAACCCTCGTGTACCTTTTTCATCATCAGTTATGTGTTTGGTCCTGGAGCTATAGCAGTGAACAAGGTAAGAAGTTTCTCTGCTTTCACAGAATTTGTAGAAATTACAGTGTATCAATTATTTGCCTTGCTGAAACATAAGTACAAATGAGCACCTATATATCGTATGCCAATATATTTAAGAGCTAAACATTAAGCTAACAAATTGTTAAAATGTGTTCCATGTTCTTACCTTGACTGACATACCTACAAAATGACCTGGAATGCAGACTTTCATTTAGAATTTTTGGATTCCTTGGCATTTCGTGCCCTGGTTCTCCGCTTTCTGAGTCTCTTTCCCACTTCTCTTCCCACCCCAGGAGAAGTTTTGCTTGCATGTTTGTGGACACCACAGTCTCTTCATCCAAAGTCTACCCTCCTGGTCCTGAGGAAGCCCAGAGCACTGAGGGTGATGGGGAGTGCCTAGGGTAGAGGCCCCAGAGCTGGTTCTAAGTAGTATTTCTCACTATATCACCTATGAATATCCTGTGTTCTGAGGTATGCGCTTTGGGAACCTGAGTTCATCATTTAGAAAACAGGGACAACCTTGAGAAGATTATGCCATAGAATTTTGTTTCATTTTGGTTTTGTTTGTTTTGTTTTTTTCATGCCATAGAATTTTTTTTAAAAAAATGTTTATTTATTTACTTGGGAGGTCTTAGTTGCGGCATACAGGATCTTTAGTTGCAGCATGCAAACTCTTAGTTGTGGCATGTGGGATCTAGTTCCCTGACCAGGGATTGAACCCAGGCCCCCTGCATTGGGAGCACGGAGTCCCAGCCACTGGACCACAAGGGAAGTCCCCAAGCCATAGAATTTTGACTTAACTATAGTGTTGTCTTTTGTGACAATATGCAGGTTAGAATGTTGAAACAGTTAATAAAATTCTGGAACTATATTAAATTAATCCACCACTTTTCCAGAAGTCAGATTTAACCTATAACATATTTTGTCTTAAGCCTGGAAGTAATTGACAAAAGCTTCTGAACACCAAAGACCTGCCCAGAGCACACTGGGATCTGTAAGAGAAGTTGAGCGCTACCATTCAGGTCTCACCCAGTGTCTGCAAAAGAGGCAGCACATACTGTTAGTAAGTTGAATTAATAACAAATAGCAGGGAAAAGAGAGGAATGCAAACAGTTGACAGAAAAACTATGAAAACACAGTGCAGCCATCAGTGGCATGTAGCGTATAGGAACAGACAGCCTTACACCCCTCAATCCTTGCTTCATAGGACTTTACATGAGTCTCCATAAATTTAAAGAGTGAAATTATGTTTATAATACTCTTTATTTAAAAAATGATAATGTGGTGCGATAGACTCTTTGCACATGTTTAGAATGGAAAAAAAAACTGCTTTGAGATAATGGCTTCTGTAATTAGTAACATTCACTTACGTGGAATATCTAAGAAAGAAATGAATGTATTTAGTAGTTGCTGAAAACTTCCAGATTAATGGCATTCACCAGCATATGAATTACCACTCTTACGCTTAAAATGCTGCACAGCATGACTTGTTTTTCTTTTAAAGGAGGCTGTACTTTTTCAGCCTTCTCTTACCCACACTGTGCAGAGTTCTAGGAAGTCCTTTGGAGACAAGGGTTTATCTCTTCACTGAAGGATGCACTAAGAAGAACTCAGGTCATTCCTTGATAAGGGCTCCTTTAACACTTGATGGGAGAATCCTTCCTGCACACTGACAGACCAGATTTTTGGGAGCCGGAGCAGTGTTTGTTGAAGGATATTGGATCATTGCTTATTGGACCTGATGAAAGGCTCCCTTTGTTTCCTTTAGAGTATGTTGCAGACATTTTCTGAAAGCATTTTGTGATCTTCCTATGGCAAAATGTTTATTTGCCAGTGTATCTAGTGGACAAGGAGGGAGAACAATGAATGTGCTAGTATTAGGTATGTGCCACAAATTTAAGCTGTTGCTAGACATTGACTATGACAATACTGTGCCGCAGCTTTCCTTATTCTTGGCAGCCGAGGTTCAGAGAATTACACTTTGGAAGACACACTATCTGTTCACAGAAATTATAAGAATGGCATGCCCTAACAGTGCTTATTTACACAGAACACCCTAGTTTGCTGTTCCCCCTCCAGCTTTTCTTAAACAAGCAATTTATTCTCAACAGTTTTAAATTTCAAATCAATATTTCTACTAAAATAGCTTTACGCTTTTCATCTTTATGAATGGACAAGTAGTGGAAGAGAATCCAAACGAGTTTAAGCAGTAAAGATGAGGCTGTTGATAGAACATGTTCTAGGGGAGTCTGTGAAGATGACATAGTTCTGTTTTATCTTTCAACACAAAAATAAATGTGAATGGACAGATAAGACAACTTTCACCCATTAACTAAATATTAAGTAGTGAAATTGGTTTCTGGGAAAGAAAGTGGATTGGTGTAAAATTTAAAAAAATGATCGCTTATATGTGGAATATATTAAAAAAACAAAGATACAAATTAAATTATTTCGAAAATAGAAATAGACTCACAGACATAGAAAACAAACTGATGGTTACCAAAGGGGAAAATGAGGTGGGGTGAGGGATAAATTAGGAGGTTGGGATTAACATATGCACACTACTATATATAAAATAGATAACCAACAAGGACCTACTGTGTAGCACAGGGAACTGTACTCAATATTTTGTAATAACCTATAAGGGAAGAGAGTCTGAAGAAGAATATATATATCTATTATACATATGTATGTATATCTGAATATACATATATCTGAATCACTGTGTTGTATACCTGAAACTAACATGATACTGTAAATCAACTATACTTCAACAAATAAAAAATGAAAATAAAGAAATAATAAAATTTTTAAAAATGCATTTGGTAGTTTGAAAATAATAAGCAGTTTGCTCTTTGAAAGTTCGTACTGAGTACTCTTCATCGACAGGATCTTCAGCAGAACATATATAGGGAAAATTTACTTTGGGGAGCCAGGTATTCATAAGCATTCCTGAGGTTGCTCAAAGTGCTTATACTGAGATACTACTGAAATTATTCTCCATTAATTTGGGGAAGTGGGATGATAAGCTTTTGAAACTACTTAAAATTACACAGATAATACATATTTATTGTAGAAAACTCACAAAGTACAAATAAGTAAACAAAGAAAAATCAAGTAAATGACCAAAAAAATCACAAAGAGATGAGTGTCATTAATATTTTGTTCTATTGTATCTGTGTGATTATAAAAAAGATTATATTATATAATTGTTATTTTATTTTGTTATGAGTTGGCAATACATAATTTTTGTGACACAAAATTTAAGAATCTGCTAAAGTATACGTTTCCAAGTCTAGCTTTCATTCATGTCTCTGTTTTCCCTATTACCCAGACCCACTTTTGTTAGATTTGTGTGTAGCCTTCCACTGTTTTGTTTTCTTTAAGTTAAATTTAAAAATTAAAAAAAAAAAAAAAATATATATATTTAGAGCAGTTTAAATTGACAACGAAATTGAGAGAAAGGTACAGAGATTTCTATACCCCCTGCCTCCACACATGCATAGACCCCCAGTATCAACATCCCCTGCTAGAGTGGTACATTTGTTACAATGGATGAATCTACATTGACACATTGTTATCACCCAAAGTCTGTTGTTCATATCAGGGTTCACTCTTGCTGTTGTATATTCTGTGGGCTTGGACAAATGTATAATGAAGCGGATCCACCATTATTATATAATACAGTGTATTTTCACTGCCTTAAAAATCCTCTGTGCTCCCCGCCTATTCATCCCTCTCCCCACCCTTAACCCCTGGCAACCACTGATCTTTTTGCTGTCTCCGTGGTTTTTCCTTTTCCAGAATGTTATATATTTGGAATCCTACAGTATATAGCCTTTTCACATTGACTTCTTTCCCGTAGAAATATGCATTTACTATTACTCCATGTCTTTTCATGGCTTGATAGTTCTTTTTTTTTTTTTTTTTTTTGCGGTACGCGGGCCTCTCACGGTTGCAGCCTCTCCCGCTGCAGAGCACAGGCTCTGGACGCGCAGGCTCAGCGGCCGTGGCTCACGGGCCCAGCCGCTCCGCGGCACGTGGGATCTTCCTGGACCGGGGCGTGAACCCGCGTCCCCTGCATCGGCAGGCGGACTCTCAACCACTGCGCCACCAGGGAGGCCCGATAGTTCATTTTTTTTTTTTTTTAGTGCTGAACAGTATTCCACTGTCTGGATGTACCATAGTTTATTTAACCATTTACCTACTGAATGACATCCTGCTTGCTTCCAAGTTTTGGCAATTATGAATAAAGCTGCTATAAACACTTATGTGCAGGTTTTTGCGTGGACATAAGTTTTCAACTCCACATACCAAGAAGTATGACTGCTGGGTGGTATGACAAGAGTATGTTTAGTTTTGTAGGCAACTGCCAACTGTCTTCCAAAGTAGCTGTGCCATTTTCCATTCCCACCAACAATAGATGAGAATTCCTGTTGCTCTACATCCCCACTGGCATTTAGGGTTATCGTTTTTCTGGATTTTGGCCAAGAATGACCAAATAGTTATAGTGGTATCTAATTTGTTTTTTAATTTGCATTTTCCTGATGACATATGATGTGTAATATCTTTTCATATGTTTATTTCCCTTCTGTGTATCTTCTTTGGTGAGGTATCTCTTTGGCCCATTTTAAAATCATGTTGTTTGTTTTCTTATTGTTGAGTTTTAAGTGCTCTCTGTATATTTTGGATAACACTCCTTCATCAGATGTGTCTTTTGCAAATATTTTCTCCCAGTCTGTGACTTCTCATTCTCTTGATGTTGTCTTTTGCAGAGCAGCAGTTTTTAATTTTAAGGAAATTCTGCTTAGCAATTCTTTCTTTCATGGATCATGCCTTTGCTATTGTATCTAAAAAGTCATCATCATACCCAAGGTCATCTGGGTTTTCTCCTATGTTATGTTCTAGGAGTTAGTTTTGCATTTTACATTTAGGTCTATAATCCATTTTGAGTTAATTTTTGTGAAGGGTATGAATTTGGGTCTAGATTAATCTTTTTGCATGTGGATGCCCAGTTAGTTCAGCACCTTTGTTGAAAAGATGATTTTGCTCCATTGTATTGCCTTTACTGCTTTGTCAGAGATCAGTTGACTATATTTATGTGGGTTTATTTCTGGGTGCTCTATTCTGTCTTAATGATCTAATTTGTCTGTTATCTTGCCAATACCATACTGTCTTGATTACTCTAAAGTAAGACTTGAAGTCGAGTAGTGTCAATCCTCCAACTTTTATGAAATCACCATTTGTTAAATTTTGGTATAGTATCAAAGAAGAATACACACAATTATCTGAGAAGAATGTGAAATACTCCACCCTTTTCCAACTGCACATCTGTGTGAGGTTGGATTTTCTTTATAATAGTTCAAAGCAATATATTGCTTATAGATTGAATTTAGAAGCAGATATGAGAATCCAATTGTGTTTTATTAAGCCAGACATTAAAGATACTTGCAAAAATTTAAAACACTTCTCACTAAATTTTATATTTTGGAAAATGCAGTTATTTTCATAAAAGCATACCACTTGTGTTAAAGTGTAATGGATTTATTAAAACGTTTAAAATAAACATTTTAAAAATTTCTATTTCAGGGCTTCCCTGGTGGCGCAGTGGTTAAGAATCCACCTGCCAATGCAGGGGACACGGGTTTGAGCCCTGGCTGGGGAAGATCCCACATGCCGCGGAGCAACTAAGCCCGTGCACCACTACTGAGCCTGAGCTCTAGAGCCCACGAACCACAATTACTGAGCCCATGCGCCACAACTACTGAAGCCCACACGCCTAGGTCCCATGCTCTGCAACAAGAGAAGCCACTGCAATGAGAAGCCTGTGCACCGCAACGTAGAGCAGCCCCCATTCGCTGCAACCAGAGAAAGCCCGCGCACAGCAACGAAGACCCAACGCAGCCAGAAATATAAATAAATTTATTTAAAAAAAATTCTTTTTCAATTTCTAATATGGTAAGTATGAATATATATAGCCTACATAAATGAAATCTCTTTGGGGTCATCAATAACTTTTCGGAATCTGAAGCCCCCTGAGACCAAAATGTTTGAGAATCATATTCTTGCTTCTCTGTTAGGGTTGGGCAATTTGAAAATAGGTGAGGTCTGAAGGTTCCAGGCAAATCATTCGTTAGGGTGGTTTTTTTTTTTTCTTTTTCTTTTTATTGTGCATGATCTATTCTCTGAGTTAATTCTCATGTCTCCACTGATACAAGTGGAAGTTTGTTCGCTTTAGAATAGTGCACAGACTGAGCTAAACTATTGTGAACATGTTTTTTCTTTTCCTCTTCTCTATTTTTACCATTTTGCTTCTAGCCAAATGATTCCTATTTATAGCGATACCTTTTATGCCTTAAATAATCTTGTTTTTAGTCTTTTATTCAGAATTCACCAAGAAGTCTACTTTGTCCACTCTATTCTGAAGCAGTGCTATCACCATGGGAGAAGTACACTGAGCATGGGATATGCTATGTGTGGTGAGAGGCTGCTATGAAGTTTTATAAGTGGCAGAGGGTTATGGATAAGAAGTCACCATTATCAACAAGAACAAGAACAACCATAACACAATCCATTGAGCATCTTTATATCCCATCTCTGTGTTTTTGTATCTGGGAAAATTTAGTTTGGAGATAAAGAATTTCTAAATATATCTATGTGGATATGGGATATAAGGTTCTCTGTAGGAGACAGATGTTTGGTTACATACTTCCTTTTAGGGATGCACCATAGTTTGGTGTTAGCTAAAATATTTGGCCAACATTTTTGTCTTTGGTTCAGGCTAAGGCTTTTGGAAGGATGACTAGACAAATGTCTACTTCAGCTGTCATCCCTAAACATTCAGCAGTGTGGTCATATGAGTTAAACCATGTTGAATCAGCATAACAATGCCAACAACAAGAGCAAGGCATGTAATTCAGATTTACTGCTACTACCTGGATATTCACTTTCAAACAGATTACATTCTATATGTAGTTTGGGATGAAAAACATCTCTGTAGATTCTAAATGTTGACAGTCTATTGATCTGTTGAAGTATAAACGTAAATGATATTGCAAGAGTAAAATGCAACAATAATTAACGATTGTAGAAATTATTTTATATACAAAAATAATCAGAATATTTCAAATAATAAATGTATAAGGAAATAGATATAAAATAAAGATTAATATTAAGATAGAATATGTTAGCTAGATAACTTTAGGAAGAATATTATATCTTCTTAGAGCCAGTGAATATTTATAAAATTTAAATAATACAAGAAAGAATAATAGAAATCATAGCATAGAGATTAGAATTAATCTCTGAAGTTGTATTAGTATTCAAATATTAATGAAAATTACCTTTAAAACTATTCTTATTGTACAGTATTGTTTAGTTATTTAATTCCGTTTAGGCCGTGAGTCTTTCAGGAAAAAGTTCTCTTTAGAAATTCTTCACATCTTGAAGGATGGATAAAAAGTAAAATGTTAAGTTTGCCTTGTTAAATTTGACAAGGTGGGAAAACAACCCAAATCATGTACAACATCTGTAATAAATCATCTTTCATCTAGACATAACAAAGAATATATAGAATAAAGGAAGACAGTGTTAAACAAAAATGAGGAACTCCTAAATATGTCCATCTACCAACCTCAGTTGAAAGAGTGAATCTATTTAGTATAACAGATGAAGTGTATGAAGTGTATGGTGACCTCAGGATCAATCCATCAGCTGACAGTATTGAGGAACTGATTTTCCTATATTATGTCAAATTTAAAAAATTTTACTAGTGGTTTTAATGATAAATTATAGTAAAAACTACTTTTGGGGTAAAATCCCAAGATTCTGACATCTGAGAAGTTCAATCTGTGGTGGTGACCTAAGGGTTTGGTCTTAGATATGGCTGAATGTTGATTTTAACACTTGTTTATTTTGTGTTACCACATAATTTGGTGCATGTCTACTTTTTTAAAGCATCACCCACCCCCTTCTATAATAAATGAAAAACGAAGAGCTAATAGTGCTACTAATGAGGTAGGACATCTTTCCTTTGTGTTTTTCTTTGTTGTTTATTTGTTTTGTAATTTTTTCTTCTCTGAAATGTTTATTTGCTTTCTGTCCATTTTTTTAGGGGGTGATGGTTCTCCTTTTTTCTTACAGTTTCGTAAGAGTGCTTCACAAATTCTGTTTATCCTTGTTTTATCATTCATTTTGTGGCTTTTGTTTCCCCACTCTGCTTTTGATGTCTTTTGATGAACAGAAATTTAAAATTTTAATTTGTCAGGTTTATTGGTATATTTTGCTTGAAAAGTTCTTTCCTAACATGAGGTCATAAAAGTATTCTCCTATATGTTTTTCTAAAAGTTTTGAAGTTTTGCCCTTCACATTTAAGTCTTCAGTCAGTTTGGAGTTTATTTTTTGTGTGTCTGTATTAAGATAAGGATCCAATTTTATTTCCATTTGCATAGCCAATTCTTTCAGTACTAGTCATTGAATAATCTGTTTCAGTGATTTTTGATGTCATCTCTGGCATAAATCAAGTTTCCATCTGTGTGTGGCTCTGCTTTGGGCCTCTCTATTCCATCAGTTAATTTAGCTACTCATTTATAAATACTACATTTTAAAATTACAGTGGATTTATAATGTCTTGATTTTAGTGTTTTCCTAACTTATTCCCTTCCTCCTTCTTCAACAGTGTCTTGACTATTTGTATGCTTTGCTTCTCCATATAAATTTAAAAATTGGCTTGCCAAGTTTTTTGAAAATTCTGCAGTGATTTTTGTTTCTTGAAGTAAATGTTACATACCATAAAACACAGATTTTTAATGTACAATTCAATGAGTTTTGAAAAGTGTATAGCCTTATATAGCCAGTAGCCAATCAAGGTAGAGAATGTTTCTATCACCTCAAAAGTTCCCTTGTGATCCCTTTCAGTTAATCCTTACCTGCCGGAAGCAACCACTGTTCTGGTTTTCTATCATCATAGGTTAGTTTTGCGTGTTATTGAATTTTAAATAAATAAATTCATTTGGTATGTACCCTTTTCTGTCTGGCTTTTTTGCTCAACTTAATGTTTTTGAGATTTATTCATGTTTTGTGTATATCTGTACACACACTTTTTTTTTAATTGTTGAGTAACTTTCCACTGCATGGATATCTCACAATTTGTTAGTCCATTCTCCTGTTGATGGTCATTTGCGTTGTTTTCAATGTTTGGCTATTATGCATAAAGCTGCTCTAAATAGTCATATACTTTGTATGGACGTACATTTTCATTTCTCTTGGTAATTACCTAAATGTGGAGTTGGAGGGTGATAGCATAGGAATATGTTTAAATTTATAAGAAAATGCCAAATAGCTTAAGTTGATAAAAAACTGCCCAATAGTTTCCAAATAGTTTCCAATAGTTTCCATTTTACATTCCCACAGCAATGCATGAGAGTTCCAGTGGCTCACATCCCTGCCCAATGTTTAGGGATATCAATCTTTTTTTTTTTTTTTTTTTTTTTCCGGTACGCGGGCCTCTCACTGTTGTGGCCTCTCCCGTTGCGGAGCACAGGCTCCGGTCTCGCAGGCTCAGCAGCCATGGCTCACGGGCCCAGCCGCTCCGTGGCATGTGGGATCTTCCTGGACCGGGACATGAACCCGTGTTCCCTGCATCAGCAGGCGGACTCTCAACCACTACACCACCAGGGAAGCCCGGGATATCAATCTTTTTAATTTTAGCCATTTAGTGGGTGTGAAGTAATATCTCATTGTGTTTTTCATTTGCATCACCCTGGTGACTAGTGATGTTGAGCACCTTTCCATGTGCTTATTGTTCATTTGTAGATGTTCTTTTGTAAAGTGTCTGTTCAAGTCTTTTCCTTATTTATTAAATTGGAATTGCCTTGATATTGAGTTGTATGAGTTCTTTCTGTACTCTATGTATAAGATCGTTGTCATATATTTGTATTGTGAATAGTTTCTCCCAATCTGTGGTTTGAGTTTATTTTCAAAATAGTCTTCATTAGCAGTTGAGCGCTGCTGATCTCAAATTGTTTGTGATTTTGTTCATTTTCAAATGTCTTTTTTAAAAAAATATTCATTTATTTATTTAGGTTCCACCAGGTCTTAGTTGTGGCATACAAACTCTTAACTGCGGCATGCATGTGGGATCTAGTTCTCTGACCAGGGATAGAGCCTGCACCCCCTGCATTGGGAGTGCGGAGTCTTATCCACTGCGCCACCAGGGAAGTCCCCTCAAATGTCTTTATTCCAATCATTTGGGATATATTCACTTGACAGAGAGTTCTCTTTGACAGTTTTTTCCTTCAGCAGTTTAAAAATATCATTTCTTTGTCTTCTGGTTTCCATTATTTCTGATGTGAAGTCTGCCATGGCTTGTGTTGTTGTATATTATGTACCTTTCTATTAGATTTTCTCTTTAACTTGGGCTGTCAGTAGTTTGATTATGATGTACCCATGTTTTGTTCCCTTTGTATTTATTGTGTTTGGGTTCACTGAGCTTGTTGGAGCTGTAAGTTGATGTTTTCCAACACAGCTGGAAAATTTTGGCCATTATTTTTTCATATACATATATATGTTTATGTATACATATATATATATATATATATTTTTTCCTTTGTCTTCTCTCTCTTCTCCATCTGGGACTCTAGTTATACTATATGCATTAAACCGTTTTATATTGTCCTTCATGTCACTAAGTTTGTTACTTTTTTTCAATTATTTTTCTCTCTGTTCTGTTGGATAATTCTTTTTGATTTGCCTTCAGGTTCATTATAACTTTCTTCTACAGTCTCTAATATACTCTTAAACCCATCCGGGAATTTAAAAATATATATCAGCATAATTTAAAGTTATAAGACTTCCATTCAGCTCTTTTTTTTTATAGTTTCTATTTCTTTGCTGAGATTCTTCATATGCTTACTTATTATGATCATCTCTTCCTTTAGGCCCATGAACAAATTTATAATATCTGCTTTAAAGCCCTTGTCTGCTAATACTAAAATCCACATCATCTCAGGTCTGTGTCTATTGCCTGCTGTTTTTCTTGGTTATCAGCCATAGTTTTCTAGTTTTTCATATATCTAATAATTCACTATTGTATGCTGGACATTGCTATGGTACATTTTTGAGAGACTAGATTTTTTTTTTTTTAAATGCTGTTGAGTATTGTGTTATAAGACACAACAAATTACTGGCAGATCGTTTTGGTTCTGACAAGTCTGCTTTGATTTTTTTCCCCTATATTACACTTATTTGTGAAAATTACAAAAATCTCTCATATATATATTTACACACACCAATTTTCAGGAAGCTGAAACATCTTGTACCACTTAAAGATATTTTACTAATCATGAAATTATTACATTCTATTATTATTAATTTCTTTGTAAGTATATTCTATTTCCTTAATTACATTGTGAGCCTCAGGGATGGATCTTCATTTTATAGCTTTTTGTAAGTCACGGGATTTGACACACAGCTGGCACTCAATAAAAGTTATTATTTTAATGAATATGAAGGATGTCTTGCTGTGGTCCTTTGGGCTTTGCTCCGGTGTTTCTTCCATACCTAGTTTTACTCCAATCTTATGAGTATCAAACATTGAGTTTATTCATTCATTCACTCACATACATCCATCATTCTGTTCATTCAACAAATATTTATTGAGAACCTACTATATGCCAGTTCCTATGCTGGTGCTGTGATTACAACAGTGAATAAGATGAACAATGTTCACACCCTCAGAGAACTTATGTTAGTGGGTACTGAGAGTTTAGCCTCGCTACTCCAAGGTATTGCTGGCTTGGCATCCATTTTGTTTGGCTAACAAGACTGCAGGGGCCTTAAACAGACACTATTCCCTTTATGCAAAAGCATGCCCTAGATAACAGAGTCACAAGTAATTTTAAGTTCTTGATATGATTTCCCCAACAGACCTTGTGATAAACAGTTTTCTCTACTTCCCAGGACCTTCTCCTTGTGTGCCTCTTAGATAAGAACCTATGTGGAGCTTACTGAAACCTTGCTTCTTTTGATTTGAATTGACCAATCTGGTCTTAGTCAGAACCCCAAAGCACTCCACCCGTGGATGCTCATAAAGGCATGTGCCTCAGGTCCTGCCCCTCTCTCTGCTTGCACTCTGCCTGACCTCCCAGTGTGACCTTTCAAAATGTGCTGTGTACTTCACAGGACCTGTGAGCAATGAACTTCTTTGTTTCAATTATTCTTGTGGTCTTTTGTTCCTTGTCATCTGGCATTCTGTGTTCTACTTAACAAATGTTAATTTAATAGTGAGGGAGACTAATAATAAGGAAATAAACAAGTAACCACATAGATAAAGTGAGTATTCTATGAAGTATGAGTATTCTATGAAGATAAAGAGTAAAGGAGGTAGTTATTGTGATGAAGATGCATGTGTATCTTTAAAAATAGAGTTGTGAGTAAAGGCCTGTCTGAGTAGGTGATATTTTAGCAGAGACCTTAAGCAATCAATCAAGCCTTGATTCGTAGCATTTGCCAATATCCATGGTGTAAATGGTTCCAGTGTTGCTGAGTTCAAGCTGCCAATGTGACATCAATGAAAGTGGAATTGGGATGAGATGTACAGTAGTACAGTGTTATATAGCATTTCCACTGTTCAGTTATAATAGATGTAAATAACATCTAGAGCATGGGTAACAGTGAAATGAGGTAAAATACACTGTAAAAGGTAAAGTAGTAAAATGAATACAATAAAATGAAGTTTAATTTTTAATAATGGCTGTATTTAATAATAAACTTGTAAAATTCTTAAAATTTAACAATTAGCTCTTGTAAAGCTGTGTAAAATGTCTCTAGCACACTACTGGGGTAGGGTAACTGGTGCAGTGCCCTTAGAGAACCTTCGGGCAACCCTTTGTAACATTACCTGTGTACCCTTTGGCTGATACCTATACTCTGGAGCATACCTTTCAGACCCTTATACATAGTCCTGGAGGGGTTTGTACAAGGGTCCTCATCAAAGATTGTAGGATGGGAAATTGGAAGCAATTTTAATCCTAGGGGAATGGAAAGCTATAATGTGGTGGACACAAGATCCAGCACAATCTCCTCTCTGTCCATTGAAGACACAAACATACACCTAACAACACTTTATGTTTGTCAAGGACATGCACCTTAAGGCACACTAGAGTAGGGGGTGACATGCCTAAGGAAAGAAGTGAGCTTTGGGATTGATGGAGAAGGAAGAAAAATAGACTTGAATAAAATAAAATCAAAATTGGGCCTCATCCCAATCAATGAGGACAGCAAGCCTCATCCCAATCAATGAGGACAGCAAGCCCAGGTGCAGAAGGAGGGCCTATGAAATGTGAGTGGATATGATCTATCTATCTATATATATATATAACTTATAAGCAGAAATTTTTAAGAGCCATTGTATATGTCCACCACTCTCTCTTTTCTCTCTGTCATGAGAATGGTGATGTCTCAGTTAGAGGTTTCCTCAGCTTGGATTCTGGAGTAAAGAGATTATGAAGAAGAACAACACCCAAAGCCAACATATAATATGTGAGAAATCTACTCTGTTGTTGTGAACCACTGAGATTTCTTACTGCTGCATTATGTAGCCTAATCTTACTGATACAAAATAATAATTATTATTAGCATGCTTATTATTAAACATGCTATTTTAAACTGATGCATAGTGTATCTGACACATATTGTAAAGTAAATAAATAAATAAGATCTTTAGGGTGTCTGGCTGTTGAAGAAAGACTGGAATAGAATTGCAAGTGTCTGGGTCAGCAAAACCAAACTTTCTGAGTACTTCCTGATTCTGCCATAATCTTATAAGCTAGGTATAAAATATAATGATGTGTCATTATTCTTAAGATCTGAAGTGGATATTAGAAATAAGAGGGTGGAGTTGAATAATTTGCTAATATGTTGCATCGTATTTACAAAGTGTATCTTATGCAGTCTTTACTCCTCAGCTCCCATATATGCTTCTTAAGAGTAGAGATTGTGACCTATTAAAAAATATGTACTCATAGCCTATTATACTGTTCTCACAAAACAATCTCTCTCTAATGCTTTTTGACTAACTGGATAACCATTAGAAAATATTAAATTGTGACAGGCTTCTCTGGTGGTGCAGTGGTTGAGAATCTGCCTGCCAATGCAGGGAACATGGGTTTGAGTCCTGGTCCGGCAAGAGCCCACATGCCACGGAACAACTAAGCCCATGTTTCACAGCTATTGAGCCTGTGCTCTAGAGCCCATGAGCCACAACTACTGAGCCCACATGCCACAACTACTGAAGCCCACATACCTAGAGCCTGTGCTCTGCAACAAGAGAAGCCACCGCAATGAGAAGCCCGCTCACTGCAACAAAGAGTAGCCCCATTTGCCACAACTAAAGAAAGCCTGTGCACAGCAACGAAGATCCAATGAAGCCAAAATAAATAAATGAATGAATGAATTAATTAATTAAAGAAAAAGAAAATATTAAATTAATCCAGAGGGTTTGAAAAAAGGAGAGTTCTGTTCATCCTGTACATATTTTTTTTTAAAGTAAGTAATTTATTTATTTATGGCTGTGTTGACTCTTCGTTTCTGTGTGAGGGCTTCCTCTAGTTGTGGCAAGCGGGGGCCACTCTTCATCGCGGTGCGTGGGCCTCTCACTATCGCGGCTTCTCTGTTGCGGAGCACAGGCTCCAGATGCGCAGTCTCAGTAATTGTGGCTCATGGGGCTAGTTGCTCCGCGGCATGTGGGATCTTCCCAGACCAGGGCTCGAACCCGTGTCCCTGCATTGGCAGGCAGATTCTCAACCACTGCGCCACCAGGGAAGCCCCCATCCTGTACATATTTGAGAGTGAACTTGATTTTCCTAATCACATTCTATTTGCTTTGTTAGCTAAATTATTGTACTAAATTCTGAAGCTTATGTTTCTCCATAAGTGTTTTATTGGGAATTTAATGGTTTCTAAGTTATCTTCACATAATTTGGTTCTTGTGGATTATCTGGGTAAAGGAAGAATGAAGACTATTCCTTTTTCTTTTTATGTCTATCAAAAAATCAGGGCTTCCCTGGTGGCGCAGTTGTTGAGAGTCTGCCTGTCGATGCAGGGGATGCAGGTTCGTGCCCTGGTCCGGGAAGATCCCACGTGCTGCGGAGTGGCTGGGCCCATGAGCCATGGCCGCTGAGCCTGTGTGTCCGGAGCCTGTGCTCCGCAACGGGAGAGGCCACAACAGTGAGAGGCCCGTGTACCGCAAAAAAAAAAAAAAAAAAAAAAAAAAAAAGTCAGAGGTTTAAGAATATATTAGAAGTTGATTATAGCAATAATACCTTTTTAAAAGGATAGATTAACCTAAATTGACTAAATTGTGATTAAAGAATGATGTTAAAATGTGACTGAACAATTTCCCCTTTGAATCATTGCATGACATTAAAAATGTCTAAGCTGCTAAAAAAAAATTCTGCAGTAAGTCTAGAAATGGAAGAGCAACTAGAGTATTATTGATACATTCATAATAAAAATTCAGTGCATGAAAAGAACTTTATTGCAAACTTGTAATTATCTTGTATATTATCATTTTTTAAATGTTTAAAATATCCTTAATTAAATGGTTATTTAATTACAACCAAAAGTACTTAGTCATTGAGGCCATTAGGGAAGAAATTCCACCAATAATGGATGAAATATCAAAAAAAAAAATGAGTACTTGTGACTCAAAAATATTCTTTTTGACTGTGGGCTGGAAGGCATGAATTTTTTGAAAAATTTTACTTCTTAAAAATTATTCTTGGGGCTTCCCTGGTGGTGCAGTGGTTGAGAATCTGCCTGCCAATGCAGGGAAAATGGGTTCGGGCCCTGGTCTGGGAAGATCCCACATGCCGTGGAGCAACTGGGCCCGTGAGCTACAACTACTGAGCCTGCACGTCTGGAGCCTGTGCTCTGTGACAAGAGAGGCCACGACAGTGAGTGGCCCACGCACCACAATGAAGATTGGCCCCTACTCGCTGCAACTAGAGAAAGCCCTCACACAGAAACGAAGACCCAACACAGCCAAAAATAAAAATTAATTAATTAATTAAAAAATATTCTTTATTATTATTAACTAAAATTTCACTGAGTAAATTTGAAGATCTAATTGGCTTTATTCAACAATTCATGAGTTGGGCAGCATCCCATCTAGTAAACAGAAGGGTGCTCCAAGAAGCTGTATAAAATGGAAGGTTTGTATAGGCAAAGGGAGGGTGGGGAAGGGAAATTATCAGGAAAAGAAAAAAAAGATTGTTTCCAGCCAGGTCATCTTTTGCAGGGAAGGTATGCAGATTACCTCACTAGATCTAATCAGAAAATTTCAGATTATCTGTTTAAAATCACATTCCTGGGAGAGGTTGAAACTGCAATTAAGTCTTGGTTTGCTGTTGTGGAGACAAATGAATCCACCCTGAACCTGTTATTTCTTTTCTTTTCTTTTTCTTTTTCTTTTCTTTTCTTCCCTTTTCAACAATTCCCCCTTTTGATCAAACTCTCAGCCTGAGAGATGTGATAAAAAATTAAAGAATTAACACCATTCTCATACCTCTCTGTAGTTATCTCATCTTCCTTCATATTTGGTGTGATATCCATAGGTCATGACACTATTCCATAATCCCTATGACATTCACGAGTCAGGTTCATTATCCTTAAATCCATCATTCGCTTTGTTTCTTTTCTGATGTTCCAGTCTTAGAGAGATTATTTGTTTGGTGGTTAGTGGCTTCACATGCATTTAAACCTTTTGAGAGAATACAACATGGCAGGGGGATTATTATGATTACAATAAGCAGGATAATTTCCAATGTTTGGAGTGCAATTTGGAGCCATAGTCCCCAAGACCCAAACCAGTCACAGAAAGACCCCCATTGAAGGAGTCACCCTTTTAAGCCAAGTGGCTTGATCAAGTGATCTTACATAACTGTGTTTCAACTTCCCCAAAAGTGTCAATCCTGGTATAGCAGGCGGTGTTGGCCACAGAATAGACACCTCTTTGTTTGGTAAAAGATAATCAAGGGCCATCTTTTATCAAGAACAACTTTGGCCAGAGAGGCTAATGATCTATTCTGGCAAGCCAATGCCTTAGCAATGGAATCTGTAATATCGTCAAGAGTTAAGAAGAGGTTTCTTAGTATATTCTTATTTGTATTTACTCCTAACAAGGGAATGTATTTATCACAGATATTTCTGTGTTTACCTGTTCAGTCCAGGAGATAGTCAGGTTTTTAGTGCGTGTGGGAAGAGAATCTCACAGCCTGAAATAAAGAGTCATCCTAAATCCCTTGCAAAGATGGGAGCTGCTGGTGAGATCTCTTAGTGAGTGGGGACAATTATGATCTAGATAATTACGGATAGATCAGAATCTTTGATGATAAATCCAGTAATCTGAAAGGTTACCCCCCCCCCAACCTTAGCAATGGCCTGGGAGATACAGATGAAGGTGTTAGCTTTCCAGGCAAATACTGGAGTAAAGAAAAGGAAAAGAAGGAGAAAGCGTTTCCTGTTTAGTTAAAGTGTAAAGTTTTGATCCATTATCTTGGGTGGAGGCAGTCTTACCTTGTAGACTACCTGTCAGCTATTTCCTTTCCCCATCAATTTGATTCAGAGGTCTTCAGTGTCTGTATCAGATATTAGGTGGAGCCTTCATTAGCTGTAAGATGTATATAAAAGGCTTAATGCTTTCTAGTTTTTCAGCAGCGTCAGTGTTCAGGAGGACTTGGTAAGATCCCTTCTGACAGGGCTCAAGCGCTATCTTTGTTCTTAGTGATTCCAAATCAGAAGGGTGGGAACGTTAGTTTGGTGAAGTATAGCCAGATATTTGAGGAAACCAGAAGAATTTAGGATCCAGTCCAGTTTACAGGTATGTAACAGAACCTTGAAGACAATTAATAGGACTAGAATCTTATATATACAAAGGTGCAATTGTAATTTTTCTCTCTACAATTAGCCCCATTTTTTTCCAAAGATAATCACAGTAAAACTAATTTATTTGTATTAAACTTGGCCTGATTATTTATATAAGTGCAGCTAGAATAGTGATTGGTCATATAAGTTCTTTTTAAGATGGATTCATTGGTAATAAGAATACTCACTGAGAGTTTCTGAATTTTGGAGGGACCAGATAAGGAGAAAAAAGTAAATGTTTCATCTTTGTTCCCAAAGATATATCTTACCAAATCATCGATAGCTTCAGAGAAAAGATTTCATTAAATCCGGAAAAACATTAAAGATGTTCTGATCTTTTTTTAGCATTTTGAGAGGCATAGGCAAGGTTTGGGGAATTGGTTAAAAAAAAAGAAAAATGCAGATGACCTTTGAACTTTTAGAGCCACACCTTTGGCCCTGCAGCAGAAATTTGCAAGACAAAGACAATTGCTTCCAATTCCCCAAAGAACTGGATTGCAGCCTGAATGATAAAGAGGTTGACTCACCCTTCCAACTACATTTTCTCTAATTTACTTCTTTCCCTCTGGGCACATAGTTTTATTTTAGCTTAGAAGAGAGGGCTTGAAAAAATTTTCTATCAGGCTCTGGTTATCAGCTTCCAATTTGGCCCAATTTCTGATCATAAAGTTATTAAATCCTTTCAAATATCTTGTCAGGTTTCAGCTGGGACAAACAATAAATATTTCTGGCAGTTTTAAATAACCTCATTAATTTTAATTTTAGTTTCCTTTCCCTGTTTAAGGGAATAACAAAGCAGTTTTACCAGAACAACCTTCAGAGTCCCGTCAACTTTGGGAGGGGTCCATCTGAGGGCACTGAAGAATTTGCATAGGGCCTTTGAGGACAATCTCGATTTCTGGGCCAGTGTTTTGATGATAAACCCTTAGGAGGGTGTAATGGGGGAGACCTAGGAGTTGTTTTAGATGCCTTTTGCATCTTTAATTTTTCATTAGCCTTTTGTAACGAATCTTTCAATGAAGACATTTTGGAACCCTGAAGGCTTTTGTAAGTGTCTGTGTACCAGTTAAAATCTGCATCCCATTCTATTTGTTCACCTTAAGATCCCTTGCTCTCAAGTGCATTTCTTTTCTTTTCTTTTTTTTTTTTTTTGGCGGTACGCACAGGCTCCGGATGCGCAGGCTCAGCGGCCATGGCTCACGGGCCCAGCCGCTCCGCGGCATGTGGGATCTTCCCCGACCAGGGCACGAACCTGTGTCCCCTGCATCGGCAGGCGGACCCTCAACCACTGCGCCACCAGGGAAGCCCTCAAGTGCATTTCTTAAATGAGTGATCTTGTCTAATTGGAGTAAAATTTTGCCATTTTTGTAGATATCCACCGCTTTCGGCACCACAGTTCCAGACATAAAATAAGCAGGTGTGCCAGAAGGTGTAGTGCCCAAGTCTTTGAATATAAAGGATCCCATTAGCAATTAGCCTTTATCTACATGAAACAAGACAAATGAACATGTGAATATACTGGAAGGAACCAAGAGATGTTACTGCGTGCTGGCCAAAAGAAGGCCCTATGTGTACCACTACCAATGCCTGTGGAATCTTGGACATGGAAAAGGATTGAACCAATAAACCCCAAGGACTGGAAACGGTGGACTGATTTGAAACAAAATGCAGAACTGCGGCTGCCCCCAAGTTCCAAGAGTGGAATCTGGGGATAGATTCCAAAGAAATAGGGAATTGTGGATTAAACCATCAGCAGTTCCCGAGGTGGAATCTGGGAGCAAAATCAAGGGCTGGGGTTATCCACTCAAAAACCTGGGAATTTCAGTCTGAAAGGCTAGGGGCTTGAGTCTAGGCAGTATGGTTTGCCAGCTCAACTGGGCTTCAGTCAGAATCATCTACCAGTTCAAGTTGACCTGCTCAGTAAAGGAAAATCAGATTGGGAGCTTAAATGCAAGAAGAGCAGAGCTCAAAACAAGAGGAACTCAACAATGTCCCCTTGGAAATGGCGAGAAAGATGAGAACTCAAAAAGCGTTCTCAGGGTGCCACACTTGTGTTTCTCATTGTCCTCAAATGCTGATCACATCACTGCCACCAAATCTTGTAAAAAGCAAAATTCAACTGAGTAAATTTGAAAATCTAATTGGCTTTTTTCAACAATTCATGAATCGAGCAGCATCTCATCTAGTTCTTAGAAGGGCAGCTCGAGGAGTTGTACGAAATGGAAGGTTTTTATAAACAGAAGGGTGGGGCAAGGAAACTATTAACAAAAGAAAAAGAATTATTTCAGGTCAGGTCATCTTTTTGGGGAAAAGGAACGGCAGGGGTCTTATTATACAGATTACTTCACTAGTACGGATCAGGAAATTTCAGATTGTCTGTTTAAACGCCACGTTCCTAGGAGACATTGAAAATACAATTAAGTCTTGGTTTGCTGTCTGTGGAATAACTCCACCTTGGGCCCGTTATTTCTTTTTTAACATTATACAGGTAAGTTTGGAAAATATAATGTATACCCATGTTCCTACCAGTCACCTTTAGCAAATCTTTATCTTATTCTGTATTTACTTCAGTTAGGAATTTTTAAAGAAATACAAAATTACAGATATAATTGCTGCCTCATGTGTATCCCTCCATGATCCCATTTTCCTCCTTCTCTCCATAGAGGTAATCACTAACCTGAATTTGTTGTTAATTATTTTCATGCTATTTTTGTTTTTTAGCTACATACATGTATATGCATATGTAAAATATACATGTTTCACATGTTAAAAAATTTTAAAACTATACCCATCATTTTATATATATACATATAATGTACAAATCATTCTGAAACATTTCTTTTTGTATAAATTATGTTTTTGGAGATTTGTCCATGCTAATACATGCAGCTCTAGTTCATTCATCAACTACTACATATGTTTTCCATTGTAGGAATACCACAGTGCATCCATTCTCATTTTAATAGTTATTTTTCAATTTTCATTACCATAAACAAGGATACAATAAAAATTCTCAGTCTGTCTCCTTACTTCTGTAGGGTATGTGCTTAGAAATGGAATTTCTGGTTCATACATTCTAAGTATCTTCAACTTTATTATCTAGTATCATGTCAAATTTACTAGATAGTGTCCAATTGTTCTCTAGAATGTTTATTTCTCCATATCCTCATCAACACTTGAGGTTATTAGAATTTTGTATTTTTTACCAAAGTGTGAGTATAAAATGTATCTTCTTATTTTACTATGAATTTTCCTGGTTAACTGTGAAGTTGATTATGTTTTCATATTTTTATGGACTATTTCGAGTTCTTTGCCTATAAATTGTTTTTACACTCTGTTCATTTTTCTGTTGTGTTTTTTTTTCTTATTGATTTTGTATGATTTATCACATCCTAAATACTTATTGGTTGTATATACTGCAAATTATTTTTATATTTACTCCATTAATACTATGTGTCTGGAAGGGGTGGGAATGTATACCAAAACATAAACTTTTACCTTGACAAGAAATTTTACTTATCACTTATGTAGCACTTACAATGGGTCAAATATTTTCCTTTAAGCACTTTACACACATTAACTCATTTTAAATTTGATAAAACCCATGAGATAGGTGAGATAGGTGCTATCATTATCCTGTATTATTTTTATTGTTGCTTCAAAAATAATAGCTTTATTGAGATACAATTCACATATCATAAAACTTACCCTTTTAAAAATTGTACAGTTCAGTGATTATAGCATATTCACAAAGGTGTGCAACCATTATACATTCCATTGTATGATAGACCACATTTTATTTATCCATCCATCAGTTTATGGACATTTGGGTTGTTCTACTTTTTGGCTGTTATGATTAATACTGCTGTGAACATTTATGTACACATTTTTGTTTGAACGTATGTTTCCACTACTTTTGGGAAGATACCTAGGAGTGGAATTGCTGAGTCATAAGTTAACTCTATATTTAATTTTTTGAGGCACTGCCAAACAGTTTTCTAAAGCAGCTGCATCATTTGATATTCCTATTAGCAATCTGTGAGGGTTACAATTTCTCTACATTCTCCTCAACTTGTTACTGTCTACCTTTTTTTGTTGTAGTCATCCAAATGGATGTGAAGTGATCTTGTAGGTTTCAGTTCAAATGCTACTTCCTCAGAGAGTCCTTCCCTTTTGGCCCTTCTACATTATTATCTAGCACATCTCATTTATATCCTTCAAATTTTTATAGCAATCTATGTTGTTTATGTACTCACTTGATAAGACATCGATTGTGTTCTCCATCTTGAATATTGGCTCTATGGATGTAGCTTCTCTGTCTTGTCTACTGTAATTTACAATATCCTCAGTGCTTGTTGCTTCAATAATGACTGTTCAGGACATGTAGTTTAAAAGTTAGAATAAACTACAGCATCTGGACAATTAGCAGAGGTGAATAAATAACTGCATTGGGAACCTCAGTCTTGAATGAATTGTCTTTATAGTTTTCTACAATGTGTGAAATTGATAAAATGAAGACAATTTCTTGTAACACCAATGGCCTCCCTCCTTCCTGAAAATTCTCCTCCTTCTTTCCTTTTTTCTTGAAACCTAGATTGAACCTGAGTACAAAGTTGAGTGGCTGATTAAAAATCAGAAACCCTTAGAATTGGATAGGATGAGAAAAATATCATATAGCTTATTTTACTGATTAAAAAACAGGTTCAAAAATGAGGGATTTTCCCCCCCAAGGTCACAGCAGAAAAAGTCCAGAAATTATTTTGTTTTGTATTTATTTATGTATTAATATGCCAAAGGTACATGTTCATGGATTTAAATACAGAAAATTAAAAAAATAAATTTACATTACCTAAAATTTTATCAATTTTCCTTATCTTCTCAAGGAACCAGCTTTTAGTTTTATTCATCTTTGCTATCATTTCCTTCATTTCTTTTTCATTTACTTCTGATCTGATCTTTATGCTTTCTTTCCTTTTGCTAACTTTGGGGTTTTTTGTTCTTCTTTCTCTAATTGCTTTAGGTGTAAGGTTAGGTTGTTTATTTGAGATGTTTCTTGTTTCTTGGGGTAGGATTGTATTGCTATAAACTTCTCTCTTAGAACTGTTTTTGTTGCATCCCATAGGTTTTGGGTCATTGTGTTTTCATTGTCATCTGTTTCTAGGTATTTTTTGATTTCATCTTTGATTTCTTCAGTGATCTCTTGGTTATTTAATAGTGTATTGTTTAGCCTGCATGTGTTTGTATTTTTTACATATTTTTTTCTTTTAATTGATATCTAGTCTACAGCATTGTGGTCAGAAATTGATATCTAGTCTTGCAGCATTGTACTTGATACGATTTCAATTTTCTTAAATTTACCAAGGCTTGATTTGTGACCCAAGATATGATCTATCCTGGAGAATGTTCCATGAGCACTTGAGAGGAAAGTGTATTCTGTTGTTTTTGGATGGGATGTCCTATAAATATCAATTAAGTCCATCTTGTGTAATGTATCATTTAAAGCTTGTGTTTCCTTATTTATTTTCATTTTGAATGATCTGTCCATTGGTGAAAGTGGGGTGTTAAAATCCCCATTATTATTGTGTTCCTGTCAATTTCCCCTTTTATGGCTGTTAGCATTTGCCTTCTGTATTGAGTTGCTCCTATGTTGGGTGCATAAATATTTACAATTGTTTTATCTTCTTCTTGGATTGATCCCTTGATCATTATGTAGTGTCCTTGTTTGTCTCTTCAAATAGTCTTTATTTCAAGTGTCCTTCTTTGTCTCTTCAAATAGTCTTTATTTTAAAGTCTATTTTGTCTGATATGAGAATTGCTACTCTAGCTTTCTTTTGATTTCCATTTGCATGGAACTTCTCTAGACAGGAAACACAAGAGAAGGAAAAGACCTACAATAACAAAGCGAAAACAGTTAAGAAAATGGTAATAGGAATATACATATTGATAATTACCTTAAAGGTAAATGGATTAAATGCTCCAACCAAGAGACACAGAATGGCTGAATGGATACAAAAACAAGACCCGTATATAAGCTGTCTGGTGGTGCTGAATTCTGTTAGCTTTTGCTTGTCTGTAAAGCTTTTAATTTCTCTGTCGAATCTGAATGAGATCCTTTCTGGGTAGGGTAATCTTGGTTGTAGTTTTTTCCCTTTCATCACTTTAAATATGTCCTGCTACACCCTTCTGGCTTGCAGAGTTTCTGCTGAAAGATCAGCTGTTAACTTTATGGGGATTCTATTGTATGTTATTTGTTGCTTTTCCCTTGCTGCTTTTAATATTTTTTCTTTGTATTTAATTTTTGATAATTTGATTAATAAATGTCTTGGTGGGTTTCTCCTTGGATTTATCCTGTATGGGACTCTGTGCTTCCTGGACTTGATTGACTTTTTCCTCTCCCCCATTAGGGAAGTTTTCTATTATGATCTCTTCAAATATTTTTTCAGTCCCTTTCTTTTTCTCTTCTTCTGGGATTCCTATAATTTGAATGTTGGTGCATTTAATGGTGTCTCAGAGGTCTCTGAGACCGTCCTCAATTCTTTTCATTCTTTTTCGTTATTGTGCTGTGAAGTAGCTATTTCCACTGTTTTATCTTCCAGGTCACTTATCTGTTCTTCTGCCTCAGTTATTCTGCTCTTAATTCCTTCTAGAGAATTTTTATTTTCATTTATTGTGCTGTTCATCACTGTTTGTTTGCTCTTTAGTTCTTCTAGGTTCTTGTTAAATTTTTTTTTAATTTTCTCCATTCTGTTTCCAAGATTTTGTATCATCTTTACTATCATTATTCTGAATTATTTTTCAGGTAGACTATCTATTTCCTCTTCATTTGTTTGGTCTGGTGGGTTTTTACCTTGCTCCTTCATCTGCTGTGTATTTCTCTGTCTTTTCATTTTACTTAACTTACTGTATTTGGGATCTCCTTTTCGCAGGCTGCAGGTTCGTAGTTCCCATTGTTTTTGGTATCTGTCCCCAGTGGGTAAGATTGGTTCAGTTGGTTGTGTAGGCTTCCTGGTGGAGGGGACTTGTTTCTGTGTTCTGGTGGATAAGGCTGGATCTTATCTTTCTGGTGGGCAGGACCACGTCTGATGGTGTGTTTTGGGGTCTGTGAACTTATTATGATTTTAGGCAGCCTCTATGCTAATAGGTTGGGTTGTGTGTCTGTCTTGCTAGTTGTTTGCCATGGGGAGTCCAGCACTGTAGCTTGCTGGTCATTGACTGGAGCTGGGTCTTAGCATTGAGAAGGACATCTCTTGGAGAGCTCTCGCCGATTGATATTACATACGGCTGGGAGGTCTCTGGTGGACCAATATCCAGAACTCAGCTCTTCCACCTCAGAGGCTCAGGCCTGACACCCAGTCAGAGCACCAGGACCTGTCAGCCATATGGCCAGGTACCTGGGGCTTTTCTTGCCTTTTGGGAAGTCTGAGGTCTTCTGTCAGTGTTCAGTAGGTGTTCTCTAGGAGCTCTCCCGCATGTAGATGTATTTTTGATGTGTTTGTGGGGAGGAAGGTGATCTCCATGTCTTACTCCTCCACCATCTTGAAGGTCCTCCTCCTGCTGAGCCCCTGAGCTTGTTATCTCTCCCGCCTCAGGAGGTGCTGGGTGTCCCTCTTGGTGCCTTTGTGACTTATGCCTGAGGAGATTTCAGGCTTTCCTTGAGCATTTCTTTTCCAGACCGGGTTCAGAAACCTTCATTAAATCTTGATTGGGACAGTTTGAGAAGAGGGCAGTGTGTTATCTCATTTGTCACAGGAAAGAGCTAAATCGGACTCCATGTTCTATATGTTTCTTTGACTTTTTTTCTAAAATTCTACCTTTTAGAAATAACTGTTAACATTTTGTGGTATATCTTTCAGGAATTGCTTCTATGCATATTCAGTAATATAAATGTAAATATAAATGCTAAATTTGCAGTAAATTGTTGCAGCAATAACAGAAGACTAATATACCTAGTATGAAGGTACTATAACTTATTTGACCAATTACTTATTATTGGGTATTTAGGTTGAATCTTGGTTTGGTTTGTTTGTTCTTATGCCAGCATGAGAAAGGAAATAAGCAGTTTTGCACCTTCAACATTTCTCACTTGTCTGATTATTTCCTGAGATAAATTCTTAGAGATGAAATTGCAGGGTCAAAAAGTTTTTAAAGGCTTTTGGCATCTGCTGTCAAATTGCATTTAGACCAAACTTTTTTTTTTACCGCTTTATTTTACAGAGCATTGGAACACTGGTGATTTTTATTCTTTTAAAATTTTGATCATATGATAGGTAAAATGTTAGGATTACATTTTTGTTTTAATTTGTAATTTTTTTGACCACTAGTGGGTGGAGAACATGTTTTAAAGTTTAGGGATTGAAAGTGGTGACAAGATAATTGTTCTCTGATGCCAAATTTATTCACCCTGGTTAATTCTATTAGATTGTCCAAATAACAATGAAAATGTTTTCTTAAACCACTGAGACAATTCATATTTATATAAACATATATAATATATAATTATATAAAATATAAAGTTATTGTATATATACTCAAAATTTTTGAGATAACAATATAATCAATTGCAATTTCATGAAGTTTATGGGTATGATTTTATGAAGAAATGCTTATTTCAGATAGAGCTTAAGAAGTTAGAAACAAAAGCAAGAGATTTGTAAAGCAAAGCAATTTTTAGTGAAGTATTAATTAAATGTAGAGCAGTTGAATCTTTTTCTTTCTTTGATTTTCAGTCAATTTGGGTCATCTTTTAAAAAAAATAAGAATCTCTAAATAATTGCATGGCCACATTACTCTCCAGCGCACATTTTATAATTTCTGTGGTATGTGTGTATGTGTGAGGGTGGTGGGGAGAAGAGATAAATACCAGTTAGTAATAATGATAATATAATACATTCTTTGAAAAAGTATCTGGGTATAGTAACTTTGGAAAGAAGGCACTAATTCTTTTCACCTTAATGGAAATTATGTCCATTTCTTTTTTCTAAGTACTCCGTATGTTTCACCATTAAATGAGGCTCTTGAAAGTCAACCAAATATATCTTCTACATTTCTATATATAACACCATTCCTGTGCAGATATGTTATCACTATCCTATGAGAGGAAAGGAAAGCCCCTAGAAGGGAAGAAGTAAGGGAAGAGAATAAAGATAAAGGATCCCTTAAAAATTAGATCAGTGCATATCTACGCCAGGATACTATCAGTGTTACCTAAAATGTGGGGGGAACAAAGATATTTGTTTACTGTAACTTGATATACAATTTTTTTTTTACCACTTTAGGGAACCTTATTAGAAAGTATGAAAAACTGAAAAGGCATGATGATATCATAGCAATTTTTTAAAGGAGAAACTGAAAGCTCAAGTAATTGTGTACATTAGGGAATGTTGCATTTTAGGCACTGTCATTTTGATAAAAAAGGAATTCAAGAATATTGTAAATACTTATACCTTCTCAGTGAGTGGTCCTCTCTGCATTATTTATGAAAGGACCTTTTATAGATAAGAACTAGCATTTGGTGCAATTTTGATTTGCAGCTGTCATCATAAAACCTTGATTTTGTTTTCAGATTTGTTTTCAGTTTCACAAATAAAAATGACTCAAACTGAAATTAAAGGAGAAACTGCCGAAGAAACCTTTTGATTAAATCTATCAGAAGTGATAGCAGTGTGGCTGTTTAGCATTTGATTGTAAATTCTTTTTTCTGTTGACCTTCCCGACAGGTTTATGTTGGATACATCTAATTTCCTGAAGTGTTTTCAAAGATGTGGGCATTTTGATTAAAAATATTCCCACAAAAATTTCCAAACATCTTTTTAAGGTATCTTAAAATTAATTTAGTAAGACACTATAAGAAAATGCTGTTATTACAGAAACAGTTTCAGAGGAAAAAAAATAAGATGTGTTATTTGGATTTAGAACTTCAAAGCTAGAATTGTTCTTATAAAAGGAAAAGAAAAGTTTTCTCATGGTTAATCTCACTTTTTAAATAGAGTGAGATGAGATGGAGTATTTGAAATGAAAATGGTTAAGGAATCACTTTTACACCATGGTGGCAGAATGTTTTTTGTCTTTAATATTTTTTATTGTTAAAACACCTACACACAATATATAGTCATGTACGTGGAAAATTTTAAATCAATACATGTATAAAATTAAAATTATTCCCCCTTTTCCATTCCCTAGAGATAATCACTGTTCACACTTCAATTTAGAACATTTAAGAGCTTTTTCTATACACATATGTACACATAACCATGAATACACAGAACTGTATTTAAATAACACTGTGATCAGACTGAATTTACTCCATAGTCATTTGCTTTTTTTAAACGTCAGATTTATTGAGTTATAATTTATACACACTTTAATTCTACTTCTTGGGCAAAACAAAACATAGAAGTCTGTGGGAATGGCAAAAAAAAAAAAATTTCAGGAATCAGAGATGCTGTGGAAATTGGGTTTATTGATTCAATAAACAACAAAGGATAATTCTTCTATTTTTCCACTTACCCCATCTACAGTTTTTGGTATTTGCACTGAATCATCACCTTGAGCAGGGTGTGGATGCATCACTATTATGTGAAAGCTGTATGACCCCACACTGCAGTGTTCTAGGGTTAGTCCCCAAACTTTAATCATGAGGAATTAAAAAGAACCAAAATTAAAGTGTATATTGACTAAGGTTAAGTGGGAGTAAAAGTCTTTATTTTTGGTAAAGAATTTCATTTATGGATTCCCCTAGACCTGCAAATCTCTAGAAATTATACACATAATTATTTCAGCTATGTCCTCTCATTTTGTAAGTCACATTAGGGGAGGGGCCTAAGACTAAAGGATTTTCATAGTGTTTTAAAATTGGTATGGATACATTATATACTATCAGCTAAAAGTATCATAAAATATACTTTTACACAGTGTAATGTTGTAATAAGAAATATATGTGGTCTTCCTCTCTGGTTTCTGGCACAGAACTCCTAATATTATACAATAAATTAATATTTGCTTTTTGTCCCTGGTACCTTAAGCAGCTCTGGAGAGATGAATAAAGGCAAAAGGAGCATGTTTTGTCATTAATAACAAGAACTTTTCAACCACAACTTGGTTTATTTTAATAAAGTGACTTTTTGGAAAGCCCATAAAATGAGGGGCTAGTGGTCAAGGGAGTCAACCATGTGACTAGAGGGTTGAAACTTTCCACCCTATGTCCTGACCTCTGGGGAGAGAGGCTGGAGGTTGAGTTAATCACTAATTGTCAATGATTTAACCAATCATATCTAGGTAATAAAGCCTCCATAAAAAACAACTGAAAGGATTTGGGGAGCATCTATGTTGGTGAATGAACTGAGGTGCTCAGAGGGAGCTACACCCTGGGAGGGCATGGAAGCTCTGTTCCCCTTATCCCATGCCTTGCCCTATACTTCTATTTTTCTGTTCACCTATATCTTTTATTATACTCTTTATAATAAACAGGCAAGTGTAAGTATCTTCTTCCCTGAGTTCTGTGAGTTGTTATAGCAAATTATTGAAGCTGAGAAGGGAGTTGTGGGAATCCTCAGTTTGTAGCCAACTCAGCCAGAAGTACAGGCGACAAGCTGGGATTTGCAATTGGCCTATGAAGTGGGGGACAGTCTTACGGACCTGATCCCTTAATCTGTGGTCTGTGCCAACTCCTGGCAGTTAGTGTCAGAATTAAGTTAAATTGTAAGACACCCAGTCAGTGTCTGCTGAGAACTGGAGTGGAAAAACTCACACATTTGGTGGCAGAAGTGGGGCAAATAGAGGAAACAGAGTTTTCCTTTACCTGGGTGAAGCAGACTGTTTTGAGCAGTACTTATCAGTATGATAGTCTCTATTTGTTATAATCCTTTTACATATGTTGAAAAGGTTCCCAGGAATTTTAGTAAATCTTTTCCTACCTTTATTCAGCATAAACTTCCTTAAGCTTAAAAGAATTTTCTCATTAGACACAACCAAATTTTGATTCTATAATAGCATTATTTCTATTGCTTCTCAGCCTTTTGGCTAAGATTAAGTATAATAGCACTATTTCTGGTAGAATAATGGATAAGAGGAAAATTTTACAGTTTAGCTTATGGATAATTATTGATATTTCTAAGCATTTGGGATATATTTAATTTTCATGGATTTAGATGTTTTAAATTTGTAGTAGCAAATTATAATACAAAATCCAATGAAAATATAGTCATAGTTTTATTATAACTGTATTATTTGTAACATACTCATATTACAGGTATTGAAGACTGAAGTGACATGATAAATTACTTCCTGATTTATTGTTGAGTCAAAAGTTGGTTTAAGTCTAATTTTTTTGATTATCTGCAAATCTGAAATAAAATAAATTATAAAATTAAATTTTATATTGGACTAAAAAGCAAAAAATAAATAAAAAGCCCAATAAAACCTTGCTTTTAAGATATTTCAATTGGCCTTGAATAACATGGTTTTGAACTGTGGGAGTCCACTTACATGCAGACTTTTTTCAATAGTAAATACTACAGTACTATACAATCAGTGGCTGGTTGAATCTGCATTTGCAGATTCAAATATGTATACGGAGGGCTGACTATAGGTTATATGCATATTTTTGACTGTGGGGAGGGTTGGCATCCCTAACCTCCATGTTGTTCAAGGGTCGACTGGATTTTGTATTCTGTAATTTTTAGACATAGCTTAAAAGTACTTAACCTTATGTATTATTTAAAAGTACCTCTATGATTTCTTTCTTTTTTTTTTTTTAACCAGTGTTTCAGTATTAGCTTATCAAGTGTTAGACGAAGTTACTTTTTTGTGTTTGGAGAATTACATTATACTTAGTATCTTGCATAATGTCGATACTTAATAGAAAGTTTAACTAGATTTATCATACCCACTGAGGTCCTCTTCTGAAAACTCTGAGGTTTGATATAAACTTTCCATTGTGGATCTTCTAGACTCTCCTAAAATAAAAAGATGTATACATTTAATGTCTTATCACAAATAGAATTTACAGTTCTTTTGAGTTTGAACATGGGAATCTCTTTTCAGGGGTCTCTACCCTTATCACCTGTATGACAAAAGTTTATATATAACTTGTATCACCAGTGCAGATTATATCGGTCAAAGATGGCCACAATGATATCTCCCACTCTACACGTTCCTCAAAAGTATGTTCTTGCCACTTCCCCTTCAAGAGGTGGAATCCAATTGCCCTCCTCTTGAAACTGGGCTAGGCATAGTACTATTTTGTAATCAATAGAATGTGGAGGAAGTGACTGCATGACTTCCAAACCTAGATAAGAAAAGGCTGTGCTGCTTCCACCTGGTTCTCTTAGGATATTTGCCAGTCGCCATATAAGAAGTCTTACCACCCTGAGATTGTCATCCTGGTGAGACCATGTACAGATGCTCCAGTTGACAGTCCCAGCTGAGCCCAGCCTTCTAGCTATCCTGCCAAAGCTCCACTATGTGAGTAAAACTTTCTTGGATCCTTCAGATCAACCCATCTGTCAGTTGAGTATTATCATTGGGTAACCTAAATGGATGTCTAGCCAAGCCAGGTTCGAATTCCTAACCCACAGAATTCTTGTGATATATGAAATGGCAAATGGAACAGCCACTGTTTGGGGATAAGATGACTTGTTAAAGCAAAACTCTGAAGGACAATTAATTTAGAGAGCAATATAAAGTAACCAAATAATCAAATATGATATGGGAAATTTAGACATAAACAGAAATATTAATTTATTACTTAACTTTCATATCTGCCCTTCCACTTTTTTTTAACATCTTTATTGAAGTGTAATTGCTTTATAATGGTGTGTTAGTTTCTGCTTTATAACAAAGTGAATCAGCTGTACATATACATATATCCCCATATCTCCTCCCTCTTTTATCTCCCTCCCACTCTCCCTATCCCACCCCTCTAGGTGGTCACAAAGCACTGAGCTGATCTCCCTGTGCTATGTGGCTGCTTCCCGCTAGCTATCTATTTTACATTTGGTAGTATATATAAGTTCATGCCACTCTCACACTTCATCCCAGGGTTACCCTTCCTCCTCCCCATGTCCTAAAGTCGATTCTGTACATCTGCATCTTTATTCTGGTCCTGCTCCTAGGTTCTTCATGACCACTTTTTTAATTTAGATTCCATATATATGTGTTAGCATTTGGTATTTGTTTTTCTCTTTCTGACTTACTGTACTCTGTATGACAGACTCTAAGTCCATCCACCTCATTACAAATAACTCAATTTCATTTCTTTTTATGGCTGAGTAATATTCCATTGTATATATGGGCCACATCTTCTTTATCCATTCATCTATCGATGGACATTGAGGTTGCTTCCATGTCCTGCCTATTGTAAATAGAGCTGCAATGACAATTTGGTACATGAGTGTCTTTGAATTATGGTTTTCTCAGGGAATATGCCCAGTAGTGGGATTGCTGGGTCATATGGTAGTTCTATTTTTAGTTTTCTAAGGACCCTCCATAAAGTTCTCCATAGTGGCTGTATCAATTTACACTACCACCAAGAGTGTAAGAGGGTTCCCTTTTCTCCACACCCACTCCAGCATTTATTGTTTGTAGATTTTTTGAAGATGGCCATTCTGACCTGTGTGAGGTGCTACCTCATTGTAGTTTTGATTTGCATTTCTCTAATGATTAGTGATGTTGAGCAATCTTTCATGTGTTTGTTGGCAATCTGTATATCTTCTTTGGAGAAATGTCTATTTAGGTCTTCTGCCCAGTTTTGGATTGGGTTTTTTGTTTTTTAGATATTGAGCTGCTGTGCTGCTTGTAAATTTTGGAGATTAATGTTTTGTCAGTTGCTTCATTTGAAAATATTTTCTCCCATTCTGAGGGTTGTCTTTTTGTCTTGTTTATGTTCTCCTTTGCTGTGCAAAAGCTTTTGTTTCATTGTGTCCCATGTGTCTATTTTTATTTTTACTTCCATTTCTCTAGGAGGTGGGTCAAAAAGAATCTTGCTGTGATTTATATCATAGAGAGTTCTACCTGTGTTTTCCTTTAAGAGTTTTCTAATGTCTGGCCTAACATTTAGGTCTTTAATCCATTTTCAGTTTATTTTTGTGTATAGTGTTAGGGAGTGTTCTAATGTCATTCTTTTACATGTAGCTGTCCAGTTTTCCCAGAACCACTTATTGAAGAGGCTGTCTTTTCTCCATTGTATATTCTTGCCTCTTTTGTCAAAAATAAGGTGACCACATGTGTGTGGGTTTATCTCTGGGCTTTCTATCCTGTTCCATTGATCTACATTTCTGTTTTTATGCCAGGACCATACAGTCTTGATTACTGTAGTTTTGTAGTATAGTCTGAAGTCAGGGAGCCTGATTCCTCCAGCTCTGTTTTGGTTTCTCAAGATTGGTTTAGTTATTGAGGGTCTTTTGTGTTTCCATACAAATTGTGAAATTTTCTGTTCTAGTTCTGTGGAAAATGCCATCGGTAATTTGACAGGGATTGCATGGAATCTGTAGATTGCTTGGGTAGAATAGTCATTTTCACAATGTTGATTCTTCCAATCCAAGAACATAGTATATCTCTCCAGCTGTTTGTATCATCTTTAATTTCTTTCATCAGTGTCTTATAGTTCTTCGCATAAAGGTCTTTTGTCTCCTTAGGTAGGTTTATTCCTAGGAATTTTATTCTTTTTGTTGTAGTGGTAAATGGGAGTGTTTCCTTAACTTCTCTTTCAGATATTGCATCATTAGTGCATAGGAATGCAAGAGATTTCTGTGCATTAATTTTGTATCCTGCTACTTTACCAAACTCATTGATTAGCTCTAGTAATTTTTTGGTAGCATCTTTAGGATTCTCTACATATAGGATCATGTCATCTGCAAACAGTGACAGTTTTATTTCCTTTCTGATTTCGATTCCTAGTTTTTCTTTTTCTTCTCTGATTGCTGTGGCTAAAACTTCCAAAACTATGTTGAATAATAGCGGTGAGAGTGGGCAACCATGTCTTGTTCCTGATCTTAGTGGAAATGGTTTCAGTTTTCCACCATCGAGAATGATGTTGGCTGTGGGTCTGTCATATATGGCCTTTATTATGTTGAGGTAAGTTCCTTCTATGCCTACTTTCTGGAGGGTTTTTATCACAAATGAGTGTTGAATTTTGTCAAAAGCGTTTTCTGAATCCATTAAGATGATCATATGGTTTTTATGCTTCAGTGTGTTAATATGGTGTATCACATTGATTGATTTGCATATATTGAAGAATCCTTGAATTCCTGGGATAAACCCCACTTGACCATGGTGTATGATCCTTGTAATGTGCTGTTGGATTCTGTTTGCTAGTATTTTGTTGAGGATTTTTGCATGTAAATTCATCACAGATATTGCCCTGTACTTTTCTTTCTTTGTGACATCTTTGTCTGGTTTTGGTATCAGGGTGATGGTGGTCTTATAGAATGAGTTTGGTAGTGTTCCTAGGTCAGCTCTATTTTGGAAGAGTTTGAGAAGGATAGGTGTTAGCTCTTCTCAAATGTTTGATAGAATTCGCCAGTGAGGCTGTCTGGTCCTGGGCTTTTGGTTTTTGGAAGATTTTTAATCACAGTCTCAATTTCAGTGCTTCTGATTGGTATTTTCATATTTTCTATTTCTTCCTGGTTCAGTCTTGGAAGGTTGTGCTTTTCTAAGAATTTGTCCATTTCTTCCAGGTGGTCCATTTTATTGACATACAGTTGCTTGTAGTAATCTGTCATGATCCTTTGTATGTCTGCAGTGTCAGCTGTTACTTCTCCTTTTTCGTTTCTAATTCTCTTGATTTGAGCCCTCTCCCTTCTTTTCTTTATGAATCTGGCTAATGGTTTATCTATTTTGTTTATCTTCTCAGAGAACCACCTTCTAGTTTTATTGATCTTTGCTATTGTTTCCTTCATTTCTTTTTCATTTATTTCTGATCTGATATTTATGATTTCTTTCCTTCTGCTAACTTTGGGGTTTTTGTTCTTCTTTCTCTAATTACTTTAGGTGTAAGGTTAGGTTGTTTATTTGAGATGTTTCTTGCTTCTTGAGGTAGGATTTTATTGCTATAAACTTCCCTCTTAGAACTGCTTTTGCTGCATCCAATAGGTTTTGTGTCATCGTGTTTTCATTGTCATTTGTTTATAGGTCTTTTTGATTTCCTCTTTGATTTCTTCAGTAATCTCTTGATTATTAAGTAGTGTATGGTTTAGCGTCCATGTGTTTGTATTTTTTCCAGATTTTTTCCTGTTGTTGATATCTAGTGTCACAGTGTTGTGATCAGAAAAGATACTTGATACAATTTCAATTTTCTTAAATATACCAAGGCTTGATTTGTGACCCAAGATATGATCTATCCTGGACAATGTTCCATGAGCACTTGAGAAGAAAGTGTGTTCTGTTGTTTTTAGATGGAATGTCTTCCAAATATCAATTAATTCCATCTTGTTTAACATGTCATTTAAAGTTTGTGTTTCCACATTTATTTTCATTTTGAATGATCTGTCCATTGGTGAAAGTGGGGTGTTAAAGTCCCCTACTACTATTGTGTTACTGTCTATTTCCCCTTTTATGGCTGTTAGCACTTACCTTATGTATTCAGGTGCTCCTATGTTGGGTGCATAAATATTTACAATTGTTATATCTTCCTCTTGGATTGATCCCTTGATCATTGTGTAGTGTCCTTCATTATCTCTTGAAATAGTCTTTAAAGTTTATTTTGCCTGATACAAGAATTGCTACTCCAGGTTTCTTTTGATTTCCATTTGCATGGAATATATTTTTCCATCCTCTCACTTTCAGTCTGTTTGTGTCCCTAGGTCTGAAGTGGGTCTCCTGTAGAGAGCATACATACAGGTCTTGTTTCTGTATCCATTCAAGCCAGTCTATGTCTTTTGGTTGGAGGATTTAATCCATTTACATTTAAGGTAATTATCGATATGTGTGTGCCTATTACAATTTTCTTCATTGTTTTGGGTTTGTTATTGTAGAACTTTCCCTTCTCTTGTGATTCCTGCCTAGAGAAGTTCCTTTAGTTTGTCGTAAAGCTGGTTTGGTGGTGCTGAATTCTCTTAGCTTTTGCTTGTCTGTAAAAGTTTTAATTTTTCTCTCAAATCTGAATGTGATCCTTGCTGGGTAGAGTAATCTTGGTTTTAGGTTTTTCTCCTTCATCTCTTTAAATATATCCTGCCACTGCCTTCTGGTTTGCAGAGTTTCTGCTGAAAGATCAGCTGTTAACCTTATGGGGATTCCCTTATGTATTATTTGTTTTTTAACCCTTGCTACTTTTAATATTTGTTTTTTGCATTTAATTTTTTTTTGTTTTTTTGCAGTACGTGGCCCTCTCACTGTTGTGGCCTCTCCCATTGCAGAGCATACGCTCCAGACACGCAGGCTCAGTAGCCATGGCTCACGGGCCTAGCCGCTCTGCAGCATGTGGGATCCTCCTGGACCCGGGCACGAACCCATGTCCCTTGTGTCGGCAGGCAGACTCTCAACCACTGCACCACCAGGGAAGCCCTGCATTTAATTTTTGATAGTTTGATTAATATATGTCTTGGTGTGTTTCTCCTTGGATTTATCCTGTATGGGACTCTTTGCGCTACCTGGACTTGATTGACTATTTCTTTTCCCATATTAGGGAAGTTTTCAAGTCTAATCTCTTCAAATATTTTCTCAGTCCCTTTCTTTTCCTCTTCTTATTCTGGGACCCCTATAATGTGAATGTTGGTGTGTTTAATGTTGTCCCAGAAGTCTCTGAGACTGTCCTCCATTCTTTTCATTCTTTTTTCTTTATTGTGCTCTGCAGTAGTTATTTCCACTATTTTATCTTCCAGGTCACGTGTCCGTTTTTCTGACTCAGTTATTCTGCTATTGATTCCTTCTAGAGAATTTTTAATTTCATTTATTCTGTTGTTCAACATTGTTTGCTCTTTAGTTCTTCTAGGTCCTTGTTAAACATTTCTTGTACTTTCTCCATTCTCTTTCCAAGATTTTGGAGCACCTTTACTGTCATTACTCTGAATTCTTTTTCAGGTAGACTGACTACTCTTCATTTGTTTGTTCTGGTGGATTTTTATCTTGCTCCTTCATGTGCTGTGTGTTTCTTTGTCTTCTCATTTTGCTTAATTTACTGTGTTTGGGGTCTCCTTTATGCAGGCTGAAGGTTTGTATTTCCCATTGTTTTTGGTGTCTGCTCCCAGTGACTAAGGTTGTTTCAGTGGGTTGTGTAGGCTTCCTGGTGGATAGGACTAGTGCCTTCATTCTGGTTGATGAGACTGGATCTTGTCTTTCTGGTGGGTAGGACCATGTCTGGTGGTGTGTTTTGGGGTGTCTGTGAACTTATTATGATTTTAGGCAGTCTCTCTGCTAATGGGTGGGGTTGTGTTCCTGTCTTGCTAGTTGTTTGGCATAGGGTGTCCAGCACTGTAGCTTGCTGGTCGTTGAGTGGAGCTGGGTCTTAGCATTGAGATGGAGATCTCTGGGAGCACTTTTGCCGTTTGATGTTATGTGGAGCTGGGAGGTCTCTGGTGGACCCATTTCCTGACCTCAGCGCTCCCACCTCAGAGGCACAGGCCTGACATCAGCCGGAGCACCAAGACCCTGTCAGCCACATGGCTCAGAAGAAAAGGGAGAAAAAAGAAAGAAAGGAAAAATAAAATAAAAGATATTAAAATAAAAAATAATTATTAAAAATTAAAAAAAATAAAATTAATTTTAAAAAGAAAAAAAGGAAAGAGAGAAAGAAGAGAGCAACTAAACCAAAAAACAAATCCAGCAATGATAACAAGCACTAAAAAGTATACTAAAAAAAACACAAAACTATCCAAAAAAAAAAAAAAGGACAGACAGAATCCTAGGACTAATGGTAATATCAAAGCTATACAGACAAAATCACACACAGAAGCATATACATACACACTCAGAAAAAGAGAAAAAGGAAAAATATATATATATCATTGTTCCCAAAGTCCACCACCTCAATTTTGGGATGATTCGTTGTCTACTTAGGTACTCCACTAATGCAGGGTACATCGAGTTGATTGTGGAGATTTTATCCGCTGCTCCTGAGGCTGCTGGGAGAGATTTCCCTTTGTCTTCTTTGTTTGCACAGCTCCTGGGGTTCAACTTTGGATTTGGCCCTGCCTCTGCATGTAGGTGACCTGAGGGCGTCTGTTCTTTGCTCAGACAGGACGGGGTTAAAGGAGCAGCTGATTAGGGGGCTCTGGCTCACTCAGATTGGGGGGAGGGAGGGGTACAGAATGCGGGGAGAGCCTGCTGTGGCAGAGGTCTGCATGCCATTGCAACAGTCTGAGGCATGGCATGTGTTCTCCCGGGGCAGTTTTCCCTGGATCATGGGACCCTGGCAGTGGCGGGCTGCACAGGCTTCCGGGAGGGGAGGTGTGGAGAGTGACCTGTGCTCGCACACAGGATTCTTGGTGGCTGCAGCAGCAGCCTTAGCATCTCATGCCCATCTCCAGGGCCCACACTGATACCCGTGGCTAGCGCCAGTCTCTGGAGCTTGTTTAGGTGGTGTTCCGAATCCCCTCTCCTCGCGCACCATGCAACAATGGTCTCTTGCCTCTTAGGCAGTTCCAGACTTTTTCCCAGACTCCCTCCCAGCTAGCTGTGGTGCACTATCCCCTTTCAGGCTGTGTTCACACAGCCAACCCCAGTCCTCTTCCTGGGATCCGACCTCTGAAGCCTGAGCCTCAGCTCCCAGACCTCACCCCTCCGGCAGGTGAGCAAATAAGCCTCTCAGGCTGGTGAGAGCTGGTTGGTAACGATCCTCTGTGTGGGCATCTCTCCACTTTGCCCTCTGCACCCCTGTTGCTGCGCTCTCCTCTGTGGCTCTGAAGCTTCCCCCCCCCGCCACCCCCCATCTCCACCAGTGAAGGGGCTTCCTAGTGTGTGGAAACTTTTCTTCCTTCACAGCTCTCTCCCAGTGGTGCAGGTCCCATCCCTGTTTTATCTTTTGCCCTACCCAGGTACGTGGGGAGTTTCTTGCCTTTTGGGAGGTCTGAGGTCTTCTGCCAGCATTCAGTAGGTGTTCTGTAAGAGTTGTTCCACGTGTAGATGTATTTCTGATGTATTTGTGGGGAGGAAGGTGATCTCCACATCTTCCTCTTCCGCCATCTTGAAGGTCTCCTACCCTTCTACTTTTGACTTGAATGCACTTATCTAATAAGATGCTCTTTATCCTTGCTTATAACAGGCCTCAGTGTCCAGGTCCCCTTTCATTTCCTGCATTCTACTTTTCATAAAGTTCTGCATATTTCATATTTTGTCCTCATATCCCACGTACCACAACTCCTGAAACATTTCCACTATATTCTCACTTTATTTTCTGAAATTCCTTCTACTTTCTTGCTCTGACAGAATCTTGGCTGTCCTCTGAGGATACTGCTAGCCCAGAAGCCCTTCTTGTTTTTCTTTTCATCAGTCCTCTTACCATGGTACTTGGAGATGGGCAGGTGTCCTCCTCCTTATTGTTCTCTTTCAGTGTATTTGCCCTCCCTTCTTCCCTTCCTAAAACTCACATCATCAGTTTATATAATCAACTATTGCTGTGATCTGCCTGCAACTGGATTGTTCTCAGTTCATTTCATCATTGGCTCATTGTCAATTTCCCACTACTTTCTTAATTTAGCAATTTAAATGTATGTTTAGAAGATTCTTTCACCCTGGGTCTCAATTCCTTGAGCTCTGTTCTTTTAGATCTTGTCCTTTACCTTACCATAGCCATTAATTCCATGCTTATTCTCAGACTTTTTCATTACCTGTAATTGCAAGCCCCCCTCAAACTCAGTTTTCTGCATTCAACTAGTAGACTGCCAGCTTTTATTTTTTCTGGATCACTCCCTCTATTACCCCACCACTAGCAATTCTTCAACCCCACTGGGACTTCCAATTCTACTATCTTTTCATTGTTCCTCCCTGTTTGGATTTCTTCTTTCCCTTCTTTGTACCATTTAAACTCCATGGTCATTCACCCTCTTGCATATAGGCTGACTTCCTTACCCTTTTTTTCTCACTTTGTTATATTCGCTTGACAAAACTATAATCCCAGTTAAATCCAACTCTCTTCCTATTCCTCTCCCGCAGTGTAAGGCTCTGTGTGGCTGGAAAAACATACAAGTGGGTCTCACTTTAAATTCATGGTCACCGACATTAGGGGGAACTCAATACTTTCAGGCCATCCTATTAAATGTTCCTAGTCCATTCATTCTTCCACTCTCCTAGATGACATTTACTCTTTCTTCCATTTTCTCAAACCTCCAACTCTCTATATTCATTATCATTCTCAGCTGATGATTTATTTTCCAGTTTCATAGAGGAAATATAACATAGTAGGAAAAAGCTTCCACAAGCTGTGTCAAGAGTTACTTACTTGTTTCTGTTCTATATGCTTCATGTCTCCCATACTCCCATCTAAGGTCAACCCCTCTAGGTCTTCACTAGATCTCATCCTCTCTTGCCTACACAAGACACAGCTCTAGTAATTCCTTCTGTCTTTCACTTATCAGTTTTTTTGCACTCTACTAAATCTTTCCAATCAACATATACATATTTTGTTGAAGACACATGAGTAAGTTCTCATCAATGAATGTGGACAGAATGATACATACTGCTTCTGGGCCTGAGCATTAGGCATTGGGCATTCATTTCTCCTTAAACTTCCCATTTTCCTCAATCTTGAACATGGAAATTTATGATTCAGTTTCAACCATGCAGACAATAACAACATCCAAGTTAATGGTTCTCAACTGGGATGATTTTGCTCCACAGGGCAGATTTGGAAATATCTGGAGATATTTTTGTCATCAAAACTGGTCGGTGGAAGTGCTACTGGCATCTAGTGGGTAGAGACCAGGAATGCTGCTTAATATCCTACAGTGCTCATGACAGCCATTCCCCACCCTTCTCTCCAACAAAAAAAATCATCCAGCTCAAATTTTTTATAGTGCTATATTGAGAAACCCTGCCCTGGGGGATGGTGAAACAATAAGACAGAAGGTCATGGTCCCCTGAATGCCTGTGGGACTACCTTGTAAATGTAGACAGCTCACTTCAGGATTAAGGAAGAAACAAACTTCTATATTCTTAAGCTACTGTACTTTTGGGACTCTTTGTAATAGTAGCTTAGCCTTTACTTTAACTGATATATTCCATCACCTTTTGAAGTAAAGAACTACGCTGGGCTTCTCAGTTTAACATTTTGATTGCACCGCAATACAGAGAACCATCCTGACATACTAATGCCTGTTTTATACTATCTAATGTCTTAAACTCAGCATTCTCTTTGGTTTGGCAGGATGTAACAATATTTTTTAAATTGGAGAAATTGTTCCTGGATTTTCCAAGTTTGAAATTATGCCTGGTTGGTCTCAAATAATTGTTTAGCATTCATTCCTCAGATGCTCAGCAAAGGTGATTTTTATTGTGGAACAGTTTTCATGTAGATTCTCTGAGAAGAATAGCTACATCTGCAGCTACTCTTTTACTCAACTTGGGCCACAATTGCTAGTTTAAAAAAAAGACATTGATACTTGCTGAGTTAGGAAACCTTAGCAAAGGTTAATTTACACAGGGGAATATTTGAAGTTATCATTCAGGTTTTCTGAGACTTCTGTTCATTTGCAACAAGGTGAGCATCATAGGATTGTTGACTCTTGGTTCCATCTTGGAAAAGCACTCATTTTGATTCCTAACCTAGGTTTCCTGTTGTGAGTCTGTTCTTAGGGTATGATTTGAGATGTTTGATCTTCAAGGAAGCTGGAAGATTAGGACCCACATCACTCCAGCAAGGGAGACCAGAACCAGTGCAAAGCTGAGAGTTTGGTATTTGCTTACACCGTCTACCATTTCAATAGAAATAGGCATTTCCCTGTTGCTAATAGTAAAGACTCTCAAAGGGTAGATTCCCCCAAGTGGGCAACAAAAGGATCTCAGTTTACCACATTTTAGGCTACCTTGTACCAAAGAGCAATAGAATAAGTCAACGATGCTGAACTGCAATAAACCTACAAACCCATTCCTTTACTTGAAAACAATGGCATATAATTTTCATATAATACAGTACTACATATAAATGAGATTAAAAAAATGTTATCTATAGGGGAGTATAAGTTGAAATGGGAGAGATGCTACCTGGTAGTTTTGTGACTGAAAAGGTGAATGAATTTTTATCATTTCGTCATGCAAAACATTTTTAGTGGCCTTACTAGAAAAAGGTAAATAATAACTCATACATAAAGGTTGTGTAAGAGTTTATAGACTAGACCCCTGGTAATGGATTCAACCTTTCCACAACAAATCAAAAGTATTGTTGTATGCTCACATGAATATACAACAGTCATTACCTTAAATTTAAAACTCACTATAAGCAGCAAACACGTAGAGCAGGATATGAAGGATGTATTGTATCAGTGTGGTCTGCAGAGAATTTCTTCAAAAGGTTTTTGCTTTGTTGAAATATGTGTTGCAGTTCAAAGCTAAAGGGATTACTTCTGAATAGTCATCATAGGGTTGATTACGTTTGTATATTATATTTAGCTGGACCCTGCAGGCTATTATTCCATTAGGTCTGCCGGTCCTGCTATTGTCACAAAGTTGATCACCTAATGTTAAAAGACTGTGCTTTCTGTTGACCTTATCAAAATGTCTCAAAAGCCTTTGTTAACAAATAAAATTCAGGTTGTGTTTCATGAAAATGATTAAGAATACCATGTATGAAAACTGCTCGTATCTTATGGGTGATCTTAGCATTACGCCATTATTAGTGAGGAGATTATATTTTGCTTTAGTATTACAGCACAATTCAATTTTAGTAGAAATAGTTCTTTTTCATGCTCATAGTAGACAGTCTCAGAGACTGATTTCCAAAAAACGGACAGAAGTCGCTCCCCCTCTCCCATGTATTCAAATCACATAAAATTAACACCATGGAAGTAAGCCCAGTATATCAATATTAATACAGTGCTATATCTACAATGGCCTATTACAATGTGGTTTTAGAAGGTAACTGTACTGAGGAGAACAGAGTATATACACTGAAAATTTGTCATTCATACTTGATAATCAGAAAATCACTTTAAATAAATAAAAATTTAACTGCTTATCTTCTAGACAGTGTTATGTAGTTTCATTCATTTAATCACAACAGTTGGAAAATTTTAAAGAAACAAGTTGAATATATATTCTTATAAGTCCCGAGTCCAATTGCCAATATAAGGCATATTTTGATCATCTTGACTTTTAACCTATGTCATTAGGAATTAATGACAAAGTAACAAAATGAAAGTATATTTTTGATAAAGATATTGACAGGGATGGTTTTATTATTTCAAATAGCCTGTATAAAATTTTCACTAGAATCACAAAATCTGTTCTTTGGGAACAAAGATGATTTTGAAGCTATCTCAATTGAACAGCTCGTCTTTGAATTATGTTCCCAGAAGTAGGATTGGCACAGACTCCCGTGTCCTTTTTGGCATGGTCCTCCTTGTAACTGATGGTGTGTAAAATGGCTGGTCAGGGATATAGCCTGTGAGCCTGGAGCACAGCCAGATACACATTATGGCCTCATTGGCACTGTTCTCTCATCAACTGAACTTTTTAGCAAGTGGAAGTTTCCTAATATTTCTTGTACTTGCTTGCCTTTAGCCACCCCACTTGTTACAATAGAGAAGGCCTTGCGTATCAGTCAGGAGGAAGCAGATGGCACATTCAACTGGGATTTTGAAGAGATATTAATGAGGGGCTATTAAGAGATGAGGGCAGGGCTAGAATGACAAGAGATCCTGAGGCACCCAGTGACTGCCAGTGGAGGGATGCTATCCCATTATCTTCCCCAGGCTGAAGGTAAAGGGGGACAGGATGGTGTTATTGGACCCTGAGTGAGGGATGGAAGTTTAGAACAGTGCTCACCCAACTGAACCTAGAAGCAGCGGTTGTAGTGTCACAGCTGTCAGAACTCAGCTGAAGTCAGGGCCTAAGGAATAATTCCTGACCTTTCCACCTCCTAACCTCCGATCCCCTGCTGATGACTCCCTTTAGATAAATCCAAACCAGGAAGACAGCAGGCAAGTTAACCTGTGAGATGCAGTCTGAAATCAGTCTCCTGGGACACAGAGCAAAGTGGGAGAATGGATCTTGTGGTGTGTGTGTGTGTGTGTGTGTGTGTGTGTGTGTGGTGTCAAATTGCATATAATAATCACAAAGTGCAAATGTCACCAGTTTGGTCATGTGAAGCATGGTTTAAGTGTCAACATACTTGATGCTAGTATATGATTTGATATTTCTCTTTTCCTTGTCTTTCTTTCCCCTTTCTCTTTTTCTCCTCCTTGCCCCCCTGTTTTTTTGTGTTTTTTTCATAATACTGGTTTGTCATTCATGGTACTTCTCATTTACAGTCTATAAAAATTCTATGAACCGAAGACTGAGATTACAGAGTTAATCCCACTTTCCCATAAAAACAAACAAAACAAAAACCACCACCAAAACCAACCAAAACAACCCAAAAAACCAAAACCATACAAGTTTTATTAGTAATACTTTCCTATTTTCTGTTAACAAACAAAAAGGTAATTTCTTCCAACTGTGTTTTGAAGCAGAAGTCATGATGTGGTTATTCTATATCTGATGAGTATAAGAGTCAAGATATAAACACTTTTAAGGCAGAACACATCAAGTTTGGGTAGACTCTCTTAAGTGTCAAAAACTGACACGTGACCTTTCATATTACAGGTTCTGGTATACAGCAATTCCCTTTTCAAAGGTTCTTGTTCATATATGAAGCCTATTAAAATTTGTACAAGGATCAGAAGTATATTTGAACTCAAAATTATAGGTTCTTTCCCCTCCCTTAAGCATCATTATCTTAAATAGAATGGAGCCAGACTTGGATGAAGCATTGAAGAGATCACATTGACACAGAATTATCCTGAGTTTCTTTTTCAAGATATCTAAACTTTTAATGAGAGTATCTTATTCACATCTGTCAATCTGTTCAGACACTGAATACTTTCTTAAGATAAATAAATATAGTGTTGATGTCTTCATACAGTTTTTAAAATTTCTCCAATTAATGCCACATTACAAATTCTGCAGTTTTTCTAGTCAAGATGGAATAACCAAAATCAGAGTACCCTCTTTCCTGAAACATCTCCCCTTCCCCCCAAAAAACGCCCTAAGTCTCAGACCCCACTCTAGACCTAGTAAATCAGAATCTGCATTTTAAAAGAACACCAAGGTCATCTGTTTGCTCACTAAAGTTTGAGACCCTTCGTTTTGTATAACCTTCCTCTTATTTATACCTACTATTTAAGTAGGAGCAAAATAGCCTGTTTGGTAAAAAAGAGGAAGGATAGCTGCTTGTCTTTTGTTCAGTTGCAACATTCAGATCATGAGTAAAAATTAAATTCATTTCCATGGATTGAGAGTGTATTTTGTATGAGGGAATGTGATAGAACTTTAAAACATTTTTTAAATTAAAAAAATTTCATATCCTAACTATTGTCATACATACTTTATTGAAGTATATACAGTATTGTGCTAGTTTCTGGTGTACAGCAAAAGTGATTCAGTTGTGCATACGTACATACATGTATATATTCTTTTTCATTATAGGTTAGTACAAGACATTAAATATAGTTCCTTGTGCTATACATTAGGACCTTGTCTTTTAATCTATATTATATATAGTAGTTTGTATCTGCTAATCCCATACTTCTAATTTTTCCCTGCCCCACCCCCTTTCCCCTTTGGTAACCATAAGTTTGTTTTCTATGTCTGTGAGTCTGTTTCTCTTTTGTAAATAAGATCATTTGTATCATAGTTTAGATTCCACATATAAGTGATATGATATTTGTTTTTCTCTGTCTGATTTACTTCACTTAGTATGATAATCTCTAGGTCCATCCATGTTGCTGCAAATGGCATTATTTCATTCTTACACTCCGGAAGTGCCTGATCTCAGAAGTTAAGCAGGGTTGGGCCTGGTTAGTACTTGGATGGGAGCCTCTTTTTTTAAACTGCTCAACCTCCCTAACGTGAAGATAAGGAAACCAAAGGTTGAAGGGATTGAGTTTTTTTTTTTTAATTGAAGTAGAGTTGATTTACAATGCTGTGGCAATCTCTGCTGTACAGCAAAGTGACTCAGTTATACACATGCAGCAACATGGATGCAACTAGACATTATCATACTAAGGGATTGACTTTTGCTCAATATAACACAGGTGAAAACTGGCTCAGTGGAGATGCAAACCCAGGTCAGTTTGGATCCAAAGCCCATGTTCATAACTTCTATACTCACTCTTACGCCAGTGAATTCAAAAGAAGGAAGGTAACAGGAAAGCCTCTTAGGCAGCTGTATTATGTTAGCTTGGAGAGGAGGATTTATTTGACCTTGTGGAGAACTGCCATGAAAATCCTATCTAGTCCTTAATTGTCATTTGTCTATTTTCTTGTCTTCTAGAGATGGTTTCTAACATAGCAGTTAAAAAAAATTGCCACGTGCCCCAGGGATCTCCCTGAAGACCACTAAGCTGACAGGAAATCTAGGACAACTGGGCTTGGGCAATGAGGAACCTAATCCAGGGTTTCCATCAGGTGCGTTGTTGCCTTTATTTCATTATACTTTGACTCAATCCCTAATGGATTCATCTTCATGAAGTAAGAAAAAGAGGGGAAGAAAAGCAATTTATTCATGTTTTCACTGGAACTCACTGCAGACATGAAATTTCTCTAAAAATGCAAATCATTTGGTGCAACACAAGAGAAACTCAGTAGCTAAAGCTCTTAGAGGAAAGCGCTTTCCCAGAGCTAATGTTTTTATGCTCAGTGATTGAATAAATCGATCCATTTATTACAACATCTTCACTTAAGTTTTTTATCCCTAGATGAATGTGTATAAGCGTACTAGGGGACTTTCTTTATCACTAAGCAAACTGATTACACTTGTTAATTTGGCTTTTAATCCTAGATATAACAAAACAAATACCATAAACAAGTGTAGAAGAAATCAATATAGATCTGCTCAATATCAGATTGATCAAAAAAGGATTTAGTAAGACTCTAAGATGTAAAATACTAATGTACAAGCAAAGCCCTTACTTATGTAATATGGTTCTAGACGAGCTAGGATCTGAGAGAAACTATTTCTGAAAACAGAAACGGTGCACTTTTGTTGCATTAAAGAAAAATCCCCACGAGGCTTACCTATCCAAGGTATTTAATGTGAGTATTTGTTTTTAAAAGATTTCTTGTCTTTTGTCCAATCTTTTTAATTCACAGGGCACCATATCACAGATTTGTTATGCTACATAAAGCAAAAATTACACTTAACAAGTGTAAGGTTGGTCATAAAAATAGATAAAACCACACTCTTAAATGCTCAGATATCACAAGGAAAGGTTGTCAACCATCCTTTTCAGAGAAGGTGAGGACAATGAGAAATAAAAATTATACACAAAGACTTCTACAATGCTACTTAGACCAGCTCTGGGCCATTACCACATGTGTTTTGTAGAATCCAAGTAGCAAACCAATTGCTCAGTGAACACTCTTTACTAAACATATTTTTAATTCCAGTTGTATAATAATAAATGAGACAGATTCACGCTACTTTACTCTCCAAATGACACAAATTTTAGACTGCTTTTCCAATAGTGGATATAGCTTATGTTGCCCATACGCTGGGTCTGTCCACTGGTAACCCCTATTCAGTTGTCATTCATTCAACAGATATTCACTGGGTATCACCTGAGTGAAAAACACACATTTCTGACATAGGTGTTGGGGTACAGTTGGTAGCAGTATTCAAATTAGATGGATTCAGGAGTGCATGGCTGGGGAAGGGGTTGCAGTGGGGGACTCAATCTATATTCACAGCATGATTCTCTGTACTAGTGCCTGGTCTTCAGAGAAGGAATGAGAGTTTTATGTACAATTTATTAAAGCAATTAATAGGATAGTCTAGGAGGGAGCACAGGGTTTCAAAACAAACACTAAGACATTAACAGAATACATATAATAAATGCATTTAAATGCTTGTCTCAGGGAAAATAAGCCTGTTGGGTTTTCCATGGTAGGACTCAGATTCCTCAGTAGCTTGATTGGTGGGTCAAAAATTTGAAGAGCAGAGAATCTCTCTGTTAGAGCACGTTCCCTTAATTGGTGCACATTACATACTGCACACATATTTTGAATTATAGATAAGAAGAAGTCATTTTTGAAAAACTTTTTGTGGTTTGAACTTAAGTATATAATCACCATTTCTTTGTTATCTTTGTATTATAGACTTTTCTTTTTTGAAAAGTAGTATATTCATACCTGTACCTTGCATGATATCTTAGAGATAGTACATATTTAATGTTTTCTGAATGAACACAGTTTTTAGCTTGTGATTTACTTTAAAAAATGTGACATTCCATCGACAGATGAATGGGTGAAGAAGATGTGGTACATATTTGCAATGGAATACTACTCAGCCATAAAAAAGAATGAAACAATGCCATTTGCAGCAACATGGATGAACCTAGAGATTGTCATACTAAGTGAAGTAAGCCAAACAGAGTAAGACAAATATCGTATGATATCACTTATATGTGGAATCTAAAATGTGACACAAATGAACTTATCTATGAAACAGAAACAGACTCACAGACATAGAGAACAGACTTGTGGGTGCCAAGGGGCAGGGAGGGAAGGACTGGGAGTTTGGGGCTAGCAGATGCAAACTATTATATATAGAATGGATAAACAACAAGGTCCTACTGTATAGCACAGGGAACTCTATTGAATATCCTGTGATAAACCATAATGGAAAAGAATATTAAAAAAGAAGGTATATATATGTACAACTGAATCACTTTGCTGTACAGCAGAAATTAACACAGCATTGTAAATCAACTATACTTCAGTAAAAAAAGAATCTCAACTTCGCTTGTACCAAAAACAAAAGTGACATAATAAAGTATTGCTTGGCACATAGTAGATGACCAATAAATGTCTGTTGAAAGACAGAATGAACGACTTACGCCTGTTCTTAAATGTTTAGGTGAGAACACAAAACATATATAAAGACAAAACTATTGGTTTGAAAAGGTAGCTAATAAAAAAAATTCTCCAGCAAGATCTACGACAACTCTTTAACGAGTACATAAGAAATACTCCGTTTTTAAGGACTGGTTTTCTTCTTGAATATAGTATTTGCTCATCTTACAAGTAAAGCAGACAAAGTCTAAACTTTTAGTCACAATATCTGAAGTTCTTCAGGGAAGAAATGGGATCTTTATGAACAATTGTTTAAAATAATTTAACACAGTTAAGTTTGAAGAACTCCTTTTTTTTTTGAGGGAGGGACTATTATCAATTTTTTTTTAATTGAAGTACTGTATAGTTGATTTACAATGTTGTGTTAGTTTCAGGTGTACAGCAAAGTGATTCAGTTATACACACATCTGTATCTATCTTTTTTTCAGATTCTTTTCCCTTATAGGTTATTGCAAAATATTGAGTAGAGTTCTCTGTGCTACACAGTAGGTCCTTGTTGGTTATCTATTTTATATATGGTAGTGTGTTGTTAATCCCAAACTCCTAATTTATCCCTCCCCTGCCCTTCCCCCTTTGGTATCCATAAGTTTGTTTTCTATGTCCGTGGGTCTACTGTTGTTTTGTAAATAAGAAAGAACTGCTTACTTAATATTTCCTTCCTTCCATCTTAAAGAAGGTTTAACCTACACAAAGTATCTTAATTTTCATGGATTCACTTACTTTAAAGAGCAATGAGGATATGGAGTCACCTTTCTGTATATTGGTTATGTAATTGTATTTGGCGTAGAGGGCAGAAGAGGGGAAGAACAGCAGAGTTGGAAGACTGTTTTTCCTTACTACACAAATAACCTCCTCCCTTCAAGTTTACCTTCTTTGGCTTTCTTGCACTGTGGTTGGGGAAAAAAAAGAAAGGTACTATATCCTTTTTTTTTTCTTTCATCAATTTTTTTTATTAGGGTATAGTTGCTTTATAATGTTGTGGTAGTTTCTGCTGTGCAGTGAAGTGAATCAGCTATATGTATACACATATCCCCTCCCTCTTGGACCTCCCACTCCCCCTATCCCACCCATCTAGGTCACCACAGAGCACTAAGTTGAGCTCCCTGTGCTATACAGCAGGTTCCCACTAGCTATCTGTTTTACACATGGTAGTGTATATATGTCAATCCCAATCTCCCAATTCATCCTCCCTCCATCCCCACCCCCTGCCTCCCTGTGTCCACAGGATGGTTCTCTACATCTGTGTCTCTATTCCTGCCCTGCAGATAGGTTCATCTGTACCATTTTTCTAGATTCCTCATATATGCATTAATATATGATATTTGTTTTTCTTTTTCTGACTTACTTCACTCTGTATGACAGACTCTAGGTCCATCCACATCTCTACAAATGACCCAATTTCGTTCCCTTTTATGGCTGAGTAATATTCCATTGTATATATGTACCATATCTTCTTTATCCATTCATCTGTCAATGGACATTTAGGTTGCTTCTATGTCCTGGTTATTGTAAATAGTGCTGCAATGAACATTGCGGTGCATGTGTCTTTTTGAATTATGGTTTTGTCAGGGTATATGCCCAGTAGTGGGATTGCTGGGTCATAAAGCCGACAAATTTTATGAGGGAAGACACTACGTAAATTATGCTTTAATGAATGGGAAGATATTAAAAATGATAACAATACATATTCAGATGACAATAATTACTGGGAAAGGACTACTTTGATGGCTAAGCCGATGAGAATGAATTAAGTTGAATATAAAATAGGCTTTTCAGTGATAAGACCACATCGAATTTATGTGTGTGTGTATATATATATATATATATATAAAATATGTACTTGTAAAAAAATTTAATATATAAATAATAAGAATATATAATTGAATATAATATATTAAAATGCATATGATATAAATAAAAAATACATTAAAATATATATATATTCAATTGTCATTTTTATGTGACCTAGGAAACTGGGAGTAAGAAACCAAATACTCCATGTAGTTTAAAGTTGTGTGGATTTGCTCCAGCATCTTGCAGCATTTCATTGCACATATTGCACATATTGGGAATGTCAAGTAAGTTACATATCAACTTGAATAGAGTTGCTTGTATAAATGCACCTAAATAACCTATTTAAATCATTTCTTTGACATGGCCTTGTCCTCACATGTCAGTTATCTCTCACTCACGCTGACCTGTTTTCTGATTTAAATATTACCACATAATTATACTTCTTTTTGATATCTGTTATCTTGCCCAAGGTGGAGTGATACTTTTCTTTAAGATGGTACAAAAACAATGTATCTGGAATGACATTAAAGATGAGTGATCACTGATGACTCTATGATGCTACTTTTTTAATACTATAATATATAAATTAAGTGTAGTAAAGAACTTCAACTTTAGAAAGTAGAATAAATAGAATATTCTCATTGCATTGACACTATTACAGTTGAAAAACTTTATTAAATCCTTTGTGAAAGAGTGAAGAAATAATAGGTCTTGCTATAGGCTGAATGTTTGTGTCCCCCCAGATTAAATCCTAATGCCCAATGTGATGGTATTTAGAGGTGAGGCCTTTGGGAGGTGATTAGATCATGTGGGTGGAGCCCTTATGAATGGGATTAGTGTCCCTATAAAAGAAGCAGCCAGAGAACTCCCTCATCCCTTCTGTCACATGAGGACAGCAAAAGGATGGCCTGCTATGAACCAGGAAGTGAGCTCTCACCAGACACTGAATCTGCCAATGCCTTGATCTTGGACTTCCCAGCCTCCAGAACTGTGAGAAATAAATTCCTGTTCTTTACAAGCTATCCAATCTATTGTATTTTTGTTACAGCAGTCCAACGGACTAAGATAGGCTCTAACAATTCTGTAATTATTCCTTTGCACATCATATTCTTTCCTTTAAAAGTTAATTATTTTTTAAGAGGTGATACATACACATGGTACTTTTATTTAAAAGTTGGACAGTAAAAAATCTGTTCAAAATCCTTGATCCCCAGCTACTTACTTCTCTTCCCTAGAGGCAATCAACTGTTACTATTTCTTGAGTGTCCTTTTGGAAGTACTTCATGCTTATATAAAAGAATCCATATTCACATATAAATATAGAATACATATTTTTAACTTATTTATACACAAATGTCACCATACTATACACATATTTCTGTACTTTTTAAGAAACAGTATATATTGGATATTGTTCTCTTTCTGTCTTTTCTTAGAAAAAAATACACTTTATTTTTTTAGACTAGTTTTGGGTTCACAGAAAAACTGAGCGAAAAGTACAGAGAGTTCCCTTATACCTCTCATCCCCACATGTCAGAGTCTACCCTACTATGAACACATTCCATGTTCCATGGGTTGATATTCTATGGGTTTGGACAAATATATAATGACATGTATCCATCATTATAATATCATACAGAATAGTTTCACTGCCAAAAAAAATCCACTGTGCTCTACCTATTCATTCCTCCCTCACCCCCAAACTCCGGCAACCAATGATTTTTTTTTTTTACTGTCTTCATAGTTTTGTCTTTTCCAGAATGTCACAGAGTTGGAATCATACAGTATATAACCTTTTCAAGTTGGTTTATTTCACTTAGCAATATGCATTTTTTTCTTCCATGTCTTAACATTTCTTTTTAGCACTGAGTAATATTTCATTTTCTGGGATGTATCACAATTTATTTATCCATTTACCTACTGAAGAACATCTTGGTTATTTCCAAGTTTTGGCAAATAGGAATAAAGCTGCTATAATCATCCATGTGCAGGTGTCTGTGTGGACACAGTTTTCAACTCTTTTGGGTAAATACCAAGGAGTGTGACTGCTCAATGGTAAGATAAGAGTATGTTTAGCTCTGTAAGAAACTGCCAATCTGTTTTCTAAGGTGGCTGTAACATTGTGCATTCTCACCAACAATGAATGAGAATTCCTGTTGCTCCACATCTTCACCACATTTGGTGCTGTCGTGCTCCAGATTCTGGCCACTCTACTAGGTGTGTAGTAGTATCTAGTTGTAGTAGTATCTAGTATCATTCAGGAATTGCAAATTAAAATTTGAAATTCCTTAATGACATATGATGTTGAGCATCTTTTCATATGCTTTTTTTGCCATTTGTGTATTTTCTTTGGTGAGGTATCTGTCCAGGTCTTTGGCTTTTTTTTTTTTTAATTGGGTTGCTTGTTTTCTTATTGTTGAGTTTTAAGAGTTTTTTCTATATTTTGGATAAGGTCCTTTATAAGAAGTGTCCTTTGCAAATATTTTTTTCGAGTCTGTGGCTAGTCATCTCATTCTCTTTACTATTATTTTTCAGTACATATGGAGTTGCTTCATTTGTTGCTAACAGTGGAATAGTCTAACATATGGAATAGTCTAACATATGGATGTACCATAATTTAACCAATCACTAAATGGCTTGTTGAACATTTAAATTGTTTTCAATCTTTTATAATTAAAATACTGTAAATTGATACTTAAACCTTTGTAAGGCTTTTGCATTTGTTCATCCTTCAGCCTGGATTGTTTTCCCCTCCAAGAGATGCTTATGTCTCACTCCTTTACTTTATCCAGGTGTCTCCTGAAATGTTACCTCCTCTGAAAGGTCTTCTATATCCATTCTATCTAAAGTAGAATTGTTCCATTCCATCACTCCCTGTCCACACATAGTGGGATATATATATATATATATATATATATATATATATATATACACACACACATATATCACATTTTACTGCATATTAATGTATAATGTATTATGTCATGTTACCTGTTTATGTTTTCAGCTGTCTAGATTCCCCTCTAGTGAATAAGTTGCATGAGGGTGGAAACTTTGTTTTATCTGCTGCCAGTACCTCAGACAACCCTTAGTGCATAGAGCTGCTTAGTAAGTGAATGAATGTGTTGGGTAAACATAAAATTATGGGTCAAAGCTGCATGCATTTTAAATTTCTGTATTGCCAAAGTACTCTCCCTAGAGGTTGTATTTATTCTTTCACTAGTAATACATGGGAGATCCTGTATCATCACACGCTCACCAACATATTGCATTATTAAACTCGCCAATCAGACAGCTGAAAATTCCTTCCTACAGTTTTTAAAATTTATTTTTGTCTGCGCTGGGTCTTCGCTGCTGAGTGCGGGCTCTCTCTAGTTGCGGTGAGCAGGGGCTACTCTTCATTGCGGTGCACGGGCTTCTCACTGTGGTGGCTTCTCTCGTTGCGGAGCACGGGCTCTAGGCGCACGGGCTTCAGTAGTTGCAACTCGTGGGCCCTAGAGCACGGGCTCAGTAGTTGTGTCGCGTGGGCTTAGTTGCTCCGCGGCATGTGGGATTTTCTCAGACCAGGGCTCGAACCTGTGTCCCCTGCATTGGCAGGCGGATTCTTAACCACTTTGCCACCAGGGAAGCCCTCTTCCTATACTTTTAATTCACATTTTTCTTATCATGAGTAAAGGCAGCAATTTTTTCACATTAAAATTCACTTTTTAGTAAACTCTTCATATCCTTTTTCCATTTTAAAAAATTGGGTTATTGGTCTTTGGCCTACTGATTTATGACTTTTTTCGTAAAAGAGAAGAGCTCTTTGTGACATTTGCAGATTTTTTTCCAAGTTCACTTAAAAAAAACTTGTTTGTGGTGTTTTGTCATGCAGAACTGTTTTATTTTATGAAGGCATATTGTCATGCTTTTCTGTTTTGGTTGTAGAGTTGGGGTGGTCGCCTTGTGATCTCAGGTCTTTTATGGGTTCAAGAAAATTTTTTTTGCAGATTTTGTTGTTGTTGTTGCTATAAGGATGAGAATGACATTCTTTCTAGTTTTCTGCATTCAAGCAGAAGCTAGAAGGTAATTGATTTTTACACATTAATTTTGTGTCTAGCCATCTTATCAAATTCTGTTGTTGTTTATAAGGCTTTTCATTTGCTTTTCCTTGGTTTTCCAATTGAGGAATTATGTAAATAAGCATACACTCTTATCCTTTTCCAGTTCTTATATATCTTCTTTTTTTCTCTATAACAGTGTTAAATGATAGTAGTGATAGTGGTTATCTTTATTTTATTATTGCCTTTAATGGAATTACTCCTAGTATAGATAATGAATTTTATTAAATGTATTATGAGTATCCATTAGGAATAATCATGTGATCTTCCTCTTTTCAGCTGTTCATTCATTCAACAAATACTTGATGAGTGCCTATAATGTGTCTATGTTCTAAGTTTTGGGGACACAACACTGAGGAAAGAAAACAGACAAAAGTCCTGTTGTCATGGTGCTTATAATTCTAGAGGTTAAGGACAAACAGTAAATCTTGATAAATAAAACATACATTATGTCATATGATAACATATGCTATGGAGGGAAGCATATAAACACAGGGAATGTATGTATGAGTGTGCATGGGGGGTGATTTGCAACTTTTAAAAGTATGACCAGGTGATATTTGATTAAAATTCTTAGGGAGATAAGCTATGGGAATATCTTGAAGAAGAGCAGCACAGGCAAAAAGGACAGCAAGTACAAAAGTCCTGAGGTGGAGACATGTCTAGTATGTTCCAGGAACATAAATAAGACCTGTGTGGGAAGAGGAGGCTAATCGAGGGTGGGTAGGAATAGTAGGAATGATTATCAGAGAGGTAATAGGGGGCCAGATCATGCATGGTCTCACAGGCCATTATAGGTATGTTAGCTTTTATTCCACACGAGATAGGAAATCATTTGGAGAATTTAAGCAGAGGAGTGACATAATCTAACTTGTATTTTAAAAGGGTTACACTGACTACTGTGTTGAGAATAGACTGTATGAGAAGCTATTACAACAGTCCAAGCAAGGTATGGGGGTGGTTTGGACTAGGAGATAGTAAGAAGTTACATGATACTGGATACATTTTCAAGGAGTAGGATTTGTTGGCAGATTTGGTGTGGGATGTGAGGAGATTAAGGATGACTCTCAGGTTTTAAATTTGTGCAAATGTCCCATTAATTAAGACATGAAAGCCTGTGGGGAGGACCCTTTGGGCTTATTTGAGGTAACTAATAAGAGGATGATTTTGCACATTCCGAGTCTGAGATGTGTGCTAGATATCCAAGTGAAGGTGTCAAGTAGGAATTTGTGTACACAAGCCTGGAATTCAGGAGAGAGCTCCAGGCAGTATATATAAAGTTGAGGATTATTAGTGAATAGATAATATTTAAGGCCATGTAATTGGATGAGATCAATAAGAGAATGAGTGCAAATAGAAAAGAGAAGAAACTAAAGCTTGAGCCATGGGTCACTCTAACATTTAAAGAACAGGAAGATTAGGTGGAACCAGCAAAGGAGATTGAGAAGGAGCTAGGGAGGAAGGAGGAGCTGTAATAGGGAAGAACAAATCTGACTCCATATTAGATCTGTTCCTTTCACTTTAACCTCACTTTAACCTTTGGGCTCTGTTGCCTGTGCTTAGTCATGCTGGCTCTGTACCTTTTGTAAAAGAATGTTGCCTACAGCTTGAAATATACATGAACACTGTGGCTTGGCTGTGACCTCACCTACGCGGATAGCCACAAGAACAAAGAATCCAACACCAAGAAGTTTGCAACAACTAACCCCGTCCCTCCCTCACTTTGCCTTTAAAAGAGCTTTGCTGAAAGTCTTCAAGGAGTTTTGCATGAGCCACTCATGTCCTTGCATGGCCCTGCAATAAACCTTTCTCTGCTCCAAACTCCGATGTTTCTGTATTGTTTGGCTTCACTGTGTGTCAGGCACACAGACTTACATTCAGTAACAGAGCCAGTAGGGTAAGCCATTTGAAAAGAGTATTTAAAGGAGGAGGGAGTAGTCAACTCTGTTCAGTATTGCTGATAGTCAAGTAAGATGAGGAGGGTTGAGAAATGACCGTTGGGCTTGGCGATGTGAAAGTCATCAATGAGCTTGAGAAGAGCAATCTTGGTAGAAGGTGAGACTGATGAGAGTGGATTCAGGAGAGAATGGGAAGAGAGTAATTAGAGATGACGAGCATAGATGATCCTTTAAAGAGTATTGTAACAAAGTCGAGCAGAGAAATGAGACAGTAACTGGTGAGAAGTGTGAGGTCAAAAGACTTCTTTTTAAAGATGAGAGAAATTACAGCATGTCTGTGTACTGATAAGAATGATTTACAGACCATTTGATGCAGGTGGAGAGAAAGGGGAGAATTGTTGGAGGTAATGGCTTTGAGAAAATGAGAATGGATGAGATATAGTACACAGGTGGACAGGTTGGCCTAGGCTAGGAGCATGACAGTCAATCCTCAGTAAAAGGAGAAAATGTATATTGAGCGGAGATGTAGGTGAGTGAGTAGAGGTGATAATATTTTATTGAAATTTTCTTTTGATTTTTTTTAATGGAATAAGAAATAGCGTCATCAACTGAGACTGAGGATGGTGAGAAAGTGTTGGAGGTTTGGGTCAAGAGGACAAAATGTGAAGTAGCTGTCTAGGAGAAGGGAGAGAGAATGAACTCGGGATATATAGTGATTGGGGTGAGCATTAAGGGCCCACCTGAGGTTAGTGATCATGAATTTAAAACGAGATCAATCGGCATGGCTGTATGTTTTTCTGCAGCAACATTCTGTTGTAAGGATACAAACAGGAAGTAGGCAGAGAGTTGAGGTTAGTTAATGTAATGGTTTTACCAGGCAAGTATGCAGAAGAAAGATAGGTAAGGGATGGATCACAGACTTTAAGCTGCTTAAAGACAGAAGTAGTTTCCGTGAGGCAATTTCTTCCTGGAATTTTTCAGGAAATTTATGTGTTTTGCTAAATCCTGAATCCTAGGAAAAAAAGATAAGTTGATAAATTGGGGAAACAGGTAAAAGTATTAGAACTCCCATGTGAGACAAAAGTTAACAACATAAAGATGTTAGTTTGGGGGGAAGAAATCCACTAGCATCACTAGCATCAAGTTGAAAGCAAAGCAGGAAATGCTGACACTCAGGATCAAAGTTAAGGTTGACATTGCTGGAAACTTAATGAGAGCATGTAAGAGAGAAATAGTCGTGTTCTAGGGAGGCTTGTTTTTAGGTGTTGCCATAAGTATGTGCTTGTGGCACTGTCTGCTGCTAAGGGTGAGATGTGTTGCAAGCAACATAAATGTTATTCAGCTTACATGAATAGTATACTTTATAGAAATTCTATGAATGGTGTTCCAAGAAATAAGTTTTGGAAGAAAAAAAAATCTGTAAGTTTGCATTTTGGATATGTGATTCTGAGTAGTGTTTTTATGCTGCTAGGTGATTGGAATGTTATTTGAATACTCACCCAATAATGTTTGCTGGCATTTTCCAGTGTTTGAATATTCACTACAGGCAACAGCTCTTTGTAAATTTTACTCAACTTAATATTTCTTTATATATTTATATTTTTTAGACTGTAGACTATTTAATATATTGATAGTAAGTCAGGAGGATAAAGACTGGAAAGTGTTTTAAGAATAACTTATGATTTGGGGAATTTCTAGAAATTTTGTTTCTCATTCCCAATACCCAAAGATTAATATATGCTGGGAACTTGGAAACGGTAGACAGAAGTGGGAACATGAGGAAACTGAGTGAGGGTAAATGAAAAGGTGGTAGGACCCACTGATGATAGGTCCTGATAGGAACCCATTTATTACATGAAGCAAAGTGGAGGGACAGGAGATAGTGGGATTTTTGAAATTGAGTTTATGAAGGCAGTGCAATTTTCACTATTGAAAAGGTCTAGGTTTAACGACAAGAATGAGTAGGTAAGATAAGACGGAAGACAAGGTCACTGAAATAGAGGAGGTCAAGAAACTGAGAGAAGAAAATGCTGGAAGGATTATTGTGTGTAGTGACAATGAACCAGGAGTTGAAACCTTCAAAGGATGAAAGGAGATACCTGGAGAGAGATGACTGCAAACCATAGGAGGTAGAAGAATATAGTCTCATTACTTGGGATTTATAGGTAGGGTTTTAGCCTATAAAAAGTGGCAGTAAGGTCAAGGTTACTTGTGATACCTTTAGGTCCAAAGTATATGGGAGAGAAAACAGCCATCACTTGAGAGCACTGCAGAGAAAGCAGTGTCCTTGGAGGACAGCCAGGTTTCAGTAAGCACAGGCAGCAAAAGGAATATTGGGAGAAAAGGTGGAGGGTATTGCTTTTCTGACCATGGATTTCTGAGGACTTACTGAAAGGATTTCAGTGGTTGAAGAGAATTAGGAGATGGGATTGGGGAAAAATGTGTATATAGAAAACCTTATGGTATGAGAGTCTTGGGAGATCGGGATTTTTTGTCATCGCTGCTCTGAACAGTGATAATAGACATTATAAGATTACTCCTGATAGCCTCAGATAGATAGTGGGGTTAAAGCTGGGAGTCCGGAGCCAACACAAGGGGTTTTGCCTGGAGCTCACAATGATTGGCTGCCCCCTCTGTTCCTGCCAACTTTGATGTGGAGGCATAAGTGAAGTGACTTTATACAGAACACATGGATCTCTGGATGAGTAGGAGGATTCATCTTGAGTCTTATAGTGGAGACTGAGGGAAAGGCAGTCTTATCCCAGTTGCAGTGAGTTATATTAATAGATCTCCTAATACTGGGCTATCTTTACACTCCTGTTAGAAACCTCAGTTGGTCATGGCATGTTATTCTTTTAATGGTCTACATCAGGGGCCCCCAACCACTGGGCTGTTGACCGCTACCGGTCCGTGGCCTGTTAGGAACCGGGACGCACAGCAGGAGGTGAGCGGCGGGAGAGTTAGTGAAGCTTCATCTGCTGCTCCCCATCGCTCGCATTACCCCCTGAACCATCTCCCCACCCTTACCCCGTGGTCTGTGGAAAAAATGTCTTCCATGAAACTGGTCCCTGGTACCAAAAAGGCAGGGGACAACTGGTCTACTTCAGTCTGCTTATTCAAAATTTTGTAGTGTTGTTTGAAAGTGAGATTGGTCTATAATTATTTTTCTCTTTTAGTGCTTTGTTAATTTTTTGTATTTTATTTGGCTGCATCAGGTCTTAGTTGCAGCATGTGGGCTCTTTGTTGTGGCGTATGGGCTTCTCTCTAGTTGTGGCGTGCAGGATCCAGAGTGCATGGGCTCAGTAGTTGTGGCACGTGGGCTTAGTTGCCCTGTAGCATGTGGGATCTCAGTTCACCAACCAAGGGTCAAACCCGCGTCCCCTACATTGGAAGGCAGATTCTTAACCACTGGACTACCAGGGAAGTCCCCATGTTTTGTTAAATTTTTGTATTAAATCTTATAGTGGCTTCATAAAAATAATTGGATGTTTCTTTTATCTTGTAACCTTGAAAAGATTAAATAGCACTGGAGTTACCTGTTCCTTAAAAGTTTGACAGAATTCAATTGTGAAAACTTTTTATAGGGTTGAAATGTTACCATTACTTTTTATTATATTGATTATTTAGAAAGAGGATCCACATTTTATCTTTGTAGCCTTAGCACCTAGCTCAGTGGCTGAAACAAACTATACTATCATCAACATTATAAATTGAGATTCGTATTTCAAGAAGAAAAAGTATATTAAAATACCTTAACATGAAGATTTGTATTAGCTGTCCCTCTCCATTTTCAAGGCTTCCACCTTAATTTACCCTCTATTACCTGATCTATTACAATAGTCTTCTAACTGGTCTCTCTGGCTTCTCTCTTTCTTATCTCCAATATCCATCTTATATTCTATCCCAGATTAACCTTCCTAAAGGGCTGCTCTGATCATTTGACACTTGCATAAAAACCGTAAAAAACTTTTTTTATTTTATTGAAGTATAGTTGATTTACAATGTTGTATTAATTTCTGGTGTACAGCAAAGTGATTCAGCTATATTTATATTATTTTTCATATTCTTTTCCATTATGGTTTATTACAGGATATTGAATATAGTTCCCTACGCTATACAGAAGGACCTTGTTTATCCATTCTGCATAATACTTTGTATCTGCTAATCCCAAACTCCCACTCATCCCTCCCCACAACCCCTCACCCTTGGCAACCACAAGTCTGTTTTCTATGTTTCTGAGTTTGTTTTTGTTTTGTAGATAAGTCCATTTTTTGTCATATTTTAGATTCCACATATAAGTGATATCATATGGTATTTGTCTTTCTCTGTCTGACTTACTTCACTTAGTATAATAATCTCTAGGTCCATCCAACCCTTGCACAAAAACCTTGAGAAGCTTCCCAGTGGCTAAAACACAAGTGCAAACTTTTCACTGCTCTCCATCTCAATCCACCTTCCCTTTGTCTTCCACTATTTCCCCACAGATACACTATGTTTAGGTAAGCTGTGTTCCTTGCCATTTCCCATACAATTTTTGTCTTATCATTTCTGTCCTTCGTTCATGCTATGCCACTATTTATTTAGGCTTTTTATTCTATTCCCTTGTCCCTACTGGCCAAAGAATCCTGCTCATCTCTCAAGTTCACCTCTTCCATGAATTCATCCATGAAGACAGAGTTATCTCTCATAATTCTTTGAAAAAAAAACGTGTATTTATCTTGTATCCTCTAGTAAAATGAAAACTTCTTGAAGGTAAGAATCCTAACTTAGAGATCTTTACAAAACTTACAGCATTTATTCAATAATTAAGTTTTGAATGGGTGAATGAATAGATCTATAAACTGATAATGACTTATTCTAACCATTTAAGGTAAATTCTGAACATTCTCCTTTAGTATGGATTTGACATGCTATGGAATTTAGCATCATGTTCTGATTAACACATGAATATTTGGATGAAATATATATGTTTTACACACTCCTGTAAGTATGATATATATCATATATATATATTTATATATATAATTATAAAAATTCATGAGCTTGCATGAAATAATGGCAGTCATAGACATAATTTCAAATATGTTTTCCTTGAAAAAATAATAGATTAATAATGGACTTTAAGAGGCATATTTTAAAATATTATTAGACCTATTATTTAAATAGAATCTATTTACTGCTTCAAGACGGTGGAAGAGTAAGACATGGAGATCACCATCCTCCCCACAAATACATCAGAAATACATCTACACGTGGAACAACTCCTACAGAACACCTACTGAACGCTGGCAGAAGACCTCAGACCTCCCAAAAGGCAAGAAACTCCCCACGTACCTGGGTAGGGCAAAAGAAAAAAGAAAAAACAGAGCCAAAAGAATAGGGACGGGATCTGCACCAGTGGGAGGGAGCTGTTAAGGAGGAAAGGTCTCCACACACTAGAAGCCCCTTTGCGGGCGGAGACTGCGGGTGGCGGAGGGGGAAAGTTTCGGAGGCACGGAGGAGAGCGCAGCCATAGCGGTGTGGAGGGTAAAGCAGAGAGATTCCCACACAGAGGATCGGTGCCGACCAGCACTCACCAGCCCGAGAGGTTTGTCTGCTCACCCGCCGGGGCGGAGCGGGGGCTGGGAGCTGAGGCTCGGGCTTCAGTCGGATCCCAGGGAGAGGACTGGGGTTGGCTGCGTGAACACAGCCTGAAGGGCCTAGTGCGCCACGGCTAGGCGGGAGGGAGTTGGGGAAAAAGTCTGAACCTGCCGAAGACACAAGAGACGTTTGCTTCCCTCTTTGTTTCCTGGTGCGCGAGGAGAGGGGATTAAGAGCGCTGCTTAAAGAAGCTCCAGAGACGGGCGCGAGCCGCGGCTAAAAGCGCGGACACCAGAGACGGGAATGAGACGCTAAGGCTGCTGCTGCCGCCACCAAGAAGCCTGTGTGCGAGCACAGGTCACTATCCACACCTCCCCTCCCGGGAGCCTGTGCAGCCCGTCACTGCCAGGGTCCCCGGATCCAGGGACAACTCCTCCGGGAGAACGCAGGGCGCGCCTCAGGCTGGTACAATGTCATGCCGGCCTCTGCCGCCGCAGGCTCGCCCCGCACTCCGTACCCCTCCCTCCCCCTTGCCTGAGTGATCCAGAGCCCCCCAATCAGCTGCTTCTTTAACCCTGTCCTGTCTGAGTGAAGAACAGATGCCCTCCAGAGACCTACACGCAGAGGCGGGGCCAAATCCAAAGCTGAACTCCGGAAGCTGTGTGAACAAAGAGAAAGGGAAATCTCTCCCAGCAGCCTCAGGAGCAGCGGATTAAATCTCCACAATCAACTTGATGTACCCTGCATCTGTGGAATACCTGAATAGACATCGAATCATCCCAAATTGAGGAGGTGGATTTTGGGAGCAACAATATATATATTTTTTCCTTTTTTCTCTTTTTGTGAGTGTGTATGTTTATGCTTCTGTGTGTGATTTTGTCTGTATAGCTTTGCTTTTACCATTTGTCCTAGGGTTCTGTCTGTCCAGTTTTGTTTTGTTTTGTTTATTATTACTTAAAAATTTTTTTCTTAATAATTATTTTTTATTCTTTATATTAATAACTTTATTTTATCTTCTTCTTTCTTTCTTTTTTTCCCTCCCTTTTATTCTGAGCCATGTGGAAGACAGGCTCTTGGTGCTCCAGGCAGGCGTCAGGGCTGTGCCACTGAGGTGGGAGTGCTAAGTTCAGGACACTGGTCCAAAAGAGACCTCCCAGGTCCAGGTAATATCAAACGATGAAAATCTCCCAGAGATCGCCATCTCAAGGTCAAGACCCAGCTCCACTCAACAACCAGCAAGCTACAGTGCTGGACACCCTATGCCAAGCAACTAGCAAGAGAGGAACACAACCCCATCCGTCAGAACAGAGGCTGCCTAAAATCATAATAAGGCCACAGACACCCCAAATCATACCACCAGACGTGGGCCTGCCCACCAGAAAGACAAGATCCAGCTTCACCCACCAGAGCACAGTCACTAGTCCTCTCTACCAGGAAACCTACACAACCCACTGAAACAACCTTAGTCACTGGGGGCAGACACCAAAAACAATGGAAACTACGAACCTGCAGCCTGCGAAAAGGAGACCCCAAACACAGTAAGTTAAGCAAAATGAGAAGACAAAGAAACACACAGCACATGAAGTAGCAAGATAAAAATCCACCAGACCAAACAAAGGACGAGGAAGTAGGCAGTCTACCTGGAAAAGAATTCAGAATAATCATAGTAAAAATGATCCAAAATCTTGGATATAGAATGGAGAAAATACAAGAAACGTTTAACAAGGACCTAGAAGAATTAAAGAGCAAACAAACAGTGATGAACAACACAATAAATGAAATTAAAAATTATCTAGAAGGAATCAATAGCAGGATAACTGAGGCAGAAGAATGGATAAGTGTCCTGGAAGATAAAATAGTGGAAATAACTACTGCAGAGCACAATAAAGAAAAAAGAATGAAAAGAATTGAGGATAGTCTCAGAGACCTCTGGGACAATATTAAACGCACCAACATTCGAATTATAGGGGTCCCAGAAGAAGAAGAGAAAAAGAAAGGGACCAAGAAAATATTTGAAGAGATTATAGTTGAAAACTTCCCTAAAATGGGAAAGGAAATATTTAATCAAGTCCATGAAGCAGAAAGAGTCCCATACAGGATAAATCCAAGGAGAAACATGCCAGGACACATATTAATCAAACTATCAAAAATTAAATACAAAGAACAAATATTAAAAGCAGCAAGGGAAAAAAAACAAATAACACATAAGGGAATCCCCATAAGGTTAACAGCTGATCTTTCAGCAGAAACTCTGCAAGCCAGAAGGGAGTGGCAGGACATATTTAAAGAGATGAAGGAGAAAAACCTACAACCAAGATTACTCTACCCAGCAAGGATTTCATTCAGATTTGATGGAGAAATTAAAACTTTACAGACATGCAAAAGCTAAGAGAATTCAGCACCACCAAACCAGCTTTACAACAAATGCTAAAGGAACTTCTCTAGGCAGGAAACACAAGAGAAGGAAAAGACCTATAATAATAAACCCAAAACAATTAAGAAAATGGTAATAGGAACATACATATCGATAATTACTTTAAATGTAAATGGATTAAATGCTCCCACCAAAAGACATAGACTGGCTGAATGGATACAAAAACAAGACCTGTACATATGCTGTCTACAAGAGACCCACTTCAGACCAATGGACACAAACAGACTGAAAGTGAGGGGATGGAAAAAGATATTCCATACAAATGGAAATCAAAAGAAAGCTGGAGTAGCAATTCTCATATCAGACAAAATAGACTTTAAAAAAAAGACTATTACAAGAGACAAAGAAGGACACTGCATAATGATCAAGGGATCAATCCAAGAAGAAGATATAACAATTGTAAATATTTATGCACCCAACATAGCAGCAGCTCAATACATAAGGCAAACACTAACAGCGATAAAAAGGGATATCAACAGTAAAAAAAACATAGTATGGGACTTTAACACTCCACTTTCACCAAAAGACAGATCATCCCAAATGAAAATAAATAAGGAAACACAAGCTTTAAATGATACATTAAACAAGATGGACTTAATTGATATTTATAGGACATTTCATCCAAAACAAACAGAATATACATTCTTCTCAAGTGCTCATGGAACATTCTCCAGGATAGATCATATCTTGGGTCACAAATCAAGCCTTGGTAAATTTAAGAAAATTGAAATTGTATCAGCTATCTTTTCCAACCACAACGCTATGAGACTAGATATCAATTACAGGAAAAAATCTGTAGGAAATACAAACACATGGAGGCCAAACAACACACTACTGAATAACAAAGAGATCACTGAAGAAATCAAAGAGGGAATAAAAAAATACCTAGAAACAAATGACAATGAAAATACAATGACCCAAAACCTATGGGATGCAGCAAAAGCAGTTCTAAGAGGGAAGTTTGTAGGAATACAATCCTACCTTAAGAAACAAGAAACATCTCAAATAAACAACCTAACCTTACACCTAAAGCAATTAGGGAAAGAAGAACAAAAAACCCTCAAAGTTAGCAGAATTAAAGAAATGATAAAGATCAGATCAGAAATAAATGAAAAAGAAATGAAGGAAATGATGGCAAAGGTCAATAAAACTAAAAGCTGGTTTCTTGAGAAGATAAGGAAAATTGATAAACCGTTAGCCAGACTTATCAAGAAAAAAAGGGAGGAGACTCATATCAATAGAATTGGAAATGAAAAAGGAGAAGTGACAACTGGCACTGCAGAAATGCAAAGGATCATGAGAGATTACTACAAGCAACTCTATGCCAAAAAAATGGACAACCTGGAAGAAATGGACAAATTCTTAGAAAAGCACAACCTTCCGAGACCGAACCAGGAAGAAAAAGAAAATATGAACAGACCAATCACAAGCACTGAAATTGAAACTGTGATTAAAAATCTTCCAACAAACAAAAGCCCAGCAACAGATGGCTTCACAGGCGAATTCTATCAAATATTCAGAGAAGAGCTAACATCTATCCTTCTCAAGCGCTTCCAAAATACAGCAGAGGCAGGATCACTCCCAAACTCATTCTATGAGGCCACCATCACTCTGATACCAAAACCAGACAAGGATGTCACAAAGAAAGAAAACTACAGGGCAATATCACTGATGAACATAGATGCAAAAATCCTTAACAAAATGCTAGCAAACAGAATCCAACAGCACATTAAAGGATCATACACTATGATCAAATGGGGTTTATCCCAGGAATGCAAGGATTCTTCAATATACACAAATCCATCAACGTGATAAGCCATATTAACAAACTGAAGGAGAAAAAACATATGATCATCTCAATAGGTGCAGAGAAAACATTCGACAAAATTCAACACCCATTTATGATAAAAACCCTCCAGAAGTAGGCATAGAGGGAACTTACCTCAACATAATAAAGGTCATATATGACAAACCCATAGACAACATCGTCCTCAATGGTGAAAAACTGAAAGCATTTCCACTAAGATCAGGAAAAAGACAAGGTTGCCCACTGTCACCACTGTTATTCAACGTAGTTTTGGAAGTTTAAGCCACGACAATCAGAGATGAAAAAGAAAAAAAAGGAATCCAAATTGGAAAAGAAGAAGTAAAGCTGTCACTGTTTGCATATGACATGATATTATTCATAGAGACTCCTAAAGATGCTACCAGAAAACTACTAGAGCTAATCAATGAATTTGGTAAAGTAGCAGGATACAAAATTAATGCACAGAAATCTCTTGCATTCCTATACACTAAAGATGAAAAATCTGAAAGTGAAATCAAGGAAACACTCCCATTTACCATTGCAACAAAAAGAATAAAATATCAAGAATAAACCTACCTAAGGAGACAAAAGACCTGTATGCAGACAATTATAAGACACTGATGAAAGAAATTAAAGATGATACAAACAGATGGAGAGATATACCATGTTCTTGGATTGGAAGAATCAACATTGTGAAAATGACTCTACCCAAAGCAATCTACAGATTCAATGCAATCCCTATCAAACTACCACTGGCATTTTTCACAGAAGTAGAACAAAAAATTTCACAATTTGTATGGAAACACAAAAGACCCCAAATAGCCAAAGCAATCTTGAGAACGAAAAATGGAGCTGGAGGAATCAGGCTCCCTGACTTCAGACTGTACTACAAAACTGCAGTAATCAAGACAGTATGGTACTGGCACAAAAACAGAAAGATAGATCAATGGAACAGGATAGAAAGCCCAGAGATAAACCCACGCACATATGGTCACCTTATCTTTGATAAAGGAGGCAGGAATGTGGAGAAAGGACAGCCTCTTCAATAAGTGGTGCTGGGAGAAGTGGACAGGTACATGTAAAAGTATGAGATTAGATCACTCCCTAACACCATACACAAAAATAAGCTCAAAATGGATTAAAGACCTAAATTTAAGGCCAGAAACTATCAAACTGTTAGAGGAAAACATAGGCAGAACACTCTATGACATAAATCACAGCAAGATCCTTCTTGACCCACCTCCTAGAGAAATGGAAATAAAAACAAAAATAAACAAATGGGCCCTAATACAACTTCAAAGCTTTTGCACAGCAAAGGAAACCATAAAGAAGACCAAAAGACAACCCTCAGAATGGGAGAAAATATTTGCAAATGAAGCAACTGACAAAGGATTAATCTCCAAAATTTACAAAGAGCTCATGCAGCTCAATAACAAAAAAACAAACAACCCAATCCAAAAATGGCAGAAGAGCTAAATAGACATTTCTCTAAAGAAGATATACAGATTGCCAATAAACACATGAAAGAATGCTCAACATCACTAATCAATAGAGAAATGCAAATCAAAACTACAATGAGGTATCACCTCACTAGTCAGAATGGCCATCATCAAAAAATCTAGAAACAATAAATGCTAGAGAGGGTGTGGAGAAAAGGGAACTCTCTTGCACTGTTGGTGGGAATGTAAATTGATACAGCCGCTTTGGAGAACAGTATGGAGGTTCCTTAAAATCTACAAATAGAACTACCATACGACCCAGCAATCCCACTACTGGGCATATACCCTGAGAAAACCATAATTCAAAAAGAGTCATGTACCAAAATGTTCATTGCAGCTCTATTTACAATAGCCAGGATATGGAAGCAACCTACGTGTCCATCAACAGATGAATGGATAAAGAAGATGTGGCACATATATAGAATGGAATATTACTCAGCCATAAAAAGGAATGAAACTGAGTTATTTGTAGTGAGGTAGATGGACTTAGAGACTGTCATCCAGAGTGAAGTAATTCAGAAAGAGAAAAACAAATACCGTCTGCTCACACATATATATGGAATCTAAAAACAAAAGGAAAAAAAATGGTCAGAAGAACCTAGGGGCAAGACGGGAATAAAGATGCAGACCTATTAGAGAATGAACTTGAGGTTACAGGGAGGGGAAAGGTAAGCTGGGACAAAGTGAGAGTGTCACGGACATATATACACTACCAAACATAAAATAGATAGCTAGTGGGAAGCAGCCGCATAGCACAGGGAGATCAGCTCGGTGGTTTGTGACCACCTAGAGTGGTGGGATATGGAGGGTGGGAGGGAGGGAGATGCAAGAGGGAAGAGATATGGGGACATATGGGGAGATATGGGGACATATGTATATGTATAACTGATTCACTTTGTTATACCTTTACCATTGTAAAGCTATTATAGTCTAATAAAGATGTTAAAAAAATCTATTTACTGATCCTATTTTATGTTATTATGTTATCTAGCTGTAGTAATGGATAACTTATGGTTTAAAATCACTGGTTTTCATCTTAAGAGTGACAAACGCCTACGAAAAATGTCTTCCTGAGTGGCTTTCTCTAGACCTCAAATAAGAGATTGAGGAAATAGAACTATTACATTGATGATTTTCAGATAATATTTGAACAAGCCAGGCTGTTATTAGCATGTAAACACAATGTAACAGCTTTTCAGTGTACCTAGATATTTACTTCTGAGAGACCACTGGAGTCTCTTTACACTATAAGTGAAGTATTTTTTAAAAATGCAGAGGTTTTCCATAAGGAGCGACGGCTCACAGCCCCATATTGGGCTCCCCAGCCTGGTGGTCCTGTAGCAGAAGATAAGCCTCCAGAACATCTGGCTTTGAAGGCCATCAGAGCTTGTGTACAGGAGGGCCAGAGGGCTGTAGGAAACAGACTCCACTCTTAAAGGGCTCATGCAGAACCTCACCAGCTCTGAGACCTATGGCAGAGGCAGTATTTTGAAAGGGGCCTGGGTCAGACCCACTTGCTGAATTTGCAGAGCCTACTGGAGAGGTAGGAGGCAACTGGGACTCCCTCCAGGGACAGGGACACTGGCAGCAGCAGACAGGGACATGGGCGGCAGCCATTTTTGGGAGTTCACTCTACCACTAGGACACTGGTGCTGGCAATCTAAATTCAATAAAGTTGTAGGATACAAATTAATATGCAAAATGTGTTGCATTTCTATATACTGACAACAAAAGGTCAGAAAGAGAAATTTTAAAAATCTCATTTACAATTGCATCAAAAAGAATAAATCTAACTAATAGGTGAAAGATCTGTACTTGGAAAACCATGCAACATTAATGAAAAAAATTGAAGATGACCAAAGAAAGATATACTGTGCTCATGGATTGGAAGAATTAATATTGTTAAAATGACCACAGAGCCCAAGGCATTCTACAGTTTCCGTGCAGTCCCTATCAAAATAGTAATGGCATTTTTTACAGAACTAGAACAAATAATTAAAATACTTGTATGGAAACACAAAAGAGCCTGAATAGCCAAAAAATCTTGAGGAAGAAGAATATAGAGGTACCACACTCTCCGGTTTCAAACTATACTACAAACCTACAATCATCATAACAGTATGGTACCAGCACAGAAACAGACACATAGATCAATGGAACAGAATAGAAAGCCCAGAAATAAGCACATGCTTATATGGTCAATTAATCTATGTCAAAGGAGGCAAGAATATACAGTCTCTTCAATAAATGGTGTCGGGAAAACTGGATAGCTACACACAAAAGAATCAAGCTGGACTACTTTCTCACACCATGCACAGAAATAAATTCAAAATGGATTAAAAACTTAAATGTAAGACCTGAAACCATAAAACTCCTAGAAGAAAGCATAGGCAGTACTCTCTTTGACACTGGTCATAGTAATATATTTTTGGATATGTCTCCTCAGGCAAGGGAAACAAAAGCAAAAATAAACACATGGGACTATGTCAAAATAAAAAGCTTTTGCATACCAAGGAAACTCTTAACAAAACAAAAAGGCAGCATACTGAATGGGAGAAAATATTTGCAAATGACATATCTTATAAGCAGTTAATATTCAAAATATACAAAGAACTCATGCAAGTTATTAACATCAACAAAAACCAAAGAGCCCAATTAAAAAATGAGCAGAGGGCCTGAATAGATATTTTTCCAAAGACATATGGATGGCTAACAGACACATGGAAAGATGCTCAGCATAACTAATCATCAGGAAAATGCAAATCAAAACCGTGGTGAGATATCACCTCACACCTGTTAGAATGGCCATCATCAAAAAGACAGATAAGTCCTGAGGATGTGGAGAAAAGGGAACTTTCATGCACTGTTGGTGGGAATGTAAATTGTTACAACCACTATGAAAAACAGTATGGGGGTTCCTCAAAAAATTAAAACTACCATATGGATCCAGCAATTCCACTTCTGGGTATTTTCTTTTTTTTTCTTTTTTTTTTTTTTGCGGTACGCGGGCCTCTCCCTGTTGTGGCCTCTCCCGTTGCGGACCACAGGCTCCGGACGCGCAGGCCCAGCGGCCACGGCTCACGGGTCCAGCCGCTCCGCAGCACGTGGGATCTTCCTGGACCGGGGCACGAACCCATGTCCCCTGCATCAGCAGGCGGACTCTCAACCACTGCACCACCAGGGAAGCCCTGGGTATTTTCTTTTTTGATTTGAATTTTATTTTATTAATTTATTTTTATACAGCAGGTTCTTCTTAGTTATCTATTTTATATATATTAGTGTATATACATCAATCCCAGTCTCCCAGTTCATCCCACCCCCCACCCTCTCACTTCCCTCCCTTGGTGCTGGGTATTTTCCCAAAGAAGACAAAAACAATAATTTGAGTGGATATATGCACTGCTATATTCATTGCAGCATTATTTACAATAGCCAAGATATGGAAGCAACCTAAGTGTCCATTGATAGATAAATGGATAAAGAAGATGTGATATGTATATATATATATATATATATATATATATATATAATGGAATATTACTCAGCCACAAAAAATAATGAAGTCTTACCATTTGCAACAACATAGATGAACCTAGAGGGTATTATGCTAAATGAAATGTCAGACAAGGAAAGACAAATACCATTTGATTTCACTTGTATGTGTAATCTAAAAACAAAATAAATGCACAAACATAACAAAGCAGAAACAGACTTAACAGATGCAGAGAACAAACAGGTGTCTGTCAGGGTTGAGGGGATGAGTGAAATAGATGAGGGAGATTCATAGGTACAAACTTCCAGTTACAAAATAAACGAGCCACACGTTTAGTCATGTATAGCATGGGGAATATAGTCAATAACATTGTAATATCTTTGTATGGTGACAGATGGTAAGTAGACTTATTGTGGCGATCATTTTGGAATGTAGAGAAATATCAAGTCACTTTGTTGTGCACCTGGATCTCCATAGTGTTGTAGGTCAATTATACTTCAAAATGAGACCAAAAAAACCCCCAAAAAACCAAAACCACACACTCAGCTGCATAGAAACATGCCTGGGAGGATGCATACTAAGCTGTCAATAGTATTACTCTTCAAGAAAGTATCTGTGCGTGGAAGGCACTCTCACCCTTTACCGTATACATTTTAACTTTATCCTTCGTAGAGCATTTGGGGAAAGGATGCTGTCTAAGTATTAATGGGTGTGTGTGGAGGCTCAAGTTAAAAGTTAAGATATAGAGTGGTAAGGAATGTGACATTTTGGTTAAAAAAGAAGAATTTATTTCTGTCACTTTTGGAATAGCAATAGAGCGTATATTGCTGGAGCTACTACAGAATTTTATAGAGGGGGACACTAGGATTCTTCCCATACTTCTCTTTTTCTGGAAGGAGAGAATCCTTGCATTTTTTACAGCTGGGATGGTATAGAACTCAGTCTATATAGCAAATATATCTAATAATTATAAATAAAATAAATATTTCGAAACACTAAATTTTTTTTGTTTATACACATCAGTGTGAACTAACCTTCCTTCTTCCTTCCCTCCCTCCTTTCTTCTTCCCTTTTCCCTTTCCTCCCTCCTCTTCCTCCCCTTTTCATATGGCAGTAAGAGGTAGGAGGAAAGGAAAGGAAAAATGACTAGATTTAAGTAAAGATTAGAACAGGCTACGTTACATAAAACAGCTTTTAATGATATAATTTTCTTCTCAGAAGAGATTTGAATGTAATATAAAACAAACCAAGATAACAGAGAACACAATGCAAAGTAAACTCCCCAGACAGGACTTTTTTTTTCAGCAAAAGCATTAGGTAAGTTCTCAGCCTGACATCACAGGAGAAATCAGTCCTTTGGTCCTGAGCCTTTCACTCTCCACCAGCACTAGTTGAAGACCTTTTGTCTTAGCAGGAAAGGCCAGGTAAAGTCTCCAAGTCTCATGTGGGAAACGTGCTCAGGAACACGGTTTTTAAAAAGGAAAACATGCAAGGAAGCTTGAAAAGCATTTTATAATAGGTCTTAGGAGGGTTGAAAGAATGCAGTTCATAGTGAATTTCAAGACAATCAGATTTCATCTGAATAAGTGTTTTAAATGCTCCAAACTGGAAAATTTCTATTATCTTCCTTACAGATCACTGAAAACAAGTGCCTGGCCCATGCTCTACCCAAGGTACAGTCACTCTGTTTTCAAGCTCAAAACAGATATTGATTTTCATTTCAAACTTTAATGCCAAAATTAGCAGTGTCAGGTTGTATTAGAGGCGGATGGTTTAGAGAGTTCAAGAGTGAACAAGCAGCACAGCCAGATTGCCTTTTCTGGGTGTTTTTTTTTTTCTTTTCATGTCTTACAGACAAAGCATGGAATATAAGACAGCCTTCAGTTTTACGGCACCCAAAGAAATATTTAGTCCAATTTCACTCATGTCTTTTGCCCATCAGTTTCCTTCAAGTGTCAGTTGAGGGGTCATAAATACATATAGTTTGAGGATGATTACAGTTTGCTTTAATCTCCTTCTTCTGTGCATTTTGCCTCTCACTTAGCTTTGGAAAAACCAAGATTTGTCAGTTTAAATTGACAGAGCATTTCATCTGCATTGTCCCATAAAGGGGGAGGCGGCTCAATTATTGAATCGGTCCATCAGCAGAGTGTGCATCCTTTATATCCGGGATTGATTGAAAGGAAAGAACTACAAATTGCACTGTGAGAGCTTCCCTCACATGGAACAGTTAATCAAAGGAGCAGCCCCAGCCCCATAATAGGGACTTTTAGAACGTTCATTCGCTATGAGGAGCAAATGCCCACAAAGCTAAGTCACCCAGACTTGACTTGTCAATAAGGAAGGCTGCCTTATTGATAAGAATGGCTTATTTATCAATAAGGAAGAGCGTTGCCAGAGTGGCTTCGGGGAGTGAAGAGGGGAAAGGAATGAGTATGGATATCCTTGATATCCTCTGAAATACCTCTAAGTCTGTACGATTAATATCTCAGCGTATCTGGTTGTTGCTTCTCTGTATTCTGAATGAAGGTGGCTTTTATTAGATGGCTCCCATGCAGAGTGTGTTTGGAGTGCATGCGTACGTGTGTATGTGTGTGTGTGAGAGAGAGTGAGCGAGCAATGGAGGGAAGGAAGGAGGGGGAGGGAAGGGGAGGGGATGCAGAGGAGAGAAATGAAGAGTGAATAGGTAAACAGTAGCAGAGTTAGAAGCTAGAGGTTCTTCAAATACAGATGTGATGTAGTAAATGCCTATTAAGTTTCCCAAGCTGTCTTCTCATATACATTCTAGTCCCACAAAGGGTGTAACCCAGTTTCTGAATTACTCCCTGAGCATTGTGTGGAGAGGCAGTAACTAACTCGACAGCAGGACAGGTGGCAGCCTCTCTGCACTCCCACAGGTGTGATGAATGCTTTTCTTATCAACCACTGAAGTATGCTGTCATCTGCTCACTTGTCTGTATATGAGCTCTTTGATGACAGGGATTGTGTTTGATTCATCTTCTATTTCCAAGTCGTAGAGAATGTCTGGTTTGTGGTTTGTACTCAAGTTGAGGAGTGAGTGGCTAGTGGGCTATATGGCTACTCCATGTGGGGATGTATTAGAGGTGAAGATGGGGAGTGGTTCCCCCATGCTGTAATATTTTAGGAGTAAAAAATCTAAACAATTAAAAGGAAAGTGGAGAGAGATTCCCTGTCATTCATCATCAACAGATCAAAAACCAGAGAGCAGGGCTTCCCTGGTGGCGCAGTGGTTGAGAGTCCACCTGCTGATGCAGGGGACGCGGGTTTGTGCCCCGGTCCAGGAAGGTCCCACATGCTGCGGAGCGGCTGGGCCTGTGAGCCATGGCCACTGAGCCTGTGCGTCCGGAGCCTGTGCTCCGCAACAGGAGAGGCCACAACAGTGAAAGGCCCGCGTACTGCAAAAAAAAATAAATAAATAAAAATAAAAAAAGAACCAGAGAGCAGACAATGCTGAACATTAAGACCCAGATGCCTGATGTGGGTGTTGAATTATCATCAGTTTTGATCAAGCTCCTGTCATATTCAGTTGGGGGAATATTAGAGGTCTGAGACAGACAGTGGCAGAAGTTGTGGGAGACCGATGAGTAAGGCAGGAATGAGGCAAGAGCCTAGGAAAAAAGGGCATAGGGCGCTCTGAGCGGACTGAGATAAAGTAGAAGAAATTCGTTGGCAAGAACCAATGTCTCCTGGATGCAGAAGGGGAAAATGAAATGCAGGCAGGCAGGTAGAGCACCCCTGGTCATGGAGCTGGGACTGGCTGTGGGTGTTGGAGAAGTCAGCCTCCAGTGGTTGGCCATGGCCGTGTTCTTTGGTGATTGCAGTAAGTAAAGCTTGGCTAGGCAATCAACAGAGAGGAAATGAAGAATGCCTTTTCCTTCCAGTTGTAGCTATTAAATAAAATTTAGCTGAAGTCTGAAATATAGATCATAGTTTAGTATTAACTATAGTCATGCTTAATACCCCTTGGGTGGAAGGCCACTTAAACCATACCTGATGGGAACAATCTTTGTGCTTTGGAAACCCCAGGTCTTCTGATACAAAATGTAGTGCCCTTCTTCCCACCCTACCTTGACTCATGCTGTACCATTGTTTTCAATAATCTCTGGAACAGCATGGTCACATGTCAATAGTGTGAAGTACCTAAGGTTTATTATTTAAATGTTAATCTAGAAATGGTGATTTTTTTTTCTTTTGTGTGTGCACCTTTAAGCAATCTTTACTGAAAGAGTTTTTAGAACAGTATAAAATGGTGTACATGAAAATGATTCATTTAGCCTTTATCTAATTGGTCATTTTTATCCTTTCAGTGAAAAAAAGTGGAAGAATCCACTTATTCAGACAGGGTTTCCCCCCCTCCCTGAAACTGAGATAAAAACAACAGCAGTTTTTAAACTTTGTTTCTGGAAAAGAGATCCATTCCTTCTTGGTGACAGTTTCTAAAAAAACATTTTTTCTCTTGCCTTTAGTACTGGCCTCTAGCATGTCCATAGAAGGAAAGGGCCCTGTTACTTTACAAGGTATTTCTCTAAATGTGTTTTGTTTAAAGAATGCCACAACAGGAAAACCTATTCGCTTTGCTTTCTATACTGTGATTGGGAAGCACAGCTAGTTCACTCTGTCGAAACACCCAGCTCAGAAACTGATGTTAGAGAAAGCAGCTCAGTCTCCTAGAGCGAGTGGAGTTTACAGACTAGCCTTCAGCTTGTAGATCCTCTGTACCAGCCCTAGGGGAGGATAGATTTTATAAATAAAATATCTGTGAACAGCAGTAGTCACAGCATTATTACAAACTTAAAAAAAAGATATCAAAGGGCACGGATACATGAAGCCAGCAACAAGCCAGCATTTGCTTCTCTGAATCATCCAGGGCTGCACCACCAAGCAGGACTTGTTAGTTTGCTCCAAAGAGGATGGCGAGTTGTATTAAAAAGTAGGGATGTTGAAGATGTCACAAAATCCAAATATGCTGGTGCCGATTTTCCAGTTGCCTTAACATTATGACGTTAGATATTTGTATTTGGGAAGAAATTATGCTGTTTGATGGTGAACCCTAACTTGAGAAATTAAAGTAGTCATGATTTTCCTTTTTGTTTGATCTTGCGGCAAATATTCAAACACAGTGAAATAATGGTTTACAAGTATTTTCCAGATAATTTTAGTTTAAACAACAATACTACTTTCAGGTAATTTTTATTTTTTGCTTTTGGGGTTGTTGTCTCTCGCCCTGCCCCACCGAGATGGAAGTATGTTTAGAGAATTCTGGAGAGGTCAGCTTCTCACTTCCCTGATTTCTTGAGTTGGTCTGGTTTCTGCCCCCTTCCAGGTGTGATTGAAATAGAAATTTAAGGTCCTGCATCACAGGTCCAAAGGTAGCTCAGAGAAGGACCCAGAACCAAGTTTGGCCTATCCCAGGAGCTAGTTTATTTCTGGAAGCTTCCATTCAAAAAGACTTTGGGTCTTCTTAAAACGAATGTATATCTCCCTACTCAACATATTATAGTTTACTGAAATTTGACCCTCATGTTTAAAAAAGAGTCAGACTCTGATTTTCCTTAGTGAAGTCTTTAGTTAGATTCAGATACCTACTTATTTTATTATGCTCATGTCTTAGGAATCCTATTAAGTAGATGTTACAGCTATGAAGTTTGAAATGATACATCCTATGAACAGCATTTGAAGAGCAGAATAAAGTTAGGTGTCTGAAGTCTAACGTGATTTTGTCCAAAAATTAGTCTGTGGTTTGACTGTCAAAAGGTTCTCTGTTTGTTTAGGAAAGTAAAGGGATAGCTCTGTAACAGGCTTAAGGAAAGCTGCCCCCATATGCACGAGGGAATTTTCAATACAAACTACCATCTTCTGCACCATTCCATTGCAAATTCAATTTTAGATGGTTGGCAGCTATGCCATGCCTCTGCTTCTTTTTATAGTCTAGGAAATAACCCTCAATTACATGAATTAGAGTAGGTCAATTAAAGAACACCAGGGCATAAAGATTATGAAGAAGATTCTCTTGTGTCACAAATTATGCATGAAAAACAATTCTTCCTCTCCTATTCTTTAGTAATTGGTAATCTTTCTAGAACAAATATATTCAAGTAAGCTTCCAATGCACACTTTGTACATCGCATGCATAATCAGTGTTGAAATGAGAGCTGGATGTTGGTGAATAATATTTTCTGAGTCAGGGGTCAAGGCTGCCTTGTATTCCTCTGGGTGAGATGTAGAAGTTGCAGGAGATTTTAGTTGAGTATTATCCCTAAACAGATTTTTTTTATAGACTTGTCTCTTTGCTCCCTTTTACTTACTCTTTCTTTAGTGTGGTGTCGTATACATAATTTAAGTAACCAGGGAATGTCTCTGGGCTCAAAACCACCTGCTGGCTTATATTAGCTAATTAATGGTGATTTATCTGAGTTACTAATTTGAGTGGAGCTGATTGCCTTTAGGAATTTGGGAAACGTTGTAAGAATTCTGATTAAAATTATGCCTTTGTGATGGACAGTCTCCTTAAAAGGCTTTTAAGAAATGTTTCCTGTTAGCAGATTAAAAAAAAAAAACAAACAAAACGAAAGTGCCAAATTGATGACCTTGTGTTGTTTTCTGGCTCAAATCACGTCTTATGGCAGCTTGCTTCACTCTGTGATTCAATTTTATCTCTGCCAGGCTTCTTCTCATTTTGTCTCTTACATTAGGGTTTATTTGCCTTTCACTGCTTGAAAAATAGAACTGATCTTGAATCCATAGAGTTTAATCATTTTTGCAAAAACTGATACAGTAGATTTATTTCAGCCAAACTCTGTGTTAGGCTGGCTTGATTCCCAGGACCTCAATGTGTGAATTTAATGGCGGTACAATGTCTGAGGTAGGAATATAATAGAAAGCTCTCACAGGTATATCTATTGGATCAGTATAATTTCATTTTTTGTCTGCTGGTCTCAATGTCTCTTAAGGCAATGTAGTGTGTAGACAACAAAAGCTGGCCATCTCTCTCTACTGTGATCCCATGGATGTTAGAGCCCCTCAAGAATCACCTTCTCAGATAAAGTATACAGTAAGCAACTGTTAAACATACAATGAGGCCTCTATGAAACATCAATTTTATTAACTGTGTTTAATTAATGAGTGGTAATGAACACGTGGTTACTGCTTTGAGTCTCTTGGATTTAGAAATAATTTGTCTAACCTAGGCAATCATCTCTCCTCCCCCCAAATTAATGCAAGAAATGATTGTGCATTATATATATATATATATTAATGCAAGTAACAGTGCATTATATATATATATATATATAGTTTCTACTTATTACTTATTAATTCACAATATATCTTTTAAGGAAGAAGGTACTTTTCACATATGCACATCATTACAGTTAAAAAAATTTAACTATTGAAATACAGGCATAAAGGAATTCAGGGCTGAAAAAGAGATGAGAATTGAGTTCTCAGTGACCTCAGACTTATAGTTTGCCTGGCTTATCTGATACTAAGGAGTGTGGATGAAATATGATTTGCCACATTTTTCTGACTTCTGATACACTTCCATGACGACATGAACACCTTCCTTTAAAAAAATAATAATATACTCCCGTGTTCTCCATTAGTTATCAAATTTGACAACCAAACAAAGCTTTGTTATTTGAGTTTTGAGCTGCAAACGATTAAGCTGAAGTTATTTCTGGTCTTGGGACTTGTAGTCAGTTCCCTAGGGATGAAGTTTTCCTAGGAGTCAGTGCTCTTGACTTTTCAATAGTTCTCTCCCCTCTTTGGTTCCTCAGAGTGAGGAATTTCAGTTCCCAGAACTTCTCTGTCTCTATTTTAATTGCACAACTTTCTGTCTTTAGCTAAAGTGCAAGGTTCTTTAGTCATACTAAATTCAAACATTCTCTTCTCAGTTGTTTGTGCTCTACTTCTGAGTTCTCTCTCCGCCACCTACCCTCCCCCCGCGTCCCCCATCCCTGCCTTGAACTATGACGGCTTTAAGTAAATGAGAAGCTCTTCTTCAAAGTCAATGAGCTCTTCTTCATCTCTTCATTTACTTTACATTGAAGAGCCATATAGTCTTGTGGAGAGGGATGAAAAATTGCCTGATCTCCACTACACATACTTAGTTCTCCTATTTCTGACTTTACTAAGTACGAGGCAATCCAAGTCAAAGTCCAACTCACTGCATGGTGGTTATAGATCTCAGGCATCCCCACCTTCACTGGAACATAGTGGAAAGTACAGTAAAACAGAACATTCATCTGCATGCAAATTAGTGTGCGTAGTGTGAGATTGCAAAGGGTTTGTTAAAGGTGATAAGCGATGGAATTTAAGCTACTGCTTTTAAGGTAACACAAATGAGCAGATGTACTTAGCTCATAACTTTCAGATATTGATAGGTTTAGGTAAATGACACATTTTTGAAAAAGGTGAAATCTCTCAGTGGTTAACTGATTGAAGGCAGAGAGCATAGCCAAGAGAGAAGTAGAGGCTATATCAGTTTCTTTATTTTAGTTACCACCTAAACTGAGCTCCAAAAGTGGAAGTCATAGACTGTGACCTCCAAACTTGCTGCACTTATGGACTTCACCAAAAAGCCTCCTTTTTTTTTTCATCTGCACCTTATTCCTTTTTCAGAGATGGCACATTAATATTTATAGGCTAACTCCATGCAAGTTCTAAACTTTGTTCTAGAGAAAAGATGACACTAAATAACAGGGTTGATTATTGCTAAGCCAGAGGGGAGGGCAAGGACGACAGTGACCTGAATTTAATTCCCACTTTTCCATCCTTCTTCTACAACAATGCAACATAGTGATGTTCCCAGAGCACAAAGCAGAGGATACACCCCCAAATCATCTTAATCAAACCATTTGTTGAAAGTCTGACTTATGGATTTGATGTTCTTGGTGATTTCTAATGCTCAGAACTAGTTTGGCATTAAGTATTCAATCACCTTGTGATCTGTTCCATTTCAAGAGTGGTAGAGGGGAGAAAATAGACTCCAAATCATAGCTACTGTCTTGTGCAAGGTTCTTATTAAAAACAGCATATTTCTGTAGCCCAGAGGGCTTACAGCCTCTTCCAAAGCAGAAGCGCTGCTCTAAGCTAACCTCAAGGGGCTACTCGAGAGAGATGCAGCCTTCACCCCTCTCACGGGGCAGGGGGGGACTGATAGTATCATATCCGATCCCAATTCCCAGCCTCCGTCAGCCCAATAAGAAATATTCCTTAAGGCATTACTGACATGCAGTTCCCTGGTTAATTGGTTAATAAGTATTTCAATAAGAATAATTAATTTTAAAGAGAAAGAAAACACTTCACAGTAGAATCCATTTAGGAGAGTACATATACCTAGGCTCAGTGAGGTAGGAGGATTTGGGTTTTTTATCATGTTTGAACATAGATATCATTTGCTTCTGTTATATCACTTGTGCTTGACATTTTATCTACAGATAATCAAAATATAATAAAGGGATCACCTCCAGACTGAGGCTCTTAACAATGATGAGCAAAGAGATGCTTGGAGACAAGATGCTGAGGAACAGAAATGCACTGAACAAATTCAGTTCAAAAAGGATGATCATGTCCTGAGGTTACACTAATGTGAATGTTTTTTCTTACTGTCTGCTAAAAGTGACAGCAGCTATAAAGAGTTTTTTTTCTTTTTTTTCTCATTTTTTTCGCACAAAGATCACCAGTTTCCAGTTTACTGATTAGACTGTTTCATTTTTCATGCAAAGGCTTGTTGACTTTAAGTTTGGCCATAAGCATTGTTTATATACTTTTATATGTGTTACCAAAAAAATCTTCACTAATATTATAAGTCAGATCTTAATGTACGATTTCATCATTGTCTAGATCATAAAATTGCAATTAAAGGTTTGGAAGAATTTTAGGGCTTATTTAAAAATCATTAGCCTGGTATATCTTAAAGGCATGTATGTATAGGTATGTCTTAAAGTGTAATTGTCTGCTATTTTTAACATTTAGAACATTACATCCTCAATATAAAAAAAGAGAAAAGTTTATAACTTTTTTTTTTAATGTTTTTTGGCTGCATTGGGTCTTCGTTGTTGCAAGTGGGCTTTTTCTAGTTGCGGCGAAGCGGGGTCTACTCTTCGTTGGGGTGCACGGGCTTCTCATTGCGGTGGCTTCTCTTGCTGTGAAGCACGGGCTTTAGGGCATGTGGGCTCAGTAGGTGTGGCTTGCGGACTCTAGAGTGCAGGTTCAGTAGTTGTGGTGCACAGGCTTAGTTGCTCCGCAGCATGTGGGATCTTCCCAGACCAGGGATAGAACCCGTGTCCCCAGCGTTAGCAGGCGAATTCTTAACCACTGTGCCACCAGGGAAGTCCCAGAAAAGTTTATATTAAGGTAAATTCACATGGAAGAGGTAAATATTTCATAGAAAGTAATTCCTTGTAAGTTAAATTATAATTTAAATGTCTAGTTATTTCTTTAAAAGAAACCCAAATCACAAGTTAACATTTAGTAAAATGCATTCAACTTCCAGGTCTTAATTTCTAAATCAAAGCATGGGCTAACTTTGAAAATAAAACTTTTTTTTTTACCTACCTTTTTATCTTACCTACAACATTGAGAGCATTTTATATAATTGCTCCCTGAAAGCATCTCTGCATGTAAGTATACGACCCTTCAGTGATAACAAGGTATTCATCGTCTTACTTCAGCACAAATGCAGTTGATTTGGTTTGTCATGTGGTTTCAAACCAAGTGAATCGATTAGACAGGCAGCCTTCAAAAGACGGGCAGACCTTGGCATTTGCCCAGATTTACCATTTTAAATGATGATACTCTATGGCTGGAAATAAAAAAGAAATCTTGATCTAGGAGTGCGAATTCAAAGGATGTAAATCAACTGTCAATAACATTGACTGAAATGTTTTTAAAGCTTCAACTCTCTAGAGGGGACTGTTGCTCAGAATATATGCCCTCTGCCATAAACACATATGCAAGTCAGATAGCTGAATTCTCAAGGAGAGCAGAATGCTAAGGGCAAGTTGGGGGTCTGAGAAATGGAGTACATCTGGGGAGCAGAGGTCTTGAGTCAAAAACTTATTTACTCACACTCAGTGTCTCAGTTCAGCTGTGCTCTGCTAAACGTTAGGAAGAAAGAAGTCAGATTAAGCCAACAATTCTAACGTATGAATGGCCATAACCTTCTTACAGGTGTTCACATTTAAAGATGAATGTTTGTTAACTTAAAGAAATACCTAATTACTGAACCTAACTAGAAGTACCTAATTACTGAATAGAGAAGCAAGATACATATAAGCAAGTAATTTTGACACATGAAAAAAATGCTTTTGATAAGGAGATTGTTATGTACAAGGCTGGTCTTTGGGTTGGTGTCTACCCCAGAACAAATCCCTCTTTCATTTGTTACTATTTTCATAGCTGTTTCTCTCTCTTTACTTCTGTACCAATAGGTATTCTCAGAAGTTTACAAATCATTTAACATTCTTATGGCATTGATGGTAGATGAGGAAGCTTCGTTGTTTGGATGGGATTGGCAGAGCTGAATGTTTCTAAGTGAATATTTTAATAATATATTTATTGTACATGGACTACCTGTCTGATTAAAAAAAATAAACAAGAAAACTCAGTATTGTTTAAAAGTCGGTTTGTGATAAAGCCATTAGTCTCATAACTGCTAAATTCCATTGCAAGTGATATTCCAAACTGGGTTAAATGATATTATATGTAAATATATTTCAGCATTAGGTTTTATGGGATTTTGGCAGAGGATGAAATCACAAGATATAACGAATTGTTAAACAACTTTTTTGCAATCAATTTATTTATTTTATTTTTGGCTGCGTTGGGTCTTCATTGCTGTGCATGGGCCTTCTCTAGTTGTGGTGAGCTGGGGCTACTCTTCGTTGCAATGCACAAGCTTCTCATTGTGGTGGCTTCTCTCGCTGTGCAGCACGGGCTCTAGGCACACGGGCTGCAGTAATTGCAGCATGCGGGTTCAGTAGTTGCAGCACGTGGGCCCTAGAGTGCGCAGGCTTCTGTAGTTGTGGTGCACGGGCTCAGTAGTTGTGGCTCGCTGGCTCTAGAGCACAGGCTCAGTAGTTGTGGTGCACGGGCTTAGTTGCTCTGTGGCATGTGGGATCTTCCTGGACCAGGGCTCAAACCCGGGTCCCCTGCATTGGCAGGTGGATTCTTAACCACTGTGCCACCAGGGAAGCCCTGCAATCAATTTATAAGCCAAAAAGAAAATATAAATTTTAGCTGGGTTAGATGGATTGTTAGAAGGATTGTGAATTGAGAGGAAGCCTTGGTGGGTTAATCAGTGTTCTTAGAACATTTAGAAGCTGTTCAGTTCTTCAATGAATTGTTTAAGGTTAAAGAAGATCACTGACAAATTTCAACCTGAATTCCTTTGGAATCATTCACTGAACTGTGCTGTAAACGAAACACTGAGTCCATCATTGCTTTAGCAAGTTGGCGTTATAGATCTCTAGAGTTTCCTTAGGTTTCCTTCATAATATTTTTCACCTCCAGCTTTGGACGTGAGAAAAAAAACGTTTTCTTATGGTCTTAGTGCAAAAATTTCATTCTACTTGTGATTCTGTAATTTATTCCCCTTATAGTTAATTATATCTGGACTTGAATCAGAAAGGCCTAGTTTCAGTCCTAGTTCTACCACCCTCTGGCTGGGTCACTGGGGTCAAATTACTTAACCTCTCCCAAACCTCCATTTTCTCAATTGTAAATTGGAGTCGTCCTCTCCTCTGCTGTCTCTCTTCTGTTTTTGACAACTGACCTTGGTGCCTCACTCTTCTGTTCCAATTGCCCATGCCTTAGACCTTTCTCTACTTTTCTTCTCCCACAAATGAAAACTTATTATTTTGTCCCATTGCCTCAAGGCCTTGCTCACATGTTAGCTAGCTAATAATTCCTCTTCAAGAAAACAAAATGACTTAATTTAGTGGAAGCAGACATTTCTTCTTAATGATAATAACTTATATTTGTATAATGATTTATAGTTTATAGTGCCTATACATATATAATCTCAGTTAATTCACATGGCATCCCTGAAGTCGGGTATTATTATCTATATTTAGCGGATGAGGAAACAGAAACTAACAAGAGGTCAGGAGATCTTCTCAAGAATACGTGGATAAGTTGAGACTCGAGTTCTAGGCCAGCTTACTCTAAGTGCAGTATTCATTCCTCTTCACAGCTGTAATCAGGTAGTACTGAGAAATACAGAAACCTCAGAACTGAGGAATAGCTGATAATGCAAACATAACAATGGAGAGATTCTACCCATCACTCATAGCCATGTGTTCTAAGACAATCTATTTAACCTGTCTGGGTCTCAGTCTCTGCACCTTTAAAATTCAAGGGCTGGACCTCTTAGGTTCATTTCAGCTTTAACATTCCATGATTCTACAAATATTAGCATCATAGTTGCAATTTCTATACCAATTTTCACTTTCTTTTCAGTTTATGTCAATAGTTTGCACAGAGAATTTAATTATCAGCAAGTATAATAGTGTTTAAAAATGTGTTATCATATATATTTTTAAGATAAGGAGAGAGAGTAGAGAAAATTGAGTATTAAATTTAAAGATTCAAATAGGAAAGTATAACTACCAATTTCTCTTAACCAAACAACAGCTTCTGTGGGGTTGCCTTCTATATGGAAAAGTGCTTAGTTTTAGGAGGGATGTCCATGGAATAAGAAGGGGGCGCCATCCCCATCAGTCATATCAACTCTAGCCATTAGGGGTTGGAAATGTGCAAATAAAGAGACGTGGAAATAAGATCTTCGACATACTTGTGGATTAAATTTTAAAAAGTCAGATGTAAAACAGTATTAAGCCACGTAGTCAATACTGATGTTGCCTAAGTTAAACACAATTCTCTATTATTATTATAAACTGTCTGAGAAAATCTGGCCCAATTTTATAGGATAGGCTAAAAGCAAAATTAAAGAAAAAGATGACATTTTGAAGGTTCCCCCCCCACCATTAACACAATGAGGCCGACTGAGCTGTGAAACTGTGATGGAAATATTAGAGCTGTTGTGTCTGAAAAAAAGGCAGTGATCATTTCATTCTTCCTGTCTTTTAATGCTCCAGGGTTTTGGAGACGAATAGAAGCAATAAGTTCACTTTGCAGAATTAACGCAGTAATTCTTTATCATAAGAGCAGAGCATTACCTCAATCTGATTTTGCTACAAAATGGTTCAAAGTCTATTTTTAATGATGGCCCTAATTTGTTAACACCTTTTAAATTATTAATCCCCTTTATATTCAAGTAGTTATTGCGTGTCATAACAATGTATCTATGCAGGGAAATTTAATAGTATTTTCTAGATGTCAAGAAAAGGCTTGTTCTTCAAAATGTTATTAAAACTGATAATGAGCTAAAGAGTTGCCATAGCAAACACTGAAATTACTGTATCAATCAGCATTGGGTGCTCTTATTCAATAAACAGAAATTAACCTATTAACTATGCCTAACTTTCGTCAACAAGATGGTTGCTTTCAAGCATTTCTCTCCTCTTCAAATCTTTCTTTTCTTAAAACTACATATTGCTGTATAATATTAGAGTTTTGAATCAAGTCCTTGGTATCAGTATTTATGGTTGAAATTCTAAAAGTACACATGTCATGAATGTTTTATATTAATGATTGCAAATATTTTTACTTTCCTTTTAGATGGAAATTGACATTTTTGAAATAAAAAATACCATATCTGAGAAAGTCAAATACCCAAGTTTTTAAATCATGTTACAGAATATTTTCCTGATTTTGAGGATTTAAATTTTCTTTCTTATTTTATGAATTATGGGTTTTTACTAAGGCATACCTACAAAAAATATAATAGTGAAATGTAGTACAAGGGTATACCATTGGTTATTTAGTTTTTAGATACTAAAATAAGGATAAAGAATATAGTTTTATACATGTTCCAAATAAAGATGTAGATTCAAAAGCACTTTACACATTATTAAAAGCAACAGAAAGTCAGTCCCAGTTGCTGCTGTGATTCAAGCAGAACAGAACAAATGTATCTTCACATAGTGGGTGTGCCTTAGTTCTAATTACGCTTCTAATTCTAGTTACGCTTTGGGCTGATAATCAGTGTCACACAAAAATGACCCAGAACTGGCTTTCATTCGGATACTTTTCTATTATTTCTCATAAAGTTTATGGAGGTTGTATGTCTTTAGTTGCTTTAATAATTTCTAAATTTCTAAAAAAATATTACACTGCACACTCTAGGTCATTTAAAATAACATTCAAATGATGAACATTACAAATTACACGTGTAGCTGAACACAATAGCTGAACACAAATAATAAAAAAAAATAACACGGGCTTTTGTGCTTAAAGCATTTTGTGTCTGTTGCAACTCCCCTGAAGTAGAGAGGGTATATATATCATCTTCATTGAATAGATTAAAAGGCAGACCTATAGAAGTTAGCTGATTTGTTCAGCTAGCAGGGGCAATTGGGAAAAGAATCTAGACTTCTTAAGCTTATAATTCTAGTGGTTCTCAATCCTAGCTGCTTCTTAGAAATCACTTGGGAAGCTTTAAAAAAATACCATTGTCTGGGTGCCACCCAGTCAATGCCCATTTATATCCAAATCCTTGGGTATGAGATCTCTACATCAGTGGTTTTAAAAAGCTGACAGAGGATTCTAAAGGGCAGCCTGGGTTGAGAACCGTAGGGAACTTGTTAAAATGCAGATTCTGATCCGGTAGATCTGCGTGGGCCTGAGCTTCTGCATTTCTATTGCAGGTAAAACTCCCAGGTGATGTTCAAACATTTTGAGTAACAAAGTCATCCTTCCTCCTTCACATCAGTTTCTATTACTACCTCAATGGGAAATTGTAAAACATCTTCACTTTCTAAAAAATAGGATCTTTTATATTTAAGGAATTAGAGGCAAGTATTTCCTTGAGTAGGTCTGTAATTTGACTTAAATAAATTATAATTTGTTTGACAGAAATACACTCAACTGAATTCTGATCTTTAAGGGGCTCAAAATTAAGCATGATCTAATAAGAGATAAACTCCAAATTCAGAAAATCTGGGGTCAATGACCAAACAGGGCATAGTTCTTGGTTCAAAGCATGGATTCTGCGATCAAACAAACCTGGGTTCAGATTGCAGCTCTGTCACTCACTACCGTGTCTCCTAATCTTCCTAAACCTCAGTTTTCTAATGTGCAGAACGGCAGTACTAATAATATTCGTTCATTTATTCGATAAATACATTCAAAGCCTACTCAATGAGAGGCACTAATATTCAGTGGAGAAGAGGGTAGCCAAGGTCCCTGCCACCAAGAAGTTTACCTGTACCTAGCTTATAATATCTTTGTAGGAATAAAAGAGATACTGCCTAGAAATTGCTTAGTATGGGACCTAACATGTAAAGGCTCAATAAATGTTAGTCATTATTTTATATTAGCTCTAAGACTTAGCTGTTATTATGTCCAATTAGCGCATACTGTTTTGATATGTTGATAGCCCCAATAAGGACAGGAACCATTGATTAAATATACTAATCATAATTTTGGATACAGAAAAGAGCTTACACAGGCACATTATGTGAATATGCCCAGGAGCAGAGAGCTTAAGCCTTCATTATTACAAAATGCATGGACTTTAGTTCTTAGTTTTATGGTCAGTTTTTGGTCAAAGGCTATATGTTGTTCGGATGTTTCTAATAAAACTAATGACTACGTATGTCTGTAAATGTGATCAGTAAATTCAAGTAGTGGCAATATAGAAAAAAAATTTTAAATTTCCTTGAATGCAAATTCATTGCTAAAAGCTTTGCATCTCATTAGCTTAGTATTGTTGAAAATGGTTCATTTAATTATGAAATAATTTTTAAAGCAGATTTTCCATTTTTTTACATTTTTAAAGAGATACCTTTTTTTTTAAGTTGAGGTATAGTTGACATATCACATTATGTTAGTTTCAGGTGTACAACATAATAATTCAATATTTGTATACATTGCCAAATGATTACCACAATAAGTCTAGTTACCATCTGTTACCATACAAAGTTACAATTTTTTTTTTGTGACAAAAACTTTTCAAATATGCAATACAATATTATTGACTATAGTCATCATGCTGTACAGTACTTCCCTATGACTTATTTATTTTATAACTGGAAGACGGTACCTCTTGACCCCCTTTTGTCTAGCCCCCAACCTCCCTCCCCTTTGGCAGCCACCAATCTGTCCTCTGTACCCATTATGTTTTGTTTTGTTTGTTTGTTTTGTTTTTTTAGATTCCACATATAAGTGAAATCATACGGTTTTTGTCTTTCTCTGTCTGAATTATTTCAAATAGCAAAATACCCTTGAGGTCCATCTATGTTGCTGCAAATGGCAAGATTTTATTATTTTTTTATGGCTCTTCTTTATCCATTCATCCATCCACGGACTCTTAGGTTGTTTCCATATCTTGGCTATTGTAAATACTGCTGTAGTGAACATAGGGGTACATATCTCTTTTCAAATTAGTGTTTTCATTTTCTTCAGATAAATACCCAGAAGTGGAATTGCTGGATCATTTGGTAGTTCTATTTTTACTTTTTGGAGAACCTCCATACTGTTTTCCATAGGGACTGCATCATTTTACAGTCGTTCCAACAGTGTATCTGGGTTTCCTTTTCTCCACATCCTCACCAACACTTGTTATTCCATCTTTTTGCTAATACCCATTCTACCAGGTGTGGTTCTGATTTGCATTTCCTGATGATTAGTGATGTCGAACACCTTTTCATGTGCTTGTTGGCCATCTGTATGTCTTCTTTGGAAAAACAGGTATTCAGATCCTCTGTCACTTTTTTTTTTGTGTGTGGTATGCGGGCCTCTCACTGTTGTGGCCTCTCCCGTTGCGGAGCACAGGTTCCGGACACGCAGGCTCAGCGGCCATGGCTCACGGGCCCAGCCGCTCCACGGCATGTGGGATCTTCCCGGACCGGGGCACGAACCCGTGTCCCCTGCATCGGCAGGCGGACTCTCAACCACTGCGCCACCAGGGAAGCCCTCTCTGCCAATTTTTTAATCAGATATGTTGTTGGGTTGCATGAGTTCTTTGTATATTTTGAATATTAAACCCTTACTGGATATATGATTTGCAAATATCTTCTCTTTTTTAGTAGATTGCCTTTTCGTTTTGTTGCTGGTTTCCTTCACTGTGCAAGAGCATTTTAGTTTGCTGTAGTCACACTTGGATATTTTTGCATTTGTTGTCCTTGCCTTTGGAGTCAGCGCCACAAATTTATCACCAAAACCAATGTCAAGGAGATTAATGCCTCTGTTTTCTTCTAAGAGTTTTATGCTTTCAGGTCTTACATTCAGTCTTTAACCAATTTTGAGTTAATTTTTGTGCATGGTAAGATAGTGGTCTAATTTCATTCTTTTCACTGGCTGTCCAGTTTCCCCAACACTATGTATTGAAGTGACTGTCCTTTTCCCATTGTATATTCTTGGTTCCTTTGTCATAAATTAATTGAACATACATGCATGATTTTATTTCAGGACTCTCTATTTGCTCCATTGATCTATATGTCTCTTTTTATGCCAATACCATACTGTTTTGATTACAGTAGCTTTATAAGATAGTGTGAAATCAGAGAGTGTGATGCCTCCAGCTTTGTTCTTCTTTTTCAAAATTGCTCTGGCTTTTCAGGATCTGTTGTTGTTCCATACAAATTTTAGAACTGTTTGTTCTATTACTGTGAAAAATGCCATTGGAATTTTGATAGGGATTGCATTGAATCTATAGATTGCTTTGGGTAGTATGGACATTTTAACAATATTAATTCTTCTAATTCCTGACCATGGAATATCTCTCCATTCAACTGTGTTTTCTTCAATTTCTTTCATCAAAGTCCTGTAGTTTTCAGTGTACAGTTCCTTTATTCCCTTTGTAAAATTTATTCCTAGGTTTTAAATTCTTTTAGATGCAATTATCAATGGGATTATTTCTTAATTTCTCTTTCTGATAGTTTGTTATTAATGTATAGAAACACAACCTATTTCTCTATATGAATTTTGTATCCTGCAACTTTACTGAACTCATTTATTAATTCTAAGGGATTTTTTTTTTTGGTGAAGTCTTTAGAGTTTTCTATGTCATTTTCAGAATAATATCCTCTGCAAATAGTGAGTTTTACTTTCTTTTTCTTATTTGGATGCATTTGTTGGAAGTCCTAACTCAATACTATGTTGACTAAAAGTGGAGAGAATGGCCATTGTCTTTTTCCTCATCATAGAGGAAAACCTTTCAGCTTTTCATCATTGAGTCTTATTAGCTGTGGGACTGTCATACATTGCCTTTATTTAGCTGAAGTGTATTACCTCTAATCACACTTTGTTGAAAGTTTTTATCATGATGGATGTTGAATTTTGTCAAATACTTTTTCTGCATCTATTGAGATGATCTTATAACTTTTATCCTTCATTTTTTTAATGTGGTGTATCAGGTCGATTGATTTGCAGATGTTGAACCATCATTGAGTCCCTGGAATAAATCCCACTAGATCATGGTATATGATCCTTTTAATGTATTATTGAATTTGTTTTGCTAATATTTTGTTGAGGATTAATGCATCACTGTTCATCAGGAATGTTTCGCCTGTAATTTTCTTTTTATGTGATGTCCTCATCTGGTTTTGGTATTGGGGTAATGCTGCCCTCATAAAATAAGTTTGGAAGCATTCTTTCCTCTTGAATTTTTTGGAAGAGTTTGAGAAGGAAGAGTATTAAATCTTTTTTGAATGTTTGGTAGAGTTCACCAGTGAAGCCATCTGGTCCTAAACTCTTGTTTGTTGGGAGGATTTTGATTACTGATTCAATCTTTTTATTAGTAATCAGTCTACTTATATTTTCTATTAAGTCACAATTCAGTATGGTGGGTTGTATGCTTTTAAGAATTTATCCATTTCTTCTACATTGTCCATTTTGTTTGTGTATAATTGTTCACAGTAGTCTCTTATGATTCTTTGTGTTTCTGTGGTGTCACTTGTAATTTCTCCTCTTTCATTACTGATTTTGTTTATTTGAGTCCTCCCTCTTTTTTCCTTAGTGAGACTAGCTAAAGGTTTGTCAATTTTGTTTATCCTTTAAAAGAACAATCTTCTAGTTTCACTGACGTTTTCTTTTTATCCTCTATTTTATTTTTTTCTGCTTTGATTTTTATTGTTTTCTTCCTTCTACTAACTTTGGGATTCTCTGTTCCTTTTTTAGCATAGAGTTAGATTGTTTGTTTGAGATTTTTGTTGTTTCCTGAGGTAGGCCTGTACTGCTATGAACTTTACTCTTAAAACTGCTTTTGATGCATCCATAGATATTGGGTTGTTGTATTTCCATTTTCTTTTGTCTTGAGGTATTTTTAAAAATTTCCCTTTGATTTCTTCATGACCCATTGGTTGTTTAGTAGCACATTGTTTAATCCCCACCTATTTGTGATTTTTCCAGTTTTCTTCTTGTATTCAATTTCTAGTCCCATAGCATTGTGGTTGAAAAAGGTGCTTGATATGATTTCAATCTTCCCAAATTTGTTGAGACTTGTTTTGTGCTCTAAAATATGATCTATCCTGGAGAATGTTCCATGTGTACTTGAGAAGCAAGAGTGTTCTGCTCCTTTTGGATAGAATGTTTTGTATTTACCTGTTAAATTCTTCTGGTCTAATGTGTCATTTAAGGCTGATGTTCCTTTATTATTTTCTGTCTGGATGATCTATTCATTGATGTAAGTTGGGTTTTAAAGTCTCTACTATTATTGTACTGCTGTCAGTTCTCTCTTTAGGTCTCTTAATATTTGCTTTATGTATTTAGGTGCTCCTATGCTGGGTGAATAAATATTTACAAATGTTATATCCTCTTGTTGGACTGATTCCTTAACATTATGTAATGCCCATCTGTGTCTTTTATGACATTTTTTGTTTTAAAGTCTATTTTGTCTGATATAAGCATAGGTATTCCAGCTTTCTATTGGTTTCCATTTTCTTGAAACATCTTTTTCTATCCTTTCACTTTTAGTCTGTGTATGCCCTTACCTCTGAAGTGTGTCTCTGGTGGGCAGCATTAAGATCGGTATTGCTTTTTTAATCCAATCAGCCACTCTAAGTCTTTTGATTGGAGCATTTAGATCATTTACATTTAAAATAATTACTGATAAATATGTACTTATTGACATTTTGTTAATTGTTTTCTGCCTGTTTTTTAGTTTCTCTCTGCTTCTTCCTTCTTTGTTCTCTCCTGTTATTGTTTGATAACATTCTTTAATGTTATACTTAGATTCTTTTCTTGTTGTTTTTTGTATATTTACTACAGCTTTTTGCCTTACGGTTACAATGTGACTCACATATAATAGTCTACTTATACAGTAGTCTATTCTAAGTCAATAGCAACTTAAGTTTGACTGCATTCTAAAACTGTACATTTTTACTCCCCATCCAACAAGTTTTATGTTTTTGATGTCTTTTATACATATTTTTATTTTGTGTATCCCTTAACTAATACTGTAATTATAGTTGCTTTTTTCTTTTAACCTTCATCCTAGCTTTATAGGTGATTAACACACTACCTTTACTGTATATTTACCTTTACCAGTATGATTTTTACTTTCATATGTTTTCTCGTTACTAATTAGTGTCCTTTCTTTGCAGCTTAAAGACCTTTTAAAATTTCTTGGGGGCTGGTTTAGTGATGATGAACTCCTTTACCTTTTCCTTGTATGGAAAACTCTTTTCCTCTCCTTCAATTCTGAATGATAATCTTGCTGGGTAGAGAATTTTTGTTGGAAATTTTTCTCTTTCAGCACTTTAAATATATTACTCCATTACCTTTTGGCTTGCAAAGTCTCTGCTGAAAAATCTACTGATAGTGTTAGGGGGCTTTCCCTTGTACATATCAAATTATTTACCTTTTCAGTTTTTAAGATTCTCTCTTTATCTTTGACTTTTGACATTTTAATTATAATGTGTCCTAATATAGATTTATTTGGAACTCTGTGGACAATTTGATCTGAAGGTCTGTTCCATCCTCAGGTTAGGAAAGTTTTCAGCTTTTTTTTTTTTTTTTTTTTTTTTTTTTGGCTGCGTTGGGTCTTCATTGCTGCATGCGGGCTTTCTCTAGTTGCAGCAAGTGGGGGCTAGTCTTTGTTGCGGTGCGTGGGCTTCTCATTGTGGTGGCTTCTCATTGCAGAGCACAGGCTCTAGGCATGTGGGCTTCAGTAGTTGCAGCACACGGGCTCAGTAGTTGCAGCATGTGGGCCCTAGGGTGCATGGGTTTCAGTACTTGTGGTGCATGGGCTTAGTTGCTCTGTGGCATGTGGGATCTTCCCGGACCAGGGATCAAACCTGTGTCCCCTGCATTGGCAGGCAGATTCTAGCCACTGCATCACCAGGGAATTCCAGTCATTATTTTTTGAAATAAGTTGTCTGTCCCTTTCTCTCTTTCTTCTTCTTTTGGGACCCCTATAATAAGAATGTTGTTCTACTTGATGTTATCCCATTGGTTCCTTAAGCTATCTTCACTTTTTAAAATTCTTTTTTCTTTTTGCTGCTCTGTTTGGGTGAGTCCCAATGCCCTGTCTTCCAGATCACTGATCCCTTCTTTTGCTTCCTCAAGACTGCTGTGAACCCCTCTTGTGTAATTTTCAGTTTAGTTATTGTATTCTTCAACTCTGTGCCCTCTGTTTGGTACTTTCTTATGTTTTCTATCTCTTTGTTGAAGTGCTCACCATGTTCATCCATTTTCTCCAGAGTTGGTGACCATTTTTATGACCATTACTTTGAACTCTTTATCAGGTAGATTACTTATCTCTATTTCATTAAGATTTTTTCTGGGGTTTTTCTTGTTCTTTCAGTTGAAAACATATTCCTTTTTTGCTTCATATTGGTTGACTCTCTGTGTTTGTTTCTATGTATTAAGCAAACAGCTACCTCTCCCAGTCTTGAAGGAGTGGCCTTGAGTAGGAGGTGAACCTTATTATTCAACCTTGCCCAAGCTCTTGGTTGTCTGTCAATCCTTTGTGATCTAAGTAGCCTGATACATTCCTATTGGGCCCCAGTTGTTGAGGTTGTGCCAAGACCCATCTCATGTGGCCCTTTTTTCCTTTGTTGTGGAGGAGCTGTTCAGCTAGTTTTCAGTTCTTTTTCAAAGGGAGTTGTTCCATATGTAGCTGTAGATTTGGTGTGTTTGTGGAAAGAGGTTAGATTTGCCTTGGAATAATCATGTATTGGTGTAGTCCACATATTCTTTAATTCTCCTAGAAAATGATTTCATGTTTTCTCTTTTCTCCTTAAACCTCCCGTCTGACTTCTAGATAATAATGTTGTTTCTTTTTTCACTAAGAAAACTGTAGCAGTTAAAAGATAACTTTGATAAACTTCCAACACATCTACTCACCTAACTTGCACTGTGCCTGCACTACTGTTTCAATGGAGATGTGTCCATGCTGCCATCAAAGGCCAACCCTGCTATTTGTGCAGTAGATCCCATTCCCTCTTGCCTAACCAAGAACATTGTTCCAACAATTCTCCTCTCTTCTTCACTGTAATTTTGCTCCTCTCTATTGGGTCATTCCTACCCTATCCCAACCATTAACTCTGGGACCTCATATGCTCTTACTTGTTTTCTTGTTCACCCCTCTTAAGACAAGATGACTTCAAGCATAATGAGCACATCATCTTTTAAGCTCTTGGGTATTTTCCTTACTTTTTGCCAGATTGGCCATTTATTTTGAAAGTTAAAAAAATTTGTTCTACATTTCAATGGAAATAGTGTCTCATGGATACACAGTCATCTGTGCTCTTTCCTGTCCTCTACTGCTAGCTCCTATAAATCCTAACTTTTACTTGCAGAGTGACCTCATTTTCTCTTTCCTCATATGCTCTCTCAAGGTTATTTCATGAAGTACCACTGCCTCAAATACTATCTATAAGGTATGACTCTAAATTTGTATCTGCAGCCCAGTCCTTCCCTCTGAGCTCCAGACTTATATATCCAACTCTTGCTTGAAACCTGTAGTTTAGGATCTAAAAAACATCTTAAACATCTAAAACAATATATCAAAATAGAACCTTTGGTTTTTCCCAGTCAAAATCATGTCTACAAGACAAAATTTTAAGAATCATCTTTTATTTCTCTTTGTTGTTCATCCTCAAAGGTAATCCCTCAACAAGCCTTGGTTCTATACAAAAATGCACCTCAAATCTGTCTACTTTTCTTTATCACTTGTATTATTATAGAATCCACATCTCTGTGTCTCACTACAGATAACTTCTCTTGATTCCAGCCCAGGGCACTGGAGCTTGTGGATTTGCATGAGTCTCACAAACATCAAAATATCCTGACAATCTTGGAATTGAGGACTTATAACAGATAAACTTTGTGTAACTTACTAGTTAGGCATACAACATAAACTACAAGAAAGACAATGATTTATAAAGGAAAAGATAATGTCAGCAGACATACTTTGTTTATAAAAATACATCTTCCCCTTCTTGAAATAACAGTGTATGTTCAGAAATACACCTGACAATATAGTGTCTGTGACAAAGAATGAGAGTAGAAAAACTGCTACATTGGATTATCCAGTATTAGACGGCTTTCTATCTTTCCCAACCAAAAATATATTTTGAATAAAAATATATAGATTCCATCATATTGAAATGAGTTAACTTTTATATTAACCTGAAGAAAAGGGATTAAAAGAATCAAGCTCTAAAAACAAGATTCCTTTTTTTTAAGACTCCTGAAGCTGAGATTTTGAAACCAAAATAGAAAATATGGTGTAACTTCAATATCCAGAAGCAAAAGATGGTTGAAAACGTGTAATTTTATAGCTTAAGATTAAAATCTTGAAATGCACATGACAAACAAATCAGTAGATTATAAAGTTTGCTGGGCACAATGTATTCTGAAAGATTTACTCAATAAAAGCAAGTGTTATATAAAACCAAGTCACTATATTTTGAATTCAGTAAGACTTCATTACAAGCAATGCTCACTAACATGCTGCTTCAATACTGCATTATCTCAAATTATTCATCTCTGATGTAGGACTACCAGAAAATGAAATTTTATCACAATAGACTTTTGAAATGTTTTTACTTTGCTCTCTTTACAAAGTGAAATACACCTAGCTGTGCACATATGGAGTGCCTCTCTACAGAAGTCTTTGTATGCACATATGGATTATTAAAGAAATTTGGTGGTAGTAGAAATTCAGTGGTAAACTATATGATTATTCTGATAGTGAAGAGAAAACCTCTAGTTTTTAAAATTTGTTTTTTATTGCGATAACATTGGTTTATAAAGTTATATGTCTCATGTGTGCAATATTATATTTTTACTTCTGTACGCACTACACCGTGAACACCACCAAAAATTTAGTTTCCATCTGAAACCATACAGTTGATTCCTTTACCCATTTCCCCCCCCGCCCCCCATCCCTTCCCTTCTGGTAACCACTATTCTGTTCTCTGTATCTGTATGAGAAAATCTTGACTATTCATTTTCAGTAAAAAAAAATCTAAAATGACCACCACAAGTAAACCTCCAGGCTAATTACTATGAGGAAGAAATCAAACTGAAAAACAAAACAAAGGCAGCTATTAAACATGCTGTTTGACAAATTAAAACATGGTATCTAAAATGACATCTTTTTAGATGTAATACCCTCACTTATAAGTGAATCTTGTGGTGCAATTGTCAATTTCAAATTCCCTATCTTTATTTTTACTTGTACAAATTGATTTCTGACATTCTGATCTAACACATGCAGAAGACAATGAAAGTTTAATACTTGGTAGTACATTTCTTCACTCCTTTTACACGGTAATGAAGTATTATCTGGTTTCCTAATAGTCCCTTCCCTGCCATTTCAGTGCAGAGAGTGACCACTTTTAAAATAAATTATTGAGGTCATTACTTTATAGATATTAAATATTGTATCTTGGCCATTTGTATGGAAAATATTATTTAAATTAATGGTTGTTGAGAATGTGTTATCAAGAGAAGGGAAAAGTCGAATAAATAACAAGGTAAATGATTGTTAAATTATATTCCAATGTTACATAAGAAATAAAATATTTATTATGTATTTACTGTGACATTACTCTGTGGGTGAAATGTATAGAAAAATAAATTTGGGAATACCACATTCAATGCAAGAACAATGCCCATTGTTTTCATTTAATAAGAAATGATAGTGACTGATTTTCTTATGTCATCGTAATCTATTCCATAATGTAAAATGCTGTCCATTATAGTATTTTTTGTTTGTTTTTAAGAGTACCAAATAATACCTATAATACCATTTCTTTTGGGATATAACATAACACATTTTAAAAAAACTCAATTACTTTTTCAAGATAAAAAGGAAAATATAGGGTTCTTTATTTGGTAATAGATAGAGCAATTAACCTAGAACCCTACTCTTTTAAAAAATTAAAAATAATTTTATTTTATTTTATTTTTTAAAGTAATTTTTATGGGAGTATAGTTGCTCCTAGGACCCTAATCTTATATGGTACATTCAACTAGCCTAAGACTCATTTTTTCCCTTTTTATTTTTTTTAACAGATTTTATTTATTTATTTTTTGGCTGTGTTGGGTCTTTCATTACTGTGCGTGGGCTTTCTCTAGTTGTGGCGAGCAGGGGCTTCTCATTGCGGTGGCTTCTCTTGTTGCGGAGTACAGGCTCTAGAGCACAGGCTTCAGTAGTTGTGGCACACGGGCTTAGTTGCTCTGTGGCATGTGGGATCTTCCCAGACCAGGACTCGAACCCATGTCCCCTGTATTGGCAGGCAGATTCTTAACCACTGTGCCACCAGAGAAGCCCTCCCTTTTTTTTTTAATAGAGGTAAAATTGGCATATAACATAATATTAGTTTCAGGTGTATAACATAATAATTTGATGACTACAAAGTCATCACCACAATAATTCTAGTTACCATCTGTCACCATACAGTTGACCTCTTCCCCTTTGATAACCACCAATTTGTTCTCTCTATCTGTGTGTTTTGTTTTGTCCATTACTTTTGTTTTTTTAGATCCCACATATAGGTGAAATCATAATGCATTGGTTTTTCTCTGGATGACTTATTTCACTTAGTATAATACCCTCAAGATTCATATATGTTGTCACAAACAGCAAGATTTCTTTCATTTTTATGGCTGAGTAGTATTCCATTGTGTATTTTTACCATGTTTTCTTTATCCATTCATCCACTGATGGAAATTTAGGTTGTTTTCATGTCTTAGTTAATATAAATAATGCTGCAATGAACATGGGGTATATATATCTTTTTGAGATTGTGTTTTTGTTTTCTTCTAACTGCCTGGAACTGGGATTGCAGGATCATCTGGTGGTTTTATTTTTAATTTTTTGAGGAACCTGCAGGCTGTTTTCCATAGTGGCTGCATCATTTTACATTCCCAGTATCTGTGTAGGAGGGTTCCCTTTTCTCTACAACCTTTCCAACACTTGTTTCTTGTCATTTTGGTAACAGATATTCTAACAGCTGTGAGATGATAATGCACTGTAGTTTGATTTGCATTTCCCAGATGATTAGTGATGTTGAGCATCTTTTCATGAGCCTATTGGCCATCTGTATGTCTTCTTTGGAGAAATGTTTATTCAGATCCTTTGCCCATTTTTTAAACTGAATTGTTTGCTTTTTTGTTATTGACTTGTATGAGTTATTTATATTTTGAGTATTATCTTTTATCAGATATATGATTTGCAAATATATTCTCCCATTCAGTAGGTTGCCTTTTTGTTTTATTGTGGTCTTCTCTGCTGTGCAGAAGCTTTTTAGTTTGATGTAGTCCCATTTGTTTATATTTGCTTTTGTTGCCATTGCCTTTGGAAAAATATTGCTAAGAGTGATGTAAAGAAACTTACCAGCTTTTCTTTCTTCTAAGAGTTTTATGGTTTCTGGACTTATATTAAAGTCTTTAATTCATTTTGAGTTAATTTTTGTGTACGGTGTAAGACAGCGGTACAATTTCATTCTTTTGCATATGGCGGTCCAATTTTCTCAACACAGTTTATTGAAGAGACTGTCCTTTCTTCATTGTATATTCTTTGTTCCTTTGTCGCAAATTAATTAACCATATATGCGTGGGTTTATTTCTAGGTGCAATAATTTGTTCTATTGATTTGTGTCTCTTTTTATGACAATACCATACTGTTTATATTGCTGTAGCTTTGTAGTATAGTTTGAAATCAGAGTGTGATACCTACAAATTTGTTCTTTTTTTTTTTTTTTTTTTTTTTTTACAAATTTGTTCTTTTTTTCAAGGTTGCTTTGGCTCTTTGGGATCTTTTGTGGTTTAATGGAAATTTTAGGATTGTTTGTTCTATTTCTGTGAAAAATGCCATTGGAATTTTGATAGGAATTTTATTGAATGTATGGATTGCTTGGGTAGTTTGAGTATGGACATTTCAACAACATTAATTCTTGAAATTTATGAACATGAAATATCTTTCCATTTATTTGTGTCTTCTTCAGTTTTTTTCATTGATGTCATAGTTTTCAGTGTACAGTTCTTTTACCTCCTTGGTGAAATTTATTCCTAGGTATTAAATTTTTTTTGATGCAACTATAAGTAGGATTGCTCTCCTAATTCCTCTTTCTGCTAGTTTGTTATTAGTGTACAGAAACATGACCGATTTCTGAATATTGATTTTGTATCCTGCAATTTTATTGAATTTATTATTAATTCTAAGAGTTTTTTTGTGGAGTTTTTGGGGTTTTCTATATATTAGAATCATGTCATCTGCAAATAGTGACAGTTTTACTCCTTTCTTTCCTATTTGGATGCTTTTTATTTCTTTTTCTTGCCTAATTGCAATGGCTAGGATTTTCAGTACTATGCTGAATAAAAGTGGAGAGTGGACAATCTTGTCTTGTTCCTCATCTTAGAGGAAAAGCTTTCAGTTTTTCACCATTGAGTATGAAGTTAGCTGTAGGTTTGTCATATGTGGTCTTTATTAGGTTGAGGTACATTCCCTCTATACCCACTTTATTGAGAGTTTTTATCATGAGTGAATGTTGAATTTTGTCAAATGCTTTTTATGCATCTATTAAGATGATCTTAAAGTTTTTATCCTTCATTTTGTTAATGTGGTGTATCAGATTGATTGATTTGCAGATGTTGAACCATCCCTGAACACCTGGAATAAATTCCACTAGATCACAGTGTATGAGCCTCTTAATGTATTGGTGAACTCAGTTTGCAAATATTCTACTGAGAATTTATGCATCTATGCTCATCAGGGATATTGGTCTGTAGTTTTTGTGTGTGTGTGGTGTCCCTTTTTGGTTTTGGTATCAGGGTAATGCTGGACTTATAACATGTGTTTGGAAGCACTTCCTCCTCTTGAACCTTTTGGAAGCATTTGTGTAGGATACGTATCAAATCTTCTTTGAATGTTTGATAGAATTAATCACTAAGGCCTCTGGTCTTGGACTCTTGTTTGTTGGGAGGTTTTGATACTGATTCAACCTCCTTACTAGTAATTGGTTTATTCATATTCTGTATTTCTTCATGATTCAGTTTTGGAAGATTGCATGTTTCTAGGAATTTATTCATTTCTTAACTGTTGTCCAGTTTATTGGCATTCATAGCATTCTCTTATGATCCTTTGTACTTTTTTAGTATTTGTTGTAACTTCGCTTTCATTTCTGATTTTATTTATTTGAGCCCTCTCTCTATTTTTCTTAGTGGGTGTAGCTAGAGTTTTGTTCAATTTTATTTATCCTTTCAAAGAACAAGCTGTTAGCTTCACTGATCTTTTCTAGTGATTTTTTTAGTTTCTATTTCTTTTATTTTGGCTCTCATTTATTTTATTTATTTATTTATTTATTTATTTTTGCGGTATGTGGGCCTCTCGCTGTTGTGGCCTCTGCCTGTTGCGGAGCACAGGCTCTGGACGCGCAGGCTCAGCAGCCACGGCTCATGGGCCCAGCCACTCTGTAGCATGTGGGATCTTCCCGGACTGCGGCACGAACCTGTGTCCCCTGCATCGGCAGGCAGACTCTCAACCACTGCGTCACCAGGGAAGCCCCTTGGTTCTCATTTATTATGTTCTGCTTTCTACTAACTTTGGGCTTCATCTGTCTTCTTTTTCTAGGTCCTTTAAGTATTAATTTAATTTATTTATTTGAGATTTTTCTTGTTTTTTGAGGTGGGATTTTATAACTATGAACTTTTCTCTTGGATCTACTTATGCTGCATCCCATAGAGTTTGCTATGTTGTATTTCTATTTTCATTGTCTCTAGGTACTTTTTAATTTCCCCTTTAATTTTTTACTGACCCACTGGCTGTTTAGTAGCATGTTATTTAATCTCCATCTATATGTGGTGTTTTCAGTTTTCTTCTTTAAATTGATTTCTAGTTTCATACTGTTGTGGTTGGAAAAGGTGCTTGATATGATTTCAATATTCTTAAATTTACTGAGGCTTGTGTTGTGGCCTAACATACAATCTATCCTGGAGAATGTTCCATGTGCACTTGAGAGAAATGTGTATTCTGCTGCTTTTGGTTGGAACGTTCTGTAGATATCTATTAATTTCATCAGGTCTAATGTGTTGTTTAAGGCTGATGTTTTCTTATTTATTTCTGTCTGGATGATATACCCATTGATGTAAGTGGGATTTTCAAGTTCCCTACTATTATTGTATTACTGTCAAAATCTCCCTTTAGGTTTGTTAATATTTGCTTTATGTATTTAGATGTTCCTATGCTGGGTGTATAAATATTTACAAATATCAAATCCCCTTGTTGGATTGACCCCTTTATCATTATGTAAGGCCCTTCTTTGTCTTTTATTACATTCTGTGTTTTAAAGTCTATTTTGTCTAATACAAGTACAGCTACACCAGCTATCTTTTGTTTCTATTTCCATGGAAAATCTTTTTCCATCCCTTCCTTTTTATACTGTGTGTCCTTAGATCTGAAGTGAGTCTCTCGTAGGTAACATATAGATGAGCTTGTTTTTTTTATCCGTTTAGCCACTCTATGTCTTTCAATTGGAGAATTTAGACCATTTACATTTAAAGTAATTTTTGATAAGTATGTACTTATTGGCCTTTATTAATTGTATTCTGGCTGTTTTTGTAGTTCCTTTCTGTTCCTTTTTCCTTTTCTTCCTCTGTGGGTTGATAATTTCTTTAGTGTTATGTTTAGATTCCTTTCTTTTTATCTTTTGTGTATCTACTGTAGGTTTTTCTTTTTAGTTACTATGAGGCTCACATATAATGGTCTACATATATAGCAGTCTATTTTAAGTTGGTGGCAAATTAAATTTGAACACATATCAAAAAATCTACATTTTTACATCCCCACCCCTCATTTTACGTTTTTGATATTATATTTTAAATCTTTTAATTTTGTATATCCCTTAACTAATTATGGTAGTTACAATTAATTTTATTGCTCTTGTATTTTTACCTTCATACTAACCACTACTAACCATAGTGGTTGATCCACTGCCCTTGCTATATATTTACCTTTGCAAGTGAGATTTTTTACTTTCATATGTTTCCTTGTTATTTGTTAGTGCCTTTTCTTTTCAGTTTAAATAAGACCTTTAAAAATTTCTTGCAAGGCCAGTTTAGTGGTGATGAACTCCTTTATCTTTTGCTTGTATGGAGATTCTTTAACTCTCTTTCCATTCTTATGATACCCTTATTGAGTAGAGTATTCAGGGTTGGATACTCTTTCTTTTCAGCACTTTGTATATATCATACCACTCCCTTTTGGTCTGCAGAATTTCTGCTGAGAAATCAGCTGATAGTCTTATGGGGGTCCCCTTGTACATATCAAATTGTTTTTCTCCTGCTGCTTTTATGATTCTCTATGTAACTTTAGACATTTTAATGTGTCTTGGTGTGGATCTCTTTGAGTTCTTCTTATTTGGAACTCTCTGGGCTTCCTAGACCTGGATGTCTGCTTTCTTCCCCAGGTTAGAGCAGTTTTCAGTTATTTCTTCAAATAAGCTTTCTCCCCCTTTCTCTCTCTCTTCTCCTTCTGGGACCCAAATAATGTGAATGTGATTCCACTTGATGTTGTCCCACAGGTCTTAAGTTATCTTCAGTTTTCAAAATTCTTTTTTCTTTTTGCTGCTCTGTTTGGGTGAGTTCCAATACCCTGTCTTCCAGGTCACTGATTTGTTCTTCTGCTTCACCTAGTCTGCTATTGAATGCCTCTAGTGTATTTTTCAGTTCAGTTCTTCAACTCTGTGACTTCTATTTGGTACTTTCCTATATTTCCTATCTCTTTGTTCTCACCATGTTCATCCATTCTTCTCTTGAGTTTGGTGAGCATTTTTATGACCATTACCTTGAACACTTTATCAGGTAGATTACTTATCCCTGTTTCATTAAGGTCTTTTTCTGAGGTTTTGTCTTGTTCTTTGGTTTGGAATATATTCCTGTTTTCTCATTTTCCTTGAATGTCTGTGTTGTTTGTATGTATTAGGTGAAACAGCTACCTCTCCTGGTCTTGAAACAGTGGTCTTGTGTCGGAGATGAACCTTATCATTCATCCTCATCCTAGCTCTTGACTGTCTCTTGAACCTTTGCGATTGTTTTAGTAGCCTGATTTATTCTTTTTTTTTTTTTTTTTGTGGTATGCGGGCCTCTCACTGTTGTGGCCTCTCCCGTTGCGGAGCACAGGCTCCAGACACGCAGGCTCAGCGGCCACGGTTCACAGGCCCAGCCACTCCACAGCATGTGGGATCTTCCCAGACTGGGGCATGAACCTGCGTCCCCTGCATCAGCAGGCGGACTCTCAACCACTGCGCCACCAGGGAAGCCCCTGATTTATTCTTGATATGTCTCAGTTGTTGAGGGTGTGCCAAGACCTCAGTGTTCCAAAGGAAGTGATCTCAGTCAGCACTTCAGTCAGTGATCTCAGATCAAGCTTCCTGGAATCTAGATTCTCAGGCATCAGCTTTAAAGTACACAGATATATATAGTCCTGTGGGACTGGAATTGTAGATGCTGCTGACCTTCAGACTAGAAGATCTGGAGATGTCCTCAGGGCAACATTTGCAAGAATCAGGGATTCATATGAATGTAGAGTCTCATTTCTGTGAGGTACCAACGAGCTGTGGTGAGTTCAAGGGAGGACACATAGATGGTGCATGTCTGTAGCCTTTAGATTTATAGCAAACCTGAAGCCTGTCCCTCAGGTTAAAGCTCTAGGACAACTAAAAGGGCCTTTTTCACGTGTGGACTGGTGGTATGTTTCAGGCTGCTGTCTGTGGAGTGTTCTGGGTGTGGTATCCTGCCCAGAACTCTGTCTTCCCAATTATTACAGTCTTGTTGTGTCCAGGAGCACAAACCTTTCTGTCCATCAGAGCCAGGCAATCAAGAGGTATCCCGTGTGTGTACTGTGCTGACCCACCAGTTTCAATGAGGCTGTGGAAGAGTATTGGATTCGGCATGCCCTTGGTTTTAACGATGCCAGAGAAGAGTGCTGGGGTGGAGCACACCTGTGTTTTTAGCGAGGCCTGGGATGAGCACTGGGTGCATGGCATGCCCTCAGCTTTATCCATGTGTCTGCACATGCCCACCTGTGCTAGCAAGGTAAAGGGAATGTGTAAAAAATAGTGTTCTCCAGTGCCTCTGTCCCTGAGGAAAATTCCAACTAATCCCTGCCTCTCTGACAGACACTATAAGATTAGCAACTGAATCTCCTTCACATATATTTCAGTCACCTCTCAAACTGTTGCCTTTGCACTGGCTCCCGGGATAAGAGAGTTTGCACATTAGCCCCTCAACAGGAGTATCTTAGATCCCCACAGTCCTCCAGATCCCCTGGATACAAGCCCTGTTTGTCTCCAAAACCAGATTTTTTTTGGGGGGGGGCTTGTTTCTCTGGTGCAGGTTCCAAGGGTTGGGGTGCCCGATGTGTGGCACAAACCCCTTGGTCCTCAAGGGAGAGGCTCTGGGTCTGCGAGAGCCTTCCCTAGTGTGTGTCATTGCACCAGGAGTGAGGGTTTTGGTGAGACCATGTCTCTGCCTTTCCTACCGTCTCACTGTGCCCTTCTATCCCTTGTTGTGGAGGAGGATGTTAAGCTAGTTTTCGGTTCTTTTTCAGCGGGAGTTATCCCATAGGTAGCTGCAGACTTTGTGTGTCCATGGAGGAGGTGAGTTCAGGATCTTCCTATGTTGCTATCTTGGACCATCCCCCAAAGACACACTTCTATCTCTAAACTTTCTAAAAACTTGTGACGTAGACTGAACAATTAACTCAGTGCTTGAATTAATTCAGTAGTTTTCAAATCCCCTTATGTTTCTAATCTTCTGTTTTAGATGGCAGAGGGTAAACTTTTTAGATAAATTTACCAGGTACCAAAAAAAAAAATTTAAATGGTAAACTTGTTGCAGGCAGTAGAGTAAAATGGAAAGGGTGTGAGGTGTGCTTTTTGGATATCCATTCAAGTTCTGATGCTGCCACTTCCTCTGGCCTGTGGTAGGACAGCTTACCCCACGTAAACGTAAGTTTCTTCATCTGTAAAATGAAGACTCAACTAGAAATCTGGGACTTTTATACATCACTAAAGTTCTACAAAAGAAAATTTCCTTAAGATTACCCTGCATGTTTAAACAGACTAAAAATGAATGTAATTTAATCTTTTCTCGGTGGCTAAGGGCCATCAATAGAAAAAACAATATATGAATTTGTAAGGTTTCTTTGCTCCCACGTAAATTGGCCCCAGACTACTGAGTGCTTGTACGAATGTTTATGTGTGTGTGTGTCAACCTTCTTCTTATTTTCAGCTAATGTTTATTGATGTTGTCACTGTGTCTGTTTATAATATGCTGCCTTGTTTTTAATATACTTATTAAGGGGTAAATATACTCTTCTATAAAGTATGTTGCGATTGATTCAACAGCATCAACAAAGTAAATGTTTGGTTTGTTGAAGTCATCAAAGTTTGACTGATTGATAAGTGAAGTATTTATATGCTCTAGTAGTAAATCCATTTTCTTTTGCTTTTTCCCTTAGAAGACGGAGGGCAGTTGTTAAAGTATCTTTTCCTTAATGACACCTACTTGAAGACAGTTATTAGAGAATCTTATCTCCCCACAGTCTAATACTCTGAACCTTTACTCATGTGTCACATTTTCCCAATGATTAACCTTCTTCATTATAATTTTGTAAATCCCTTTCAATGCTTTCACATGCCTCTCAAGCTGTCTGGTTTCAAAGGCAAAACTGTAGTCTGATAACAAAAGACTTGCTATTTCTATTAACATTTCTGTTAATAAATCTTAAAGTGATATTAACTCTTTTGCTGTTTTTTCCATTTTTCTAATAGTATCTATGACTATACATACCCATGAACCTACGCGTGAGCGCACACACACATGCTCTCTCTCTCTCTCTCTCTCTCTCTCTCTCTCTCAATTGAAATAGTAGACTTGGTTGGCTAAGGAGACCAGAAGAATATTTCTATGAGTTACTCATAAGGCCTGATATCAGTAATTTAATTTTTTCTGAGAAATAAAACTAATGAATGGGGCTGTGTTTTGGAATCAGGTCATAATTTTAAAGCAAGAAGACTCCCTCTTCCTATTACTCTTCCTGCAGTGCGCCATGTTTGGAAGTCTCCTCTTACAGGTGTGTGTAAGTTGTAATGCAGGGGTGGTTAGTATCTTTTCTTCTACAAAAGTCTGGCACTGCCAGGCAATACTTTGGGTAATAATCGTGACTGTGTTTGAAATGCGTGCTTTAAAATAACACAGTTGAGTCAACATGTAAAGCTTAATCCATTCTCACATTCAGTACAAAGATAATTTGGATCTCACCTCATTTGTTTTATGCACACAAATGAAACCAGAGCACCATGCTCTACCCTTTGGATCAGTATTAATTTCCAGTAAATTTTCCCTACTCAAGGTCTACTCTAAAATCCCAAGGCAGTCTTGTATCACCACCTTCTGTACAGTGACTTTAAACCTCAGTTTCTGAAATCCTTTTTGTTCCTCAAGACTTTCCTAGTTATTTTGATACAGCATAGGAAACAATCTGTTTTCCTTTCTATTACCTACTACTCCAAAATCTGTAAGCATTGGTTAACTCTGTGATCAATGTCTCAGAAATAGTGTGTGGGGATTGACTATTGGTTAGAAAACTATATAAAATTTGGAAGCTGATATTTAGGTTCAGAAAAAAAAAGCTTTATAAATGTCACAGTACTAAAACAAGGAAGAGTAATATTATATACATATTATTTTTATGTAAATATTATTTAAGATAGAATCTGTTTCTCACATGCAAAGGGCAGATGGGAAATTGTTCAAAGTAATATGAAGGTAATGGTACACAAGTATTATCCTATTGCATTAGGATAAATTTCCAGTAGTTTATTTGAGTTGTTGAGATCAATTCCCATAAGTTTAAAAGTGGGACCAATGAAAGAATTCTATTAAAATCCTGCTCAAACACAATGTAAGATAATTTTATGTACACCTATTATACTTCCCATATGTCACCTTATAAATTTCATGCGTGTGTGTCTGTGTGAAGAGTGAAATGGAGGTAGTGATAGTGAATTTAGCAAGCCAAATATTTGTGTTGTTCCCCAAAAGGGGGAAAATTGATTTACATGATTGTTTGCTATTAAGGCTCAAATGAGTCTACCATGATTCGGTTTTCTCTTATGTTTTTCAATTTTGACAGCTGTCAGTTTACAGTTATGACTACTTTATCTAAGCATCACAAACACTGCATTAGTATCTTCAGAAAATATACTGTGAAAGCTGCAGTTTCACTGTCCCAAATCAATTACCACATTCTTAAACTTGCAGTGTAGTCGTTTGTGGGCACTGAGGCAGCCAGCGGAAGGGTATTGATTGGAGTATAATGTCATGTGTAGCAGGAGAGAAAGATGAAAAGTATTTTCTGCTTAATGGGTTGGTATTAAGTAGGCGGGAATGGCTTCTAATTAGCCAACAATTGCTGTGTTTCCCAGTTTCCCTCCTCCTGTCCGTCACCAGCTGCCAACCTGCCCCCATTTTTTTGTTATTTGGAGTGCATTGCTCACTGCAGTGAAAGCCTTTGTTTAAGAAAGAGGGCTCCCAGGGTCTCAGCTGCCTGGGTACAGCTTGCTGCCGACGATGAGTAGCAACTGTCAGTTTATTTTATCTCAACCTTTTCATCATTCTGCTGAAACTGATCGACTGAAACCACCTGAGAGAACTGAGGATTCCGTACCTACAAGTCATTAGCTAGGGCTACAGCCTCTCGCCACAGAGCAAGTCAACTGCACACTTCCCGAAATGCAGTCCACTTTAACCCCATGTTTCCCCCACACATAAGAATTCTGTCCCTTTTTTGTTTTTGAAGCAGAGTCAACGGGAGAGGATCCCTTTGATGTATGGGCATGTAAGTCAGGACATTTTGCTTTTGCTAAGGATGAGGATAATGTCCCCGTGACAGGCTTTGCTATGGTGAAACCAGCGATATGGGGGACTTTGTTCCATCCACATCAACAGTGAATGTGAAACTGGAAAACATTTTACAAAGTGACTTTATGACATCAGGTCTCAAGCCCCATTCTTTACCAACATCAAATGTGCCGGATTGAAGCCTGATTTCACATGCGTGTGATCCATATGACAGCTGTTTAGCGGGTTTCCTGTTCCATTTTAGAACCGAGTAAAGACAAATTTCCCATACACTTTAATGATACTGTGAAAACTTTTTTTCTAGAGAAACCATCTAACCTGTTGTACCCATAATGCATCAAAACAGAATGACATGATGAGAAAACTCCCCCTGTGCCACAGTGGAGGATATGTTTAGTAAATATCAGTGACACACGAACCTATTGAGAAATGATATGCCATACCATATACCACTGCCATATACCACTTAGACCTGTGGAGTTGTGAATATGTGGTATTTAACCATGTTTCAACATGGGTAGGTAGATTCTTGGGGAAGTGAAATTTTAGAAACATTTAGAAGGAAAAGGGAAGGTAACTGAGCAGAGAAAAAGATTATTATTTCTGATAAATGATGTGAACTAACAGTAAGAGTTGGAATTAAAAAGGAAGAGTTCAAAGGCGTTCACTTGATTTTAAAATAGATATATAAAGGAAGCCAAGGGAAGAGATGTATTGGTTTACAGTGTTTTCCATTTATCATATATGAATTTAAATATTGATAAGAAATGTTATCTGAAGACTCACTAAATATGTTTACATACATTAGTGAAATATCACATATTCATGAGGAAAAGCTAACCTTGCATTATCTAAACCTTAAAATATTGAAAAATTTCAGAGCAGTTCTCACACATGAGAATCACCTGGTGAGCTTGTTGAAAGTAGATTCTCAAGCCCCTTCACTGGAGATTCTGGTTCAATGAGTCCGTGGTAAGGCCCTAGCATACGCATTTATAACAACCTCCCACCATCACCGATCAGATAATTTTTGATGCAAGTGGTCCTTGAGCTGCACTCTTGAGAAAATGCCTAAGGCTTATTGTGAAGTTTAATTTTACACAGGGTATCTTCAAATACTTGAATCATAATAGAAAATACAACAGAATATCTTGATCACCAATGAACAATTCTAATTTCAGTGTCATTTTTCCTCCTAGGAATCTTCTACTTAAAATTTCTTTAAAATCATTAAAGATGAAATAGATTAGACTACAATAGAAAAATTACCAGAGTGCATCACATGTAGTAAGTATGGTTTTGTCAAATTCTTGATTCAATTGCTTATTCTGCATCACAAAGTAAAATATATTTCTTACTGTAGGTTTTAGTCAAAAAGCCCACAAAAAGCTTTACAACCTGTTCTTCACACAGCAGCCAAAGTGATCTTTTTAAAAAGTCAGAGTCCTATTCTCAGACCTCAGTAACAATTTTCCATCACAACTGGAATAAAATCCAAAGTCATCACTAAGGCCTGAAAGACCTAAATTAACTAGCTACCACTGGATCCTCAGTTCTTCCTTCTCCTCACTCAATTTTCTCCCACCATATTGGTCTTCTTGTTGTTACTCAAACAAGCCCAGCTTTACCTGGATATCTTCTCCCCACCCTCCTAGATATTCACACAGCTTGCTTCATCATTTCAATTCAGGTTTCTTTACAAACCATGCCTCTTTTGAAAGACTTCTCTGAACTTTCTGTTTAACATAGCCCTCCCCAAACCCAATCACTTTGTGTCCTCTTACCCCTCTTTATTTTTTCCTTCATAGCACTCAGCACTATTTCTAGTGGTTCCCTGACAGCATCTAAACCACTGTTTCCATGCTTAAGAGATTCTCTACTTTATAAATTTAAGTGGAAAAACTGGAACTTGTTCCCAGCCTATTCATTGAAAAGCCAGATATTCACTTTCCCAGCTTCCCCTGCAGCTGGGCAGGGTCATGTGAGCCAGTCTCCACCAATCAGCTGCACACATGCTGAACTTTGCCTTGGGATCTGTCATTTGTTAGGCAGGGCTGGCGAGACATGGCATCAGGCAGGATTCTATATTGTAAAGCTTCCTTAATATTCTCATGACAAGAAATTAACCTGCCAATGTGTATGTGCTCATTAATTTTTTTCTGAACATTTTTTGCTGTTTTATAAACTAGGCTTAGTATCTGCAAACCTGAAAGACCTGCCATATACATATTTAGTTGTAGATCAGAACAGTTAGTTCTTTTGTATCCCCTGTTATCAAGTTTGTATAAATATTTGTGTGGATCTAAAAATAGTTGTTGAATTATTACAAATATAGATTGTTTCATATACAGGTATTTAGAATTTTCTTTAATTTTAGCATATGGCTTGATCTTTCTTTGTTTCCCTTCAAATTGATGTACTAAAGAGAGTCAAGAAGTCTCCTGGAGAAAGAGCAAAATAGATTGGTTTTGATTTACCTATCTTTTACCAATTATATTTTTCTTGGCATGTATTGAGAAGGTTACCAGTAGAAAACTGATGTATTTTTTTAAAAGGAAAATTCTATGTTAGATATAGAAAGTGACAGTATTATGCATAATTATCTATGCAATTACACTTGCACATGCTTGAAAATTTTTAGCCAGGAAATGCTTAATAACATTTGCATGGTTAAATGAGACAGCAGAAACAACTGGAAAGGCCTCAGGGCATGGTCATCTATTTAAGCATCCACTTGGATTTTCAACATAATTAGTCATATAATTGTGTGCCTAAACTTAGTAGATTCATGTAAGTAATCATAAATTATTTAAAAGCTGTGTGTGTAATGTTTTGTTCTCTGTTTCCTGCCAATCAAATTACTAAGGAATATACTATATTCACATTTCATCATATAAATCTTCAAGTAAGCTTACAGGGTAAAAGCCCTGGATGAAAGTGAGTGAACAAGTGAATTCATTCAGATGATATATATGTGTATATGTATGTGTGTATATATATATATCCAAAGATATATTAGACATATCTATAATCTATATATCTATTGATATATATATATATATCTATTAATAATATATCTATTTGGACATCAATATTTTAGGGAGTATTCTTATGATAAAATTGTATCATTCTGTTCATCTGTCTCTACTAAGATTTATATGGAAAAAGAGTTTCCTTTCCTAATGTTGTATTCAACACAATGAATTTTTAATTTTTATTAATTTAGTTTTTAATTTTAATTAAGACCTAAAGGCTGGACATAATAGCTTCCTTCTGTATAGCAGATTTTCTCCTTTTCATAATCCTGTTAGTGGGTGGTGGTGAAAACTTGGGCCAAACAAATGTGAATAGTAAAAATATTAACCTCAAAATTTTATGATGGTCATTTTGACCCAAATTTCTCCCCCGGTCTTTCTCATTAATCTTCTTCCTGACTATTGATTTTGAAGCTTCATTTCATTTCATATGTCTTGTTACTTTTATATCTGAGTTACAAATATGTGGAGACTTGAGGAAAACTATGTATCTTTTCCCAGGAGCACACTTAATAAGCAAAACTAGATCTTTGAAAGTGTTAAATTAAACTTCCTTTGATAAGAGTGCAAAATACACTTTATTACCTACTGATACAATGAAATGTGTATGTAGTCTTAATTCTGAGAAATCCGACTGGTCTCACTAAAGGCCAAAATTAACTGGTCTTTTCTCATTTTGAGTGCCTGATTCCATGTTAGAAGTCAATAAATACAGTCCCTTAGAGGCACAGCACTTAAATGAGCTACCTTTAGTTTTCCCTATTGGTGTGACAAAGTCCAACTTTGTTTACCTTGAGGGCGTGATGAAAGAACATCTATTTGGCTCAGATTTTTTGATTGAAGGTTAGCAGGCAATGAAAGGAAGAAAAAAACCTGAGTACACTGTCCTGTTAAAGGATTGGGGGTGATAAATATTGGTGCTGTTAATAGTTATTTTATTGCTACAGTAGTTCAGATGATTCAAAAAGTAACTGTATTCAGGTGCATTTGTAGTGTTTTCAGGGATTCACTTCAGGAAGGTCAAGACACCAGTCAGGATGATATGGCATTAAAATTAAGAAATATACTATCATTTCATCTGATTAGACTCTTGCTCAATATTTCCCATACTGAGCACACTGTACCCAGCCCGGGAGGCAGACATTATCCATGAGAAGTGAAATATACATCCAAGGATTGTTAGTCAAGTCAGTCATCATAACAAGGCATTATAAATGATTTCTAATTTTTAAAAGAATATTCATCATGAAAAATACTTATTTTTCTATTAATTATGCTAGGGAAACTAGATTATAAAAGCCTTCACTCAGGTCTGGGAGTTAAAAATACAGTGAAGACAGGGCTTCCCTGGTGGCACAGTGGTTGAGAGTTCACCTGCCGATGCAGGGGACACGGGTTCGTGCCCCAGTCCGGGAAGATCCCACATGCCGCGGAGCGGCTGGGCCCGTGAGCGATGGCCGCTGGGCCTGCGCGTCCGGAGCCTGCGCGTCCGGAGCCTGCGCGTCCGGAGCCTGTGCTCCGCAACGGGAGAGGCCACAACAGTGAGAGGCCCGCGTACCGCAAAAAAAAAAAAAAAAAAAAAAAAAATACAGTGAGGACAGAGTAAAAGAATTTACAGGAAAGCAAATTCTGGGACCATGGATATAATTTTTTATTGATGTGGTTAAAAAAATTAAAATTAATAATAATGAAAATACCAAGGTGAGAGGTAAATAGAAATAAAACTCCCACACAATACCCAAAGTTTCAGAGAAACTGGAAAAAATTAGTAGCCAACAGAATTTGTGCCTTCAGTATGTTCATATTTTAAATGTTAATGTTAACTTCTTTTTTCAGAAGAAATCATATGGAATTGTCCAAATAGAGCCTTACTAAAGAGGGATTAAATATACATAGGGGAGGGTTGTTTTCCCCCCAATTCTAACAATGGTAGAAAGTATTTAGCTAAATTGACAGAGTATTTGGGATCCATGACCGCAAGTAAAAGGACATAGTTAGAAGCAGAGGTAAGACCCCTCACTGGGAATGAGATAAACATAAATGGGTGACAACAGGGTTCCCCCAGAACTTCAAACCCTAGCCTTGCACTGGTACAGCTACAGCATTTACTCTGGTTTTACAATGGTCTAACCAAGCAACCAACAAACTTTTCATAAGCTTTTCAAACTAGCAATTAAAGACAAAATTGAAATAAAACCAGATGAGAAAAACCCAGTTACATTTTTCTTAGAAGTGGTGAATTCAGTGTACATCGGAAGGTTAAAACTGGTAACGCCATCAGCTACTAAGAACTGTGAACAGAATCTAAAAGAAGTAGAGTTTTTGTCTGAGCAATCAAGAATTCTCTTTTATTGAACCAAGGCAGCAGATAGAGAAGGAGGCTCTCAGAGGGGGGAAAAAAGAAAAAGAAAAAAAAAGATCTTTCAACCCGAGGGATCTTGAGCTACATTATTATATCCCAATGAAGTGAGCATTAGTTTTCTGAAGACATACTTGATTCCTAAGAAAGCAAAGTTGTCACTTGTAGAAAATATATGAAGATAAGTGAACTGCATTTGAATGAGGAAATTTGAAATTAAGGCTCAAGTTCTGTGCTCTTTTTTATTTAAAAATTTGGCTACAATTAAGTATTGATTTGTCTTTTTCAGCATGTTTCATCTTTGGAATTATTTTCTTATCAGGTACAGAAGCCATTGAATTCTCTAAGCTCTTTCTTGAAATTTATTAGAAGTACACTTTGATTAATCTATCATGATTTAAATGATAGTAACAGAAAAGATGCTTATCTTTCTTAAGTTTTTGACAGTAGCATAGAGTATATATAGAATACATTTTAGGGCTTCCCTGGTGGCACAGTGGTTGAGAGTCCGCCTGCCAATACAGGGGACACGGGTTCATGCCCCAGTCCGGGAGGATCCCACATGCCGTGGAGCAGCTGGGCCCGTGAGCCATGGCCGCTGAGCCTGCGCGTCCGGAGCCTGTGGTCCGCAACGGGAGAGGCCACAACAGGGAGAGGCCCGCATAACGCAAAAAAAAAAAAAAAAAAAAAAAAGAATACATTTTACTGTTTTATCTCCCATTTGTCTTATCAAACTTGTTTCCTGTGACGAGGACTGGAAATGAAAAACAAAGGATTTTAGGGATCTCTGCCTCTAAAAAATTATAGGCAGACCTACAACCTATAAACACACAATTTCTAAACTGTCATAGAAAACTGCTATCCCAGCTCTCCCACTGGAGTTCCCACTGCTACTATCTAGGGAGCCACCACGAAGAATCCTGAAGCTTGTGGATGTCAGGGCAGGCTAAATTAAGCTGTGGTAACAAGCAACTCTGAAAATCTCAGTGGTTCACCACAAGGAAGGATTATTCTGTGTTCACACAAGGTCTGCTGCAGACATGAATGGCTTTCCAGGACAAATGTGGATATTTAGTGACTCAAGCTGCTTTGATCTTGTGGCTCCATAGTGTTTTTAAAGGCTCTCTCCATGATCACTGTAGCAGGGAGAGAATCAGCTGCAGTATCTCAGGTGGGCTCTGCTTTGCTTTCACTGGGAAGTAACTTTTGCCCATTGGCCAGAACTAGTCACAGAGCCCAGCCTAGTTGCCAGAGGCTGAGAAATGCAGTCTTCCATGTGACCAGAAGAGTCAAGAAGCAGACCTTGGCAAGCACTTGTAATCTCTACTCCCTTCCACAGGGGTTACTGAACTGTCTGAAAATTCTATGCATGTATGCATACACATGTATTATATGTATGTTTTCCTGAAGAGAGGAGAGAGACCTTAGCTTTCATCAGATTCCTTAAGGGGAGAGTGAGCTGTCATCTGAAAACCCTAATAAGCGTTTTTTTAAAGGTAGAGATTTAAATTGAAGAAAGGAAAGCTCTGAAATTCAGGAACAACTCAGTGAAGTTGAATTTAGGGCAAATCCCAAGACTTAGGAAGACCAGTCCATGTATTGACCTCATTATTCATAATTGGCTTGCCTCTTACTCCCTGAGTGATTTCAGTTAAGTTCTTGCAATAGGTAATCTTCCAACATTTAAAAAATCCTAGTTTTTTGAATAGGTTAAAGCACTTTCAGTCATTCCTAATAAGGTGTTATCAGTTCAATTAGATTGATTTCCTCCTCATCATACTCATAACTTTGACCCTCCGCAGAACAGGTATCCTAATTAGAAAAGGAATTAAGTTGGGAGAAGGGGGAAGTAAATTTAGAACATGGGGCATTTTTAAAATTCAGAAAGAATGCCAGATTTTGAGATACTGCCTAATGCTTGAAAACTGAATTTAATAAAAAGTAGGTTTCTCAAAAAACTGTCCACAGTTCAGTATTCGTTGAGTGCTATTATGTGCTAGGCATCGTGCTAGCTGCTGGGGCTATGACAACAAACACAGTCGCCACTCTGTGCTGTGATAATGTGTCAGCGCTACTTGGCATCTTATTGTCAGAGTGCTTTTAGCTGCAAGTAACAAAACTGAGCTGAACATGGCTTAGATAGGGAAATTTATGTCACACACAAAAAACTGGTGGTGGCAATTACAGGGTTAGATGATTTAGCAAGCAAGGATGTCATTAAGGATCTAGACTTCTTCTATGCTTTCCCACCGCCATCCGCATCATTTTCATATCTTAGCTGCACACTGGCTATGGCAGCTCCAGGCAGTACATATTCATACATCAACATTTAAAGTCAGGAAAAAGGGAATCTCCTTGTTTGCGCCTCTTTTTAAGAATGAAGAAAACCTTTCTAGGAATTCCTCAGGAGCTCTTCTTGTATGATTAATTACAATTGTGTTCCGTATCCTCCCGAAAGCTATCACTTGGCAAGTATAATGAGGTCATGGTGACTGGCATAATATTAGTAAATACTCCACCATTGGGGATAGAAAAGGTCTATCCTCTGCAAGGACATGGCGACTTGAAGAGAGAGAACAATCAGGATTATGTTAGCAGGAAGGAAGTTGGGCAATGGCCACTGGGTAGGGAACCAACAGCGTCTTCCACACAGATACATTATGTCACTGGACCCTCAAGGCAACCTTGTGGGGTGGGAACTGTCATCTTTCTTTATAGGTGAGGTAAAGTTACCCAGGTCCACCAGCTACGAAGTGAAGGAGCTGGGATTCAAACAGAGATTGCCTGACTTCAATCACCACACAAAATCTGATGAATCTGGTCAAAGAAAACTGCTCATCACTGAAACATGCCTTTTCCAAATTCACAGCCTTGTCTCTTTTGAATTTGCCTTAAATCTGTACTTCAGTTTGTCTGTTGAAAAAGCCTTAGAGAACTGTTACTGTAGAGTATGACTAAGGAACTTTGAAGTAACTGTATTTCAGTTTATGTAACGATTCTTCTCATAAATCTTCATTTTTCCCCTCCCCTTTCACTATATGTTGATATAATTGTAGTATTATGGCAAAAACAATGTAAAGGAGTTATTATATAGGGTTTACTGCAAATCATATTGAGAACATGATGCTTTAAAAACCCATACTAATTCTTTTGGTTTTCAAGATTTCCTTAAATTTAATTAGAACAAAGTGAATTTTAAAAGCATAAGAATTTTCTTAGAAACCTAGGAGTCATAGACTTAAAGAACTAAAAAGACACGCAAGAGGGAAGAGATATGGGAACATATGTATATGTATAACTGATTCACTTTGTTATAAAGCAGAAACTAACACACCATTGTAAAGCAATTATACCCCAATAAAGATGTTATAAAAAAAAGAACGAAAAAGAAATTCAGAGATCATGTAGTTTAATTACCTTCTTACACTGATTTTACAAATGAGGAAACTTGTGCAACACTGAAAATCCTAGTTTGCAAAGATACTGGGAATAAAAGATTTAGTATATGAAATAATTGTCTATTTGATGTATCCTACATCACACACAAAACAGTCTCACAATAATAAAACCAATATAAATACCAATAGTATGAATACTGAAAACAGTTTACTTTTTTTTTGGAGGGGATACATTTTTTAGGATTTAGCCAACTAGAGACACACAGTCAAATTTCTGTTTAAAGCTACTTCGAATATTTCATTTCTCTGTGACTATATCACCAACTGGATACATATTTAGGATCATTAGTTTTATTTTATTTTGGATTTTTAGAGACTGCTTTTTCAAAGTTTATAGGCTCCTTGGAGAAGTGGCTGATGGCAGATCTGAAGTCAAAGACGTATATTATGAGTCTGAAACAATTTTCATAACAGATAGCAAGGAAGCCATCAAAATCCACAAAGCCTACACCAGAGGCTGTTTGCGGGAGGCTGGGATGACTTGGGGCCGAAAGATACTCAGGATAGAAATGGATCACTCATCCTAAACCAGATTGTTTTTTTTCAATCCAAGGAAAAACAAGATGGAACTCAAAATGTTGATAAATCCCCTTTAAAGAGACCCAACCACTAGGCAATGAGAATAGAGCTTCAAAAACAGGGGGTTCCCAAAAAAGGAGTTGATGGGATGAGCACTAAGAAATTCAGTCCAAATAGGGAGCTACTGTGGTCCCCAGGTTGGCAGCTGTCTGCCTGGTTGAAACTGAATGTGTTTTTATAGAACCAGATTTCTCCATTTAATTTAATTGAATTTCACATCTGTTATAAACTCCACAATACGTTGTTATTACTTTTGCTTTCAACAGTCAATTATTTTTTCAAGCAATTTTTGAAAGAAAAATATTTTATTTTTACTGACACATTTCTCATTTCCTTATTCATTCTTTATGTAGATCCAGGTTTCTATCTAGATTCATGTTCTTTCTGCCTGGAGGAGTTTACCATTCCTTGTACTGGTATATTAGTGATGAATTTTCTCAGCTTTTGTATGCCTGGAAAAATCTTCATTTTAACTACATTTTCTTGTTTTTTTTAAATTTTATTAATTTATTTTTTTAACATCTTTATTGGAGTATAATTGCTTTACAATGTTGTGTTAGTTTCTGCTGTATAACAAAGTGAATCAGCTATATGTATACATATATCCCCATATCCCCTCCCTCTTGCGTCTCACTCCCACCCTCCCTATCCCACAGCTCTAGGTGGTCACAAAGCATTGAGCTGATCTCCCTGTGCTATGCAGCTGCTTCCCACTAGCTATCGATTTTACATTTGGTAGTGTATACATGTCCAGGCCACTCTCTCACTTCATCCCAGCTTACCCTTCCCCCTCCCCGTGTCCTCAAGTCCATTTTCTATGTCTGCATCTTTATTCTTGTCCTGCCCCTAGGTTCGTCAGAACCATTTTTTTTTGTTTTTTTAGATTCCATATATATGTGTTAGCATATGGTATTTGTTTTTCTCTTTCTGACTTACTTCACTCTGTATGACAGACTCTAGGTCTATCCACCTCACTACAAATAACTCAATTTTGTTTCCTTTTATGGCTGAGTAATATTCCATTGTATATATGTGCTACATCTTCTTTATCCATTCATCTGTCAATGGACACTTAGGTTGCTTCCATGTCCTGGCTATTGTAAATAGTGCTGCAATGAACATTGTGGTACATGACTCTTTTTGAATTATGGTTTTCTCAGGGTATATACCCAGTAGTGGGATTGCTGGGTTATATGGTATTAACTATGTTTTTGAAAGATACTTTCATTGGGTATAGAATTCTAGGTTTGATGGTTCTTTTTTTCTTCTAGTACTTTAAATAAGTTGCTTCATTCATTCTTGTTTGATTTACGTTTCCAGGGAGACTCCAGCTCCTATTATGTTTGTGCCACCACACCACTACCATAGCTGCTTTTAAGATTTTTCAGTTTATCACTCATTTTAAGCACTATGATTATGGTGTATCTTGGTTTAATTTTCATGTTTCTTTTGCTTAGGGTTCATAGAGCTTCTTAGATTTGGGTTTATAGTTTTCATCAAATTCAGAAAAAAAAATCAGCCATTCATTATTTTTTAAAATATTTTTTCAGTTCCTTCCTGTTTTCCTCTTCTTTGGGGTCTCCAAATTACTCACATTTAGGCTTCCTGAAGTTTAATCGTGGTTCTCTAACATGCTCTATTCATATCCTTTCAGTATTTTTTCTCTGTATTTCATTTTGGATAGTTTCTACTGCTATATTTCCAAAGCAATCTTGTCTTTTGCATTTTCTAAATCTGCTGCTAATTCCATCCAAGTTGTTGTTTGTTTTTTTTTTTCAGCTTGGACATTTTATTTCTTACTTCTAGAAATTGAATTTGGCTTTTTAAAATATCTTTCTTGGCTCTATATGTTTAATCTTTCCATTACATCCTTCAACATATGAAATATAGTTTTAATAACATTTTTATGTCCTGTTTGCTAATTCTATCATCTGTTGCATTTCTGCATCAATTTCCATTTATATATTTTCTCCTCATCATGAGTTATAACTTCCTGCTTCTTGGCATTATCTATGTAATGTTGATTGGATGCCAGATACTATGGAGTTTACCTTTTTATTTTTTACTCCTATAAATATTCTTGAGTTTTGTTCTAGAATTCAGTTAAATTACTTAGAAGCAGTTTGATGCTTTTGATACTTGTTTTTAAATTTTGGTAGGTGGTACCGAAGTAGTCTTTCATCTAGAGATAATTTTTCTCTACTATTAAGGCTTATGAGTCCTCCACCTGATGCCCCATATTTTATGAGGCTTTTCCATTCTGGCTGGTGGGAGCATAAAAAATTCCTGGCTCTGTTTGAGCTTAGGTGATTATTCTGCTTGAGCCTTTTGGGTGGTTCTTTCCTTAGCCTTCCATAGTTTCTTTACATGCACATACAGATCAGTATGCAGAAGACTGCATATCTCTGGAACTCTCACTCAGTCGATCTCTCTCATTCTTTTCTTCTCTGCAGCTCTCTCCTTTCTAGTACCCTTTGCTGTGAATTCCAGCCATCTTGGTCTCCCTGGACTCCTAATTCAGTCTCCTCAACCCAAGGATCTCCTGGGCTGCCTCTACCTTCGTTCCCTTCCCTGTGTTACAGCCTGGCAACTTCCTCTAGGCTTGAGGAAATCATACAGCTCAGCTCATTTGGTTTCCCTTTCTCAGGGATCACTGTCCTGCACTGTGTGTTGTCCAATTTCTGCAAACTTTTGTCTTATATGTTTTGTTTGGGTTTTTTTAGTTGTTTAAGATAGGAGGGTAAATCTTTTCCTTGTTATTCCATCTTGGCCAAAAGTAAAGTCCCACTTGTTTCTTTTCACTGAATATTTTTAACCAGACTTTAATTTAAAATGTAATCTTTTAAAAAGTTAGATATGGCTTTTACTAGCTATAAGATAATATGTAAGGAACTGTAAGGCATGGAAAGAATCCTGGACTAGAGTTCTAGAAAACTAGATTATAGATCCATTTTGTCTTTCAGATTATTGCACGACTGCCTTCCCCTGGACCTGAGAACATTTGGAAATAAAACATGTGGACCAAGTAATTTTTTTGGTAACCACACAACTCAGTCTTTTCCTGATTCTATGAAACCAAAAAAAAAAAAAAATCAAGAAGATTTTAACTCATTTTCAGAAGATAGAAAGGTACTAGAGGAGTGGTATCAGGTTTAGGAGGGCAGAGACATCCACAAACTAAAGTCCATGAAGAAGAGATAATGATGATCAGAGAACCAGGCATGTATAGGAATTGGAGGCCCCAGGAATAGTGGGGAAAAAGTAGGGGCTGAGGAAATGCTGAGGGGAAGTATGACATAGGGTTGAAAACAGGCAAATGAATTGAAAGTCTGCGGATAAAATGGTTAACTAGGTTTAGCAACCTCAACCGTGTCAACCAACCAGGGAAAAGTTAAATTGCATGTGACATCAGATAGCTAGAAACTCCTTTATTATAAATTCTAGCAGAAGGATCAAGTAATACATCTGGCATTTATACAGCTGTTTGATATATTATAGTGATGATTATGAGGATGATAATAATAATAATAATAATAATTACCTCTTGTGGAAACCCTCAGAAACCAGTGTTTATGGGGGAAAAACAACAAATAAAATGCTCATGAAGCTCTAGATTGTATTCTTAAGGACTACAAAATATCTTACTTGTTTAGAAAATGCTCTTACTGAGGAATTGTGGTTGGTTCCAGAGGAATCTTATCAATGACCTATTTCAAACCTCAGATAACAGGCTAAAGAGACTTGAAGTGAAATCTATTGCCAAAAGTCATGAAGCTAATTACTCTTCAATAGGGTATTATAACCCGGGTCATCACACTCTTGAGTAACAGTCTCTCTCAATTACACCAAGCTGCCAGTAGGGTGAACTTTGATACATCCACAATTTTCACAAGAATCTTCTTTTTATATGTCACGTTTTTGAACACATTATTAGAGACGGGTTTGCTCTGTGACGATAGGATGATATAAAACCTGCATGCTTACTTTTTGGCTAGTTCCATTACATTTCCCTCATTGTTATCGTTATTTAACAAACAGAAGTAGCGATCAAAGTATAATAGAATGTGAGACTCACTTGTGAATGTGTTTTTTTCACATTCTTTAAAATGGTTAAATTCATGAATGAAAAATACAAGAAAAGGATAGGGTAGGAAAACGTGGCTTGACATTAAACCAAGGAACACACATCAAGCCAACACAAACCAAGGATGAGAGACAAATTCATGCTCTTTATTGTTTTCCTTTAAGAATATTAAATGACTCATAAAACTAGGATGATAGTTTTGGCACTCAAGGAAACCTTCACATGCTTTTTGGTAGAAAACAGTAAGTGTCTTTACTGACTAGCCAGTGTGTTCATCTTAATAGTTCTGGTAAGGAAAATAAATTATATTCTGGAGAAATCAGCAGAAATTCATAGACCCTTAAGCCTTCCAGAGCCAACCAATTTCTGTTGCTTCAGGCCTGAATAATTTTATTGAACTGTAATAATATTTGAATTCCTTCTAAATTCCTAAATTTGGGAGGAGAATCTATTCTTTTTTTACTATTGGAAGGGAAAGGAGGAGTATGAAATCATTCCAGCCATATCTAAACGTATCAGAAGAGTATGAAGGTTCCTATATTTGCTGTGTTCCCTCTGAAAGATACAAAGATGAGAGGTGATTGCTGGTGAATCACTGTTCTATTTTATCTAGAGACCTGAGTGCTCTCACTGCTGTATTCCCTTAGGGGGTCATATTCCTCTGCTTAAAAGAATATTGCCTGCTCTGTGAGCTAATGATTTGTTTGGAGGATGGAAGTCTCACAAGTGAAGATAACTGCACAGCTTTTATGATGGATCTTTCAAATCTTTGATCTGCTTTTTTCTGAATACCTGGGACCCCTCAATAGCGAGATTAAAGATGCCTCTTCAGAGAACAAAGGTAAACTTTGAAAACCTAAAAGCTCCTCAGATTTCCAAATAATATTTCTGTATTTCTTCATTTTGTCAACATCGTACTTGCTGTTGTCCTACATTCGTGTGATAATCGGATGGTAATCAAAATACAGTGTTAGATCATTGGCTTGTGGGTTTTTTCCCCATATTTTTCAAGGAGGCAGGGAACTACAAAACTTGTTTCAAAAAGTGGTTAGTGCAAACTAGCCTATGGCGAGGACATACATACTCATTTGATTCTATTTAATTTGACAAATATTTACTTAGTACCTAGTAGGTGTCAGACATTGTGCCTTCTTTTGTAGGGAATACCAAGAATCAGGACCTGTTTTCAAGAGATTCATACTCTAATTGGGCAGACAAGGCAATTACAGAAATGGCCATGATGGGATGCAGAATATGACAAATGAAAAATGCTTGCAGAGAAATGAATGACATTCAATATGGGAAGAGAGTGAAGAAGTAATAGTCAAGTGAGAGGGGGTGAGGGAAGATTTCAGCGTTTGAGAAGGACCTTGCAAGGTGAGATTTCCGTGGATGGAACTGGAGCTGGAAGTAAGGTGATAATAGTGTATGTTGTGTGTGTGTGTGTGTGTGTGTGTGTGTGTGTGTGTGTGTGTGTGTTGTCGGGGGAGGGAGGTGGTCAAAAAAGGTTGAGAAGCTTGTGTTTAACTTGTGGACAGTAGCGAGTCCATGAGGATTTTTAAGCAGAGCAAAGATAGAATAATATGAGTTGTGCTTTAAGAAATATTTTTGAAGAATTTTAAAATTTTAGTGTAAGATTTAGCTTATTAGTGTATTTTGAGGTAAAACTATGTCTGTGTAAACAACAAGTGTTTGATAATGTCCTACAGGTCTTATTTCCGAACAGCATGTCTATCACTTAAAATGTTGACTGAACTAACTTCTCATTTATATTTGAATCTGAAAGATTATTATTTTCACTCTAATAATGACGTAGCTCATCCACGCATAGATTTCTATTCTTGGTCAAAGGAATCAGTAAGGGGGTGTACTTTTATAGCATTCTGGCGAGTTTAATCTTCTCCACCACATGAACAGCTGAATTTTTACTGTCTGAGTAATATTTTTCTTAGTTTATATTTTATTGAGGTACCATTGGTTTATACATTATATAAGTTGCATGTGTACAACACTATACTTCTACTTCTGTATACTTCACAGCGTGCTCACCACCAAAAATTTAGTTTTCATCTGTCACCATACAGTTGCTCCCCTTCACCCATTTTGCCCTCCCCATCTTCCCCTGTGGTAAAACCACTACTCTGTTCTCTGTATCTATGTGTTGGTTTTTGTTCATTGGTTTGTTCATTTATTTTGTTTTTTATATGTCTGAATAATATTTTGAAGTGCATTTTTTGTTTCCTCCTAAGCCCTTTAGAGCACAACATACCCTTACAAAAAATGGGGAGATAAAACGTAACAAGAATAGAAAAATAAATAACTTCATAGAGTAAAGCAAAGCAAAATAGATTTTTAAAAAGCCAAAAACAGGATTGCAATAAATGGCTCTTATCAGAAGCTAGTTTTGAGGAGCATTTTTTTTCATGATTATCATTATGATGATTAGGGTTTATCCCAGATAAATCTGAAAATGTGAGTAGCTCAACGTATTCTCCACCAAACCATTTATCAAAGCAAGTAATCTAATAGCTGGATCATACTTCCTCTGCTTTAGCTCCTGGGCAGAAAAAGTGAGACCATAAAGGGAAGATAACGCAAAACTACAGAACAAATGCCCAAATATGTGACAAGACAACATCCTGAATAAGCAAAGTATTATCTGAAAGTAGTTAGTTAATAGTCAACTATAAATATTTCTTGAGCACTGAGCGCATTGAAATTCAACAAGCCCTCTATTTCTGAAGACTTCATCTTGCTTTCTCTTATTATGCATCTATTAGGAACGAGACCTTTCCTTATTTTCTAACTAGAGGACAGACAGCGGTGAAGTGGTATTCTACTGATGTAAAAGAGCCAATAAAATTTCTTTGTGCCAAAGTTACTATTATTTACTATTTATTCTATGGAGGAAATAAACACCAAAACAAATTATTGTTTCATCTAAATGACCTAAGGGGGGGAAAAAAAAGAGTTCCAGATAGGAGATGCCCAGCAATTCACTCCTGAGTATATAGACAAAAAAAACCTCCACTAATTCAAAAACATGCTTGCACCCCAATGTTCATATTAGTATTATTTACAATTGCCAAGGTATGGAAACAACCTAAGTGTCCATCAACAGATTAATGGATAGAGAAGATGTGCCATTCACACACACACACACACACACACACACACACACACACAATGGAATACTACTCAGCCATAAAAATGAATGAAATTCTTAACTTGGGACTAGAGCCCAGTCAAGTTGATACATAAACCTGACCCTTACATCCCCCCTCTAGTTATTTGTTTTTGGTTTTTGGTTTTTTTTGAGGTACACGGGCCTCTCACTGTTGTGGCCTCTCCCGTTGTGGAGCACAGGCTCCGGACGCGCAGGCTCAGTGGCCATGGCTCACGGGCCCAGCTGCTCCGCGGCATGTGGGATCCTCCTGGAACGGGGCATGAACCCGTGTCCCCTGCATTGGCAGGCGGACTCTCAACCACTGCGCCACCAGGGAAGCCCTAGTTATTTGTTTTTAATTGACTATTTTGACTAATTATCACAAGAAAAGTATGTAGGAAAAAAAAGTAGAATTAAGAGAAATTACTATCAAATATTTTCTCAGTTAACATTCACACCTGAATTGAGAAACAATAGGAAAACTTACTATCATCAGAAAAGTAAGAGTATAATACTAACTAGCATCTCTGAACACTTGCTCTTGTCCATAAGGTACAACACTGAACATTTTTTAAAACATAAACCTATTTCATATTCCTTACAACTGATCAGTACCTACTGTTGAATATTTAAGGTAACTGAAAAAATGGTGATTTATCAAATTGAATAAATCTATCACTATTGTATGCCTCCCTTAAACACTGAAGATACGATACAGCACAAAAATGCATCCAACATTAACATAGTAATGAATAAATAAAAATAAAATTGCCAATGGTCGAATAAACCTTTGCAAAGAAAATGACTTAGCCAATAAGAATGGTACAAAGATCTAAATTGTTTTCAGAAACCAAGGCCTTACCAATAGTCGGATCAGGTGCAACATCACTTCTATTCTCCTTCCATGACAGCAGGTAGTCAAGGCTGGTGAGATCTGCAGATTCTATATTACTATTAATGGTCAGCATCATCTGATGAGCTTTTGCTATTCCATAATGAACTTTTGTCTCATCCATCAGAGGTATGTTCGTTAACTCTGCTGTTGTGTCAAAAGCTTGCTGAAAGTATTCAGAAGCTTTGTTGTAGTATCCCTAAAAATGTAAGAGAAATAATTTTTTCTTAATTTTAATTTACCATTCCACATGTCTGCCCACCTTGGCATGTGCCACACTGATCCTTCAGCAGTTTTAGCAGTTCATCTTCAAGAAGAAAGAGATGGCAAGCAGGGCCTCTATTAGAATAAGTTTCCTTTTAAAAGCTGTGATTACTAACCATGCAATATCTTGAAGTTCATTCACCAAGAAAGGTGTATCTACCAGGTTGAACCGTATGAAACTTAATTTTTTTTTGGATTAAAAATGGTCAAATATTAGCATTCTGCTTCCTAATATAAGGAAGAAAAAAGAAGTTTGGGAAAGAGTGAACTGATTCACTTTGATTTGGATGGAATTTTCTTACTTGTTGCATTGGATTTACCAAATGAAATCTTTTTAACCAGTTTTTGGTCACAGCAAGAGATCATTCTAGCCAACCCATTTAATCAGTGGTGAGTGAAAATGGATGTATATTCCGCTCTTCCGTTATTACTTGTATTTTCCCATGTGCACGTCATTCTTGGCTAAGAATGTGGAAGACAAGATTTCGAAATAACATGATCTTGACAACAGCACTAGCATAACTCAAAAGATCATTTAAATGTTTACATCTTCTCCAAGTTCCTTGCAACATTTTAACTTGCAAAAACTCAAGGTTTCCTCCCCTTCCCTTCCTTCCTTCTTTCCTTCCTTCTTTCCTTCCTTCCTTCCTCCCTCCCTTCTCTCTCTCCCTCTCTCTTCCTTTCTCTTTCTTCTTTCTTTCTTTCTTCTTTCTCATTCTCATCTCTCCTTCTAAAAGCTATTGTCTACAAATAAATAACATTTATCTAACTCTTATGAAGCGTCAGGGACAGTGGTAAATACTTCATATGTATTATGTCATTAGCTTTCATAGGTCACTCTATGAGGAAATATTATTCTTATTTTACAAATAATGAAATTGAGCCTCAGAGAAAAGACTATCTTCTGCCACCTCCCCAAGTCTTCTAAAAATCTTCCTTTAAAAACTCTTCCTCAAAAGGGGATATTATTTTTAGGATTAAGCTATACTTGTAAAGACTCTAGGGAAGAAAAACTTCCTTTCTTCACTGATTTATAACCCTGGGGAGTCCATCCTCTTCCCTTTCCTCCTCTCTCCTTTCTTTCTCTCTCTCATATGTACAAAAACATGTATGCACACTCTTGAAGAGAAATGTTTTACTATGAGCTTTCAAGTCATTTTTCTCACAATGTATTATGACGGAAATGGAAATGAAAAAACACCATAGAAACAGCTTTATACCATATGCCAGTACAGGTAAAATGCATACTCAACGACCACACATCTCTGTACAATCATAGAGTCCAAAGAGCAGAAAAACTGATTGAATAAAGAGGCTGCTGGCAAGGTGAGGAGTAGGGCTTATGTGACAGTTATGTTACATACATGAGCAGCACATGTAACACTGCTATATACCCACAGGGACAATTTAGGTGAACCATTCAAATGGCTCACTCCAATTAAATTTTCTAATTTAAACAGACTTCCTCTATATTACATCAAAAACAATTTTTGTTTGTTGAGATGAACAATTCTTTCTCTTATTTTAAAGCATAAAACAGGATTTATATGAGACTAAGATCACTTAATTAAGAAAATATAACAAAGATATTTATATGTCAATGAAATATATTATATGATTGAGAAATAATATCAATATTGAAGACAATAAAACTAGTTAAAATTATAGATTGCCCTGTTAGATATCAAAGATATGGGACAAAATAGATGAAAATATATGACTAGACCAAATGTTTCTATTTTTAAAAACAGAGAAGTATAAATATCTAATTATTGTTCCAGCTATAATCCTGAGCTTTAGGCTGTTCATTGCTTTAGATGAGAGTCTCAATTAGGAGAATTAGGGACCATAAATAAATGGACATATATTTGAATTTCCAGAATTATTTTGATATATTATTATTTTGGAACAAACTCATTCATCCAATGAATAACTACTATTTACCAGGCCGATGCCAGGCAGTAGAGATTCAGCAGTGAACAAAGTTCAAGGTCAAGTAGGTGAGCTTGCTGCTAGTGGAAGTAGTCATCTGCCTATAACTTTTATTAGATCTTTTTTAACAAATGCCTTTTCCCCCTGAATACTTCTATTACTATAATAGGTAATTAGGCATTATAATTAGGTAATTATTCTTCCCTCAAATTGTGCCTAGTGTTCAATCTTGAGACACACACATACCTGTCATAAAACTGGTATCAAGCTAGATTTTTCTAGTTTAAGGCACCCTTAAGAAATACAACATTAGTTCCTCTCAGACGCAAGAATTTTTATACATACCTTTTTAGAACGAGGTTTCATTAATGTGCATTGTATTTCCAGATTTTTCATTCTTAAAGAGTTTACTATCAAAATTTAATATCTTCTCTAAAGGTTCTGTCCAACTTTCCACAGTTCCCGTTATCAGTGAAGCCCTATGCTGTTATAAAATTCAGAAGATTCTAGTAATGAATGCTGGCAATCTTAAATATGAGTTTGGGAATACAGAAGTGAATTCATGCACTTCATAAGTGCATCTTATTGGAAGAGAAAACTTCATTTAATGTTATAAATATCACTAATAAGCATTAGGTGGACAATTTCAGGACAAGATCTTGACATCATAGACATTGAAACAAAACTTGCATTATTACACTATAACATAGAATTTTCATGCAATATTGTGATTCTTATCAGATCCTTCTTAGTGTCTGAATTGTCACTCTGTCCAATGAGCAAGCTCAAAATAAATGGGCATTTTCTCAGTACTGAGGAAGACTCTTTTCTTACACAATTTCCTTACTGTGTTAGTGTTGGAACTACCATTGTTTTAACTATGTGATTATGCTTTGCTCTTATTAGAGAATAAAAGATCTCATGAAGGGTCTATACCTAGTTATTTTCCCTAAAATATTCTCACTAGACCCCTTTACATTGATGATATATTTTCAGTTAAAAACCAATCACATCAGGAGGGTGAGATGGGTGGCCCATCTTCCATGATTATATAGTAAAAGGTAAACTAATTAGGATGTTTTTAAGATGTGTTAACTTAAATTATAATAACACTATAATAATTAGAGAAAACTGTATTTTTCCACATACAGTTTTATATGATAATTGTGGTCTTATAACAATATTATTTCTTGGAAATTACTGTTAAGAATACAATTAGAATACGTTGCATGAATAACATGAAGCCAGAAAAGGTACGATAAGGGCAGTTGGTAGAGGTCCTTAAAAGGTAGACTGACAAATATCAGTAATATCAGAATTGCTTTTAAAGATTCAGTGCAAGTTTTCAAAATGCCAAAATATTGGACAAAAATGAAACAGAAGTTTGGAATTTCAAAAGTGAGAGACTACTACTCTCAACTGGTATAAAATTGGTTACAAATTTATGGATTGATTCAATGAACTCGCATATTTTTGCTCACCAACTCTGTGCCAGGTTCTCTTCTAGAAATTGGAATGAAATAAAAAAACAGGCAGATCTGGTCTCTTTTCTCATTAAGCTTCCATTCTAGACACATTCAACAGCAAGAAGAAAAATATCACAAACAAGAAAACTACGAGACAAGTGCGGCATACTTTTCATTGGGTTGAGTCAAGGAAGACCTTTCTGAAGTTGTGGCATTTAGCCGAGCTCTGAATGACAAGAAGCCAGCAATGTGAAGTTCAGATTGGGGAGTGGTCCACGCAAAGCATTCCAGCTAAAGCAAATGTCCTCAGGCAGAAATCAGCTCAGCATGTTTGAAGAACTCCACAAAAGTCCCTTTGGCTCTGGTGGACAGCATGAGGAGAGTAGAAGGCAATAAAGTCAGAGACTGGGAGTGGGGGAGGTAATGCATCTCATATGGATTGTTTCAAGTCAGGGTGAGGATTTATATTTATGTTCTCAGAAGACTGGGCAGCAATGGAAGTATTTTAAGCTGAGAAATAACATGATTTTATTTACATTTTGAAAGGATTACTTGGGCTTCTGTGTAGAGACTGGATTGGATGGAGGAGAAATGGGAAAATGGGTTCAGAGCTTATTGCAATAGTACAAGTGAGAAAACATAGTGTCATAACCAGATGTGGTGATAGTAGCAGAGATAGAGAGAAGAAGTGGGTGGATTTGAGATGCGTTTTGGTGGCATGAAGGTCAGGGTTTTCTTCTGGATTGGATATGGAGCAGGAGGGGAAAGATGAAGCAAGAATATCCAGATTATTGGCTTGAGCAATCGAGTTGATGGATAATGGTACCATTTATTAAGATGTGGAGGACTGGGGAGAAGTAGGTCAAGGAGGGAAGAATCACATTAAACTTGAGATGTCAATTAGAAGACATCCAGGGAGAGATGCTAGGGAGGCAGCCAGAATCACAAGTCTGGAGTCCCAAGGAGAGATCAGGGTTGGAGATATAAATTTGAGAGTCATCAGTGTATGGATGGTATTTAAACCATGGGCCTGTATGAGGTCAGATAAGGAGAGCTCACAGATTGAGAAAAGAAGGTTGCCTATGAAATGCCTGAATGGTATTCTATCCTGGTTGAACGTTAAGTAGGGAGAGAAATAGAATTTAGGGGAAAGCTGATGAGTTGAGTTCAGTTTTTAATAGGTTACATTTGAAGAGATCTAAGTGAAGATGTCAAATAGGCAGTGAGAATGAGTCTGCAATGGAGGAGAGAGATCTGAGTTTGAGATATTAAGAAGGTAAGTGCTATTGTGTACCCAATATATGCTAGGAACTCTATTAGGTACCACGTACATGTTTTAAAATTTCTAATCCTCATATAACCAGTCTTCAAGGTATCTTGTTATTGACATTTGAAAGATGAGGAAACTGAGGATCAAAGAATTAACTCACCCAAGGTCACAGTTAATAAACAGCTGAGTGCAGATTCAAAGTCAGGTGGGCAAAATTTGGTGTAGTTCCTTTGTCCTGCTACAGTTTCCTTCAAGGGAAAGCTTAATAGATAGTGTGTGGTGCAAATAGTTTGTGAAACTGTTTGGGTGTAAAATTGGAACAAAGGCATTTGACACAATTAGGAAACATGCATAAGCAACTGAATAGCAGACATGAAATAACTCTTTGTCAATGCTTTCCTAGGAAATGGCTTTGTAGAACTAGGAGGAAATTCAGGATGTCATCAAGGCTATCATTTTGTCTCAAAATTACAAGGAGAAAAAGATAACTATCACTTAGTTCTAATCCACTTAGCTATACATTTTCAAATTATACTCTTATAGTAATGATATAACAACTCAGAGTGAGCCTGAGAAGTCATCAGTAGATTTTCTGACTTGAGAAAATACCTGCAAAGAATCACAGTAATGCACAAAAACTGAACGTAATATTAACAAGTTTAGTATCAAATAAAGGTTTCTCTTGAAGTCTATGACATCATAAAATTATTATAGTATTATGTTCTTAATACTATACTATTTATCAGTGACTATTTATTACATTAAGATGTAAGCAACCATGAAGGTATACGAATCAACCTGTATATTTGAAGGCATGCATATTTGAAGAGAGCATGAATACTTGGAATCCTACAAATTTTATACTAGAATAAGGATAAGCTGGTAAAAAAAAATAACTTTTGGTAGTTGACACAGCCTTTGGATATTACTCATGTCTCTAGCTTTAGATATTAAACTCTTCTTCAAGAATTACTAATCAGAGAATAAAATACATATTGTTAAGATACAAACTCTTGGTAAAAAAAAAAATAAAGAAAATGCAAGTATAAAAATATTACCCCTCAGAAATGTTTATTGTTTTTATCTTCCTTATGCTTTCTGTAATTGGGAAAATACAGGCTAATACTTGATGTCCACATTATACTAAAAAACTGAGTTCTGGATATTGTTTGGTGGTAGGGTAAAACAATTTGTGCTTTTTGCACTTCCCTTTTGAAGAAGAAGACCTACAAGAACAAACCCAAAACAATTAAGAAAATGGTCATAGGAACATACTTATTGATAATTACCTTAAACATGAATGGATTAAATGCTCCAACCAAAAGACACAGGCTTGCTGAATGGATACAAAAACAAGACCCATACATATGCTGTCTACAAGAGACCCATTTCAGACCTAGGGACACATACAGACTGAAAGTGAGGGAATGGAAAAAGATATTCCATGCAAATGGAAATCAAAAGAAAGCTGGAGTAGCAATACTCATATCAGATAAAATCGATTTTAAAATAAAGAATGTTATAAGAGACAAGGTAGGACACTACATAATGATCAAGGGATCAATCCAAGAAGAAGATATAATGATTATAAATATATATGCACCCAACATAGGAGCACCTCAATACATAAGGCAACTACTAACAGCTATAAAAGAGGAAATCGAGAGTGACACAATAATAGTGGGGGACTTCAACACCTCACTTACACCAATGGACAGATCATCCAAAATGAAAATAAATAAGGAAACAGAAGCTTTAAATGACACAACAGACCAGATAGATTTAATTGATATTTATAGGACATTCCATCCAAAAACAACAGATTACATTTTCTTCTCAAGTGAGCATGGAACATTCTCCAGGATAGATCACATCTTGGGTCACAAATCAAGCCTCAGTAAATTTAAGAAAATTGAAATCATATCAAGCATATTTTCTGACCACAATGCTATGAGATTAGAAATGAATTACAGGGGAAAAAAAATGTAAAAAACACAAATACACGGAGGCTAAACAATACGTTACTAAATAACCAAGAGATCACTGAAGAAATCAAAGAGGAAATCAAAAAATACCTAGAGACAAATGGCAATGAAAATACATCGATCCAAAACCTATGGGATGCAGCAAAAGCAGTTCTAAGAGGGAAGTTTATAGCTATACAAACCTACCTCAGGAAACAACAAAAATCTCAAATAAACAATCTAACTTTACACCTAACGGAACTACAGAAAGAAGAACAAAGAAAACCAAAAGTTAGCAGAAGGAAAGAAATCATACAGATCAGAGCAGAAATAAATGAAATAGAAACAAAGAAAACAATAGCAAAGATCAATAAAACTAAAAGCTGGATCTTTAAGAAGATAAACAAAATTGATAAACCATTAGCCAGACACATCAAGAAAAAGAGAGAGAAGACTAAAATCAATAAAATTAAAAATGAAAAAGGAGACGTTACAACAGACACCGCAGAGATACAAAGCATCCTAAGAGACTACTACAAGCAACTCTATGCCAACAAAATGGACAAACTGGAAGAAATGGACAAATTCTTAGAAAGGTATAACCTTCCAAGACTGAACCAGGAAGAAATAGAAAATATGAACAGACCAATCACAAGCACTGAAATTGAAACTGTGATTAAAATTCTTCCAACAAACCAAAGTCCAGGACCAGATGGCTTCACAGGTGAATTCTATCAAACATTTAGAGAAGAGCTAATACCCATCCTTCTCAAACCCTTCCAAAAAATTGCAGAGGAAGGAACACTCCCAAACTCATAACTCATTCTATGAGGCCACCATCACCCTGATACCAAAACCAGACAAAGATACTACAAAAACAGAAAATTACAGACCAATATCACTGATGAATATAGATGCAAAAATCCTCAACAAAATACTAGCAAACAGAACCCAACAACATATTAAAAGGAACATACACCAAGATTAGGTGGGATTTATCCCAGGGATGCACAGATTCTTCAATATATGCAAATCAATCAATGTGATACACCACATTAACGAATTGAAGAATAAAAACCATATGATCATCTCAATAGATGCAGAAAAAGCTTTTGACAAAATTCAACACTGATTTATGATAAAAACTCTCCAGAAAGTTGGCATAGAGGGAACCTCCCTCAACATAATAAAGGTCATATACGACAAACCCACAGCAAACATCATTTTCAATGGTGAAAAACTGAAAGCATTTCCTCTAAGATCAGGAACAAGACAAGGATATCCACTCTCACCATTATTATTCAACATAGTTTTGGAAGTCCTAGCCACAGCTGTCAGAGAAGAAAAAGAAATAAAAGGAATACAAACTGGAAAAGAAGAAGTAAAACTGTCACTGTTTGCAGATGACATGCTACTGTACATAGAGAATCCTAAAGATGCCATCAGAAAACTACTAGAGCTAATCAATGAGTTTGGTAAAGTTGCAAGATACAAAATTAATGCCCAGAAATCTTTTGCATTCCTATACACTAATGATGAAAAATCTGAAAGAGAAATTAAGGAACCACTCCCATTTACCATTGCAACCAAAAGTATAAAATACCTAGGAATAAACCTACCTAGGGAGACAAAAGACCTGTATGCAGAAAAGTATAAGAAAGAAATTAAAGATGATACCAACAGATGGAGAGATATACCTTGTTCTTGGATTGGAGGAATCAATATTGTGAAAATAACTATACTACCCAAAGCAATCTACAGATACAATGCAATCCCTATCAAATTAAAAATGGCATTTTTTACAGAACTAGAACAAAAAATCTTAAAATATGTATGGAGACACAAAAGAACCCGAATAGCCAAAGCAGTCTTGAGGGAAAAAAACGGAGCTGGAGGAATCAGACTCCCTGACTTCAGACTATACTGCAAAGCTACAGTAATCAAGACAATATGGTACTGGCACAAAAACAGAAACATAGATCAATGGAACAAGATAGAAAGCCTAGAGATAAACCCACAGACCTATGGTCAACTAATCTATGACAAAGGAGGCAAGGATATACAATGGAGAAAAGAAAATCTCTTCAATAAGTGGTGCTGGGAAAACTAGACAGCTACATGTAAAAGAATGAAATTAGAACACTCCCTAACACCATAAACAAAAATAAACTTAAAATGGATTTGAGACCTAAATGTAAGACCAGACTCTATAAAACTCTTAGAGGAAAACATAGGAAGAATACTCTTTGACATAAATCACAGCAAGATCTTTTTTGATCCACCTGCTAGAGTAATGGAAATAAAAACAAAAATAAACAAATGGGACCTAATGAAACTTCAAAGCTTTTTCATAGCAGAGGAAACCATAAACAAGACAAAAAGGCAACCCTCAGAATGGGAGAAAATATTTGCAAACAAATCAACAGACAAAGGATTAATCTCTAAAATATATAAACAGCTCATGCAGCTCAATATTAAAGAAACAAACAAGCCAATCCAAAAATGGGCAGAAGACCTAAACAGACATTTCTCCAAAGAAGACATACAGATGGCCAAGAAGCACATGAAAAGCTGCTCAACATCACTAATTATTAGAGGAATGCAAATCAAAACTACAATGAGGTATCACCTCACACCAGTTAGAACGGGCATCATCAAAAAATCTACAAACAACAAATGCTGGAGCGGGTGTGGAGAAAAGGGAACCCTCTTGCACTGTTGGTGGGAATGTAAATTGATACAGCCACTATGGAGAACAGTATGGAGGTTCCTTAAAAAACTAAAAATAGAATTACCATATGATCCAGCAATCCCACTACTAGGCATATACCCAGAGAAAACCATAATTCAAAAAGACACATGCACTCCAACGTTCATTGCAGCACTATTTACAATAGCCAGGTCATGGAAGCAACCTAAGTGCCCATCGACAGACAAACAGATAAAGAAGATGTGGTACATATATAAAATGGAATATTACTCAGCCATAAAAAGGAACGAAACTGAGTCATTTGTTGAGACATAGATGGATCTAGAGACAGAGTGAAGTAAGTCAGAAAGAGAACAACAAATATCATATATTAACGCATGTATGTGGAACCTAGAAAAATGGTACAGATGAACCGGTTTGCAGGGCAGAAGCTGAGACACAGATGTAGAGAACAAACGTATGAACACCAAGAGGGGAAAGCCGTGGGGGTCTGGGGATGGTGGGGTGCTGAATTGGGCGATTGGGATTGACATGTATACACTGATGTGTATAAAATTGATGACTAATAAGAATCTGCTGTATAAAAAAATAAAATAAACATTAAAAAAAGCCTAAATAATTCTGAAATAATCAAAATCAATTATATGGCAAATAAAGGATTATAGTTGTTCAGGGTATGGGTTTGAATACCACTGCCGCCTGGAAGCTTGGAGACCTGGCGTAGGTTACTCAAACCCTCTGAGCCTCGGGAAAAGGGGAATTGTGTGGTATCACATAAGGATATGGAGATTAAGAATGGCTGTACCGCTTTATATAGATGGCACTTGCTTCCCCTGCCAAGTACTGTTCTAAGTGCCTTCCATATATTAAGTCAACATTCACAGCAACCCTATGAGGTGAGAAAATTGAAGTGTTCAGAAGGTAAGTAGCTTGTCTCAGGTCACAGATCTTATTAGGGAAAAAACTGGGCTTTTACTCCAGTATGGTCTCAGAGTTAGTACTTTTCATTACTATATACAGTCTCTCAAAAAGATTCAGACAAGGGGTATCAACACAGCGTGAGAATGTCACTACCCTCAAAAATGATAGATCCTACTCGTGATCAAAACCGCAATTATAACTGGAGAAACAAGCCTTTTTCATACTGCTTCTAAAGGAGAATCTGCGTAATAAAAGATAAAGTCAGGAGAAAATAAACCAGAAGTCCATTATGATGAATGCATTTCACGAGTAATAGCCCCTGAATGAGATACTTTTAGACTTTTTCCTCTTCTTTCCCTTTTTTTTCACATAGCCAACTTGTTGCTAGATTTCCATATTTCCTTCAGAATTACTCTTGGGATTGTCTGTTCTTCACTTGAGGGACTTAATGGAGGCATCGCAGCTGGATTAATAAAACAAGAATTTGTAGCAAGAGAGGTGAATGTTAGTGCCAGCAGATAAGAACCAACTGTTATAACGAAGTTTCTTTGAATTGACATATTTTAATTGCTCTTCAAATCCCAAATCACTTGACTCTGACTTGGATGTGAAGATAGGAATCAGCGTTAGCAGATTGTGGTGACTGGGCTAAGGTGGCGATCAGGTCCTGGAAGAGGAAGAAGTAAGAGGCATTTCTCTTCCCAGTCACTGCCTTGTGCATTGACTAAGTCCTGCAGTCCTGGGGCCATTCTGTACAACATGCTATGAGAAGGTGAGGATCAAATAAAAACAGAAGTTTAAAATTCTGCAAATTTCTCCCGTATAAGCAAGAAACACATTATACTCACTTTTTCGTTGTAGATGTCTCCAAGCATTGTACTTGCTCTCACAAAATCTAGGCTTTGAAAATTTTTTCTTGCAATTTTCACAACTTTTTTCAAGTATTTCACTGCTTCTGCCATCTGTCCTTGGCTAGAAAAAATAAAATAAGAAACTACTGGAGTGTCATCTCATTTAATATCACAGTAAAGAGAAGATTGTTTTGTGTCTTTGCTTTAGAAAGTGTAAGACAGTTATCAGGATAATGAAATGTAAAGTGTATATTTTAAAAATATGTGGCTCGTCTTTGACGGAGTATACAGTGAGTTAGAACTTAAGCCTTTAAACTCTTACGCATTGCTGGTAGGATTGTAAAATAGTGCAGCTGCTTGGAAAAACAACTTGTCAGTTCTTCAAAAAGTATAATATACAGTTACCATATGACCCAAGAATTCCACTCCTGTGTATATACCCAAGAGAAATGAAAACACAAACACTTGGACATGAATGTTCATATCAATGCTATAATAATAGCTAAGAAGTGGAAACAACCCAAATGTCTATCAATTGACTGGGAAGCAAAATGTGCTGTATTCGTACAGTGGAACATTATTCAGCCACAAAAAGGAATGCAGTAGTGATACATACTACGACATGGATAAACCTTGAAAATATGTGAAGTGAAAGACGCCCGTTACACAAAAAAACCCACATATTGTATGATTCCATCTACATGAAATGTCCAGAACAGGCAAATCTATAGAAACAGGAAGTAGGTTAGTAGTTACTAGAGGCCATGGGGGTGCGCGTGGGGAATTTGGGAGTGGCTGCTAATGGGTGTAGGTTTCTTTTTGAAGTGAAGAAAATTATCTGAAATTAAATAGTGGCGATGGCTGCACAACTCTGTGAACATACTAAGAACTACTGAATTGTAGACTTTAAAAGGAGAAATGTATGGTATATGGATTATATCTCAGTAAAACTGTTACTTTTTTGAAAAAATAGAACCTCTAAAAAGGTTGAAAATTTCCACATTCCTTTGCAAATGAAACCAGTTCTTTGAGGGGAGTCATATGCGATTCATATAATACCTTCTGGAGGTATTAGAACAAATATGATGAAAACAGAGGATTCTGAAATCTCCTAACCAGGATTCAAGGAAGGAAAGATAAAGCCTGAAGATGGAAGGAGCCTGGCTCCTCGCACAAGAATCTGGCAAACGGCAAGAATTTACATAAACAAGAAATAAGACTTTATTGTCATATGTCACTGAGATTTTGGCGACTGTTAGCACAGCTCAAATAACCCAGAATGACTAAAACAAGTTTGGCTATTTTCTTTTCTTTCATAAAGAATAGAGGGGTCAGTCAGATCATTATACTGTACATCATTATACTGTAAAATTAGTGCTGTATGTTAATAACATCTCAATAAAACTGGAAGAAAAAATAATAAAGTACTTGTATCTAGAATATTGAACAAACAAATAAATAATACGTGGGGAGTATCGGCCAAAAAAAATAAGAGAGGCACACCATTTTAAAGATTTCAATGAATTATATTCAGAAACTTCTATTATTTGAATTTTGCTCTCATTTTACAAATCTGAGTCCGAAATACTCATTAGTTCCTCATGATCTGAATGCTACCCCAAAGATACACAAATCTTAGTTTCATATGAGTAAGAGCTAAACAGTAAAATAAGAAGTGGAAAGAGTCTAAAAATTTCTCTAAAGGAGCTAATTATTTGAAAGCCAGTCTAAAGAGACGGGCTCTTTTCTTCTAGGAGCCAGTTGTAGTGATGTCCTATGTGAAGAACACTTGGGGGCCTACAAGATTAAGAACTAAGGTGAAAAATCCTTGAGCAACCAAAGAGACAAACGGTAATTTTTGAAAACAGCTCCATCCAAGGTATCATAAGCTGTGACTGCCTTTTGCAGAGGTAGTTGAAGCCAAAGTCCTGCTCAAGGGACATTTGACTGCTGATTCAAGGACTGTTGATTCTGAGCCATAAAGAATTAAAACGTTACGGACAAAGCAAGAAGCGATTTCAAAATAATGGCTCCAAATTAAGCATGCTGAAGAAATTCAATATCTGTTGAATGTCTGGCTTTTTTGTTTTTTTTTTTTTGGTCAATCCCTAAAAAAGAATGGTGAATCTAAGATGATATGCAATTCCACTATTAAATCATGTCAGAACTTTTGAAATTGTTTTATTAAAGTGACAAAATCCAGAATTTAGAGATTTTAAAATAACAAAAACCCCTGTAATTGTGTTCTTCAATGGAGCATAATAAAGGGAAAACTCTTACTCCTGAACATGTCTGAATCCCTAGAACTACCTCCCTCTCTTTGCTTTCATAGGTCAGCAGTTCCCAGTGAGCATCTGTGCCACGACCCTTAATAAATCACAAGATGAAATTCTGAAAGGAAGAGGTTGTTTTACAATTAAGCTGATTCTTGCATGGGCATTTCTTTATGTTCATAGGGCAAGGATTTACTCATAGGAGCTCCAGATAGGATGGTGTCAAATACGGCATATGGAGAAGTTTGCTATAAATTTTTAAATTATTGCAACTATAGAAAAATTTAGCAACTCTAATACATACTTCACGGATTCTAAAACACCTACTTTCCCATATTTTAACATTTCTGAAATCAGGATCCCTTAGAACAGGTGGCATCTTATAATCTCTGTCAGACAGAGAGCAGTCAAGTCATAGCTGTTGCTGGATTTGTCCGTGTTTCTGGTTATGACTTGCAATCGCAATGCCTTGATCTTTCTGTCAACAACTATTAAAGGATAATTTCAGAGAGAAATATGAGGACTGGTTGTTTTCTAAAAACCTTTCACTGAAATTCTGGAAGATAAGAAAGTACTGGCTTCAAGATTGGCAGACTGAGTGTCCATGACTTGGAAGAAATACTGGAGGGGGTACTGGGGCACTATTTTAAGAAAGGCTACATAGCACCAACGTTCTTGATGACACAAAAGATAATATGGATGAGGAAAAAAAGATAGTGTCAATTCTGAGTTTAAAAGTGATTCAGAAAAATTGGACTTTGAATGGAAAGATGTTTGAGGAGTATAATAAACTTACTTTGTCTATATTTTCTTTTTACATGAATTCTCAAGGGTCGTAAAAAATACCTATGTGTGAGTCTAAAATAGCTCTTTTATTAAGTATAAGATCAAAATTCTAAGCAATAGGAAAATATTATGTCACAGTTTAGTTAGAATATTTTTCTTCCTTGGGTATGTAGGGTGTATAGTCCAATAAAAAAAAGTTAGATTCGGTGAATGTGAAAATAAAGCTACTCGTTCAGTATAATGGATTAGGTTAGTTCATTGGTTAGTAAATTTTTGATTAAAATTTGCTAGGAAGTTTAAAATTCACATTAAATTTATATGTGTATACATGATATGACTAGGACATATGAGATTGAACAACTCTAAAACTGGTCTAATTACTTTATAGTTCTAATAAATTTCTATCTGTACTGACTCAATTTAATTTTATGCAAAAATTAACTTACCTAATTTTTGGTTTGTGTTTATGTCATATGTGTATAGCCATAAAGCAATCAAATATTCAACACTGTTCTGTTTGTATGCTGGGCATCAAAATATTAACAGTTCTAACCTTACACACTTATTTGTGAAATGGCTCTCATTTTCCTGGTTGCAGTTAAAATAGGAAAAGTTAACATTCACGCAAATCTCTGAGCAACTAGAACTCACCACAGAATCATTTTTTCCAAGAATATCTATAATCAATGAGCATTACCATATGCAATAAATAGTTGGAAAAGCACTAAGAAGTAAGATAAAAGGTAATATTTGGTTTTCAGTGGTAAGAACTTGAGATTTGTCACACCAGAAATGGTCAGTATACGGAATAAATAAGTTCATGCAAAAACATTTTCATACATTTAGAATTTTCATAAAATAATCCCATGAATGGGGTGCATATGTTAGTATCACTATTGGGAAAATTAAATTTGTTTGGCTGTTTTACGAAATCAAATAAAATGAGTTGGAAAATTATGCTTATAACCAAGGAAGAATTATCTAAGATTAGAACTCATATTTAACTTGGAAAAAATGTCAAACTGCCGTGAAACACTGACTGAAATGAAATATTTTGTCTAAGTGCTATTATTCTATAACCTGTATGGAAATAAACACAGCAGCTCTGAGGAAAAACTGCATATCATTAGTCCACAGTCTTTGATCTATATTAAGCACTTAATAAAATTAGTCTTTAAATGTCAAAAAAAGAGGGGTGAATTGTATGGTTATTTAAAAGGATAAAACCTTTAAAAAGTTTCTATCCCCAGAGCTGGGTCTCTGGCAAGGACAGAGAAAGGGCACAGGCAGCCTTGTGACGAAGCGGACCGTGGAACAAACGTGCCGTGACAAAGGCACATGCGTGACGCTGGGACTGATTCACGGACAGGAAGCCTGTTCCAACGGCAAGAGGCCAGGGGCAGCTTCCTGCAGGAGCTGGGGAGGAGAGCAGAGGCCATGGGGGAGGTCTCCTTGGAGATGTGATGCTTCTGCCCTCTCCAGGGGACTGGAATGTTCCACCTGACTGTTCCACAAAGGAATGGAAGTGAACACAGGCAGCAGGTCCCTTTTGCCTATTAAACTAACATTAAAATGTATTTAGTGGAAATACCTAGTGCTGGCAACAGTGTAATGAAATTGGCATTCTTGTATATCTCTGGAAGCATCTGGTAAACCAGCAAATGGGAATAATAATAATAATAAATAATAATAATGAACTGGAAAGTATCAGTTAACACACCTGAGGAGCTATTATAAATTTTTGTATCATTGGGCTCTGCGATCAGACATGTGGAAATCTGTCCTAATGGATGTTGTTTTAAATAGAAGGGGAATGATATTCACCACTGCATTAGTCTGCAAACAAGTGGAATCAAAATAGGTGTCAAAGAATGGTTATGTAAATTGATTCTAACAACGCAGTGGTTAGTGGCCTAAAATATTTTTTTCTGAAGAAATTCATCCACCTGCAAATAAAAATCTTAAGATATGTTCAGTTAAAAATCATGACTCAAATTTTACTACATATGTTTGCAAATATCTAATAAATAATAAACACTGGGGAAAAATACTGGAAGGAATTACAACAAAATAACAGTGCTGTCATTAAGATGAAAAAAAAAAAGTTTATAAAAGCTGAATGGTAGTTTGTCCTTGCAAGTGTCCCTCAGTAGTGAAATCTCAGGTATCACTAAAATCACCTATACAAGTGGCAAAATGCTTAGAAAGACATACAGGTTCTAGCAGAGTGCTTGGCATGTATTAGGCCTTCATATATTTCTGAATAAAGAAACAGTCGAAAATTTGAGAAGGGAAACACTTATGTAGTACACATAAAAGTTAAGCTTCCAGGTAAGTCATTGGAGAACCTGTCATTGGATATTTGGAGACCATGACTGTAAACTCCTGTATCCTGGATATTTCAGTGACATCAAGAACATCTTTTTAGGGCTTCCCTGGTGGCGCAGTGGTTGGGAGTCCGCCTGCTGATGCAGGGGACACGGGTTCGTGCCCCGGTCCGGGAGGGTCCCACATGCCGCAGAGCGGCTGGGCCCGTGGGCCATGGCCGTTGAGCCTGCGCGTCTGGAGCCTGTGCTCTGCAGCGGGAGAGGCCACAGCAGTGAGAGGCCCGCGTACCGTTAAAAAAAAAAAAAAAAAAAAAAATCTTTTTATTTTGGGAACATCTTTGAGAGACTATCAAACACCCTAGAATGTTCTCATGACTGGGGAATATGGTTCCTGACACTAAACAGTTTCACCGTTTGGAGAGATTAATTTATACATTCATATGCGGGATTAACTGTGATAAGTACTATGAACTGTCTGTAGTGCTTTGAAACCTGGAGCACATTCATTTGAATATCTTTGCAAGAGCAGGTCTAGTGTTTGTGGGGTAAATTTGGTCTTAAAAGGGAGCCAAAAGGATATGGGGCCAAATCTAGTGAATACAATGGGGATCTCAAAGCATCAATAGAAATTTGAAAAATTGTAATATGCATTGTGGGAGATATCTTTGAACTGCATAAAAGGTTTAGTGTGCTTACAGAGTCACAGGCTCTTTGCTCCACTCCATCTTTCTTCCTCTTCCACCCTTACCCAGGCCCTCAGCACAGGTTGGGGGTCACTGCTGTTAACCATCCATCTTTCTCCAAATGTCTCTCCCTGTCTAGTGCCTAGCACTCCCAGCCAGTCTCTTATTCTCTCATTTTTCCTATATCTCTCATTTTCTCAGTATCTTACTGACACTGAGGTCTCTGTTTACCCAAAGTTGGCTGTTTGCAGGGTTCTGTCCAAGGCCTTTCTCTCCCCTCCATTAAATGCTTCTATGGGCAATTTCATATAATGCTACGGTATGTTCTAATTCCTATATGCACATGCCTGGCACATCTATATTTCTAGCCCTGATTTCCCCCTGTACTTCACATCCATATTTCCAATTGTCCAGACATACAAGGCATGCAAAGGAAGACAGTTCCCTCCAAGTGATGTCATCTAATGATGAGAATGATGGCATTCTGGGAATCAATCATCAGGAAACCTTTTTATAGTGTAGCGGTATAAAGTATTCACAAGTAATTTAATGTATTTTGTTCTAAAAATGGGTTTACCCAGAGAGATTATTTTCTGTGTTTTCTAAACGTGTCTCTAGATCCTTTTGGCTGTTTTCAAAGATCAAGCCCACCTCTCAATCAGTGATGTGTGGATATAGGAGCTATTCAAAAGGATATGCGACAGCTCAGAAAGTATTTCAAAAGAGTTTGATTTTAAGCAGGTAGTGGCAGGATTAGAGGTATAACGTTGCATAACCTCCCAAGATTTGATGAGAACAACATTTATTTTCATAGATAAGCTGTGGTATGTTCGTGAAAATAAATTAAATTGCTTTAAAATCACTATGTGTGCTATGGTGGATATTAGAAAGATCTAAGCTTGAATGCCAGTTTGGCCTCTTAGACGAATAAGTTTGATGACATCTGCACTCTTTCTCAGCTTGTTTCCTCATTTTTGTTTTGTTTGTTTCCTCATTTTAAAAATGGCCATAAGTTACTGTGAAATGAAAAACTACATATATGTAAAACCTGGCACATAGTAACAATTCAATAAATGACAGCTAGTTATTACTATTACCTCTCAGTGAAATAAAAAGCTATCATATCCATAGCTCTCTACTTGGTATTATCTGCCACCAGCTGATAGAAAAGTCAATTTAGCTAAGCATTACTGTTTGAAAGTCTTCCATTATGCAACGAATTAAACACACATTCTGCAAGACAGGCACATAAAGCCTTGATGTCTATTTTCTAGGGGGCACAGTCAAAGAACTAACACTTTTTGTTTACTTGAGTATCAGGTACTGTCAATGCATTCTTTTTTCCTTTCTTATTGGTAAAAGAATGCTCCACATATCAGAAATGGAATGGAATTTTATATTCCCAAAGTTGTGAATACTGCTTGCGTGTTTTTTTGTTTTGTTTTGTTTTGTTTTGTTTTTTGTGGTACGCGGGCCTCTCACTGCTGTGGCCTCTCCCGTTGCGGAGCACAGGCTCCGGACACGCAGGCTCAGCGGCCATGGCTCACGGGCCCAGCCGCTCCACGGCATGTGGGATCATCCCGGACCAGGGCACGAACCCGTGTCCCCTGCATCGGCAGGCGGACTCTCAACCACTGCGCCACCAGGGAAGCCTGAATACTGCTTTTTATGATTCCGTTCTCACCTTTTCATAACAACATTATGAATAATCTTCTTCCACACTTCGGCATAGTTCAATTCTCCAGAAAAATTATGAATTGTTTGAGGAATATTTCAAATGCAGACATGGAGTAAAATATCATGAGAGGTGCACTCATTAATTTAAAATTTGTTTTGTGGAACTAAAATGGTATTGAGAGAGCTCAAGAGTATAAAAAATTAGTAAATAAAATAGTTATTTTACTTAGAATTTTAAGCAAACTTGAGGATTTCTAGGACCAAATTTATCATATTAGTGTTAACTCTCAAAGATCTTTCTTGTACTGTAATATTCAAGAAAAAATTGATGAAATAAGAAAAAAGTAGAGACTTTGCATAGCATTTTAAAACTGTAGGGGAAGATTACTATTTTTATTCAGTAAAAATGGATTCACTGAAGCTTATTTATGTTCATGTTTCTAAAAGCTGATCTATTTTTTTTAACATCTTATTTAAAATTTTTTTAACATCTTTATTGGAGTATAATTGTTTTACAATGTTGTGTTAGTTTCTGCTGTATAACAAAGTGAATCAGCTATATGTATCCATATATCCCCATACCCCCTGCCTCTTGTGTCTCCCTCCCACCCTCCCTATCCCACCCCTCTAGGTGGTCACAAAGCACCGAGCTGATCTCCCTGTGCTATGCAGCTGCTTCCCACTAGCTAGCTATTTTACATTTAGTAGTATATATATGTCCATGCCACTCTCTCACTTCATCCCAGCTTATCCTTCCCCCTCCCCATGTCCTCAAGTCCATTCTCTACGTCTGCGTCTTTATTCCTGTCCTGCCCCTAGGTTCATCGGAACCATGTTGGGTTTTTTTAGATTCCATATATATGTGTTATAAAAGCTGATCTATTTTTGATGGAAGAACATTTTGGATTAGGTTTGGCTGGCTGAGGATTGTTAAATCACAACATACACAAACAGAAAAACGAGTTCAGTGAACAAGAAACACAACAGCATAAATAAATAAATAACTATCGCTGGGTGAGTCAAGTTGTTTTTCTCACAAAGGAGCAACAGATCTCCAAAACATCCAGAATTATCTGGAACTTGTTCTAACAAATAATGCTAGAGAAAAAGGCTTCCTATTATAACTTATATGCCCCACTCAGTGAATGTACAGTGCTGTAGCCAGGAAAGTTGTTAATATAGCATCTGAAATATAAACATTATATGCTGCTTAAAGGATTTCCAAATTTAAAAGTTAGCAATAGATTTAGAAACCAGTCGTTCTTTGGAAGGGGAGGAATCAAATATTTGCTTACAGAAAAGCTACAGATTATTTGTATAAGTTAAAGGACAAGGTTAAAATGTTAGACGAATATTAATTCCAGTTTTCTATATGCAGTGCACAGGTGCAACTTGAACAGCATATTATATGGTATAATCATTAAATTCATTCAACCAGACCTTAGAGAGTTAAAAACATATATTCTGAGGAACAGGACTCCTCGGTCCAAAGAATGAGAATGAAACAGTGCAGAATATTTGTGTATCAAGGTGATTCCAGTTTCCAACTGGGAAAACAGGACTGTTAACACCCACATCCCCTGACAACTGTCCAATTATGTATATCACACTTGGCCTACTGTTTGCAGTAGAAGTAATCAATAAAGGATGTGGTTGAGTGAACATAGATTTTGGTTGAACCAATGCATGAAAACTTAATCATTTACTCAGAGAGAAGAAATCAAATAGAGCAGAGATGAAACAGCCACTGAGGGGTTTGTTGATTGTGCCACCAAGTTTGTGGGCCATGGATGAAAGTAATAAGGCAAATGGAATCAGTGACAGGAGAAAATGTGAAAAGCTATTCTTAATTTCATGAATTAATAGAAATGTTTTGATGTATTTTGGGGGGTCAGTTTTAGGAAATTTCACATCAAAGCCTGGATGTTCCATTTTAAAGAATATATGAAAATTACTAGGGCATGTCATTTCTCTCAAGCAAGAAGAAATTAATTTTCAGCTATAACAGAAAGGGTAATTTTCACACTTGAAACTTTGTACTGATTGATTTAAAGATCTCCACTGTGGAAAATTTTCTAGGAAATAATTTAACCCGAGTCTGCAAGAAAATTTAACAGTTGGTAAGGAATAAACCCGGAGATGGGCTAGTTGTGACCAGTATGTCTTGAATGACTCTCATTTTTGTGATTTTCCCCCTAGATTCTTTTTAAAAGTCATCCTGATTATTTTGAGAGTTGTAGCATTTCAGTAAATGAGGCAAAAAAAAAAAAAATGCCATAAGGAAAATAAGGATTTTTCCCTCTGTATTTACTCAAATTGTTTATCTATGTAATAATAATATTTAGTTGGTAATTTCTCAACTCACTATCTCCTTGTTTTATGGACCATAATTCTGGCTTTTATAGCTGTGTCATAGGCAGTTTTTCTCATTTTAGAATACCAACTTTTTTTTTTCACCAGTATTCCAAGTAGGAGGGGAAAAGACATTGTAAATCCTTATTTTTCTGTTATGCTACTTAAACCCTTGTGCAATTAATATAATTCAGACCAATAGCAAAAATAAAAAACCCTGCTCACTATTGAAACCTTCATCAATAACCCTAATGCCAGGGCTGAGCCTAGCCTTACCAAATGGGCAACTGTATTACCAAGTCCTGAGTCTTGAGGGAATGTGGCATGTTTTTCAATTGAAGGCTTAGTATAAATTCTTATAACCATTTTAGAAGCTTCCAGCATTACAGCTTATTCACCTTTCATGCATGCTCTGCTGATGGCCTTAAACACACACTTATCCTAGACATGGCTATCCTCTTCCATTTCCTTTAAAGAGATAAAATATGTTTATAGAGATAGGCTCCCATTAGTGAAACTTGTGCAATTGCACAGGGTAGGAGAGAGAGATTTAGAGGTGATGCTAAGCTTCATATGCAGCTTGAATTATTTTTCAGTCACCACAACAATAATTTCCTCTATTTTGGTTGTGCTCCATTTCTTGCATGTTACTGCTAATCTGGGGACAGTTTAGGATGACGAAAGGGATATATGTGTGTGTGCGCGCATTTGTGCATTTGTGTGTGTGTGCATGTGTCAAAGAACACCAAGCCCTTGAAGTGAAATATTCTAAAAATGACCACAAAATGTATATCAAAATACTTCTAGTAATTAGTGGACTCAATTTAATAAGGCTTATCAGATATCTAGGGTGCTGTTGCCTACATGTATATAGAATTTTTGTTTTTGAAACGTATGTTTCTGAGTTATCGTGCACAAATGGTGAAAGAGTATGCTGAGGTTTACACTCCCCTGAGTGCTCCTCCAAATACAGCAACAGTGCAGCAAAATGGCAGATTTGGATTGGAAATCCTGCGGTGGCCTTGGGACACTATTTCCTTATGACCTCAGAGGAAGCTTTTCCTGTACTCTTTTGTGCATTACATAACATTATACAATTAAGAACCCATGCCTACCATACAAATCATTGATGACTTCATTGGTATTTTAGTAGATGGGAATTCTTACAAGTGGAATTCACTTCATTTGGTATAAAAGTGAGATGGGGATACATTTTCTTGCCCATTATATGTTTGCCCCAAGGCAGGTTGCTAGATTGTTGAGAGTGTTGGAATATAATCGTCCCCATTCCTACCAGAAACATACCCTACTTCATGATATATCAAACAGCTGGATCCGAAGGGCTCCAATCAACATGGTGGAATAGAAGGACCTGGAGCTCACCTCCTCCCACAAATACACCAAAAATACTTCTACATGTGGAAAAATTCTGACAGAATACCTACTGAATGCTGGCACAAGATCTCAGACAGTCAAAATTGAAAGAAAGATCACCATGTAACCATGCAGGATGAAAGAAAAAAAAGAGAAAAATAAGAATTGTGACAGGACCTGTGACCCTGGGAGGTAGCTGTGAAAGAGGGAAGGTTCCCTCACCCTGGGAAGCCTCCTTCATGGGTGAGAAGATCAGCTGGGACAGGAAGGGAACTTCAGAGGTTCAGAGAAGAGTGCAGCAACCAGCTTGCAGCAGGCAGAACAGAGAGACCTACACAGTCCGTGTCACCTCACTGCACTCCCCAGCCCAATATGTACATTTGCTGGTGTGCACAGGGGCTGGGTGCTGAAACTCAGGCTTCAGAAGACAGACCCAGGGAGAGGACTGGGGTTGGCTTCATAGAGACAGCCTGAAGGGGATAGAGTGTGGGACAGGCTGCAACTGGGGGGGTGTATGCAGAAGGAGCCTGGGTGCTCCATAAAAGTGAAATACCACTGTTAACAGGTACATGAAGGGAGGGGCAGAGCCCACACTATAGTAGCCTCATTCTTGGAGGGCTCACAGCTGGTGTGGCTCCACCTCTATGAGCTCTGGGAGCATGCAAGCAGGTTGCCCACACATGGAGGCTGGGCTGAAATCAGAGCCGATCCCCATGGGCCATGCCACTACGGAAGCAGGGCTGAAATCTGAGTCCTCTCCTTGTGGTTGTGTGATCTATGGATTTATGCCACTGCTGCCACCGCTGGCTTTATAAATTCAGTGCCTGTGGGTCACCCAAGTAGATTACATGTGCTCCCGTGTCTGGGGCAGATCCAGAGTTAGAAGATGTGGGCTTTGTGGGTGCACACACATGGAGACAGGGCAAGGGTCTAGGCTGCTTCCATAGGTCCCATGGCATGTCCAGGTGCGTGACTGCTGTGGTCCTGGCACTTGACTTCAGTGGATCTGTGACTACAAATCTGCACTGGTGGGTTTGTGAACACAGTGCCTGAGGGACACCAAGGCTGACTGCCTGCATTCCACAGTTGAGGCATTGCTGAGGGCAGTGTCCAAAACAGCATACTTTGTGAACCCACACAGCAGATGACAGGCAACACCACAGAGCACACTTCCTGGTGGGAAGCTTCTGTGGAGGAATACTCAGTGGCTCCTCTCACAGTGAGAGTGCTCCAGTCCTGCAGAGAGGACCCAAATAAACAAAATAAGAATGAAAGAGGTGAAATAACAACTGATACCACAGAAATACAAAAAAAAACATAAAAGAATACTATGAACAATTATATGCCAACAAATTTGACAACCTAGAAAAAATGAACAGGTTTCTAGAAGCATACAGCCCACCAAAACTGAATCAAGAAGAAATAGATATTTTGAGCAGACTGATCACTAGAAGTGAAATAGAATCTGTAAAACAAAATAAAACAAACTCCCTGCAAACAAAAGTCCAGGACCAGATGGCTTCACTGGGGAATTCTACCCAAACATACAAAGAACTCATACTAATTCTTCTCAACCTCTTCCAAAATATTGGAAGGAGGGGACACTCTCAAAGTCATTCTATGAAGCCTGATACCAAAACCAGATAAAGACACTACCAAAAAAGAAAATTACAGGTCATATCTTTGATGAATAAGATGCAAAGATTCTTAACAAAATATTAGAAAACCAAATCCAACAACACATAAAAAAGGTCAAACATCATGATCAAGGTGGATTCCTCCCATGGTCACAAGGATTGTTTAACATATGCAAATCAATCAATGTGATACACCATATCAACCAAAAAAAAAAGACAAAAGCCACATGATCACCTCAATAGATGCAGAAAGCATTTGATAAAATTCAACATCCATTCATGATAAAAAGTCTTACCAAAGTGGGTATAGAGGGAACATATCTCAACATAATAAAAGCTATTTATGACAAACCCACAGCCAACATAATACTCAACAATAAAAAGCTGAAAGCCTTACTGCTAAAATCTGGAACAAGACAAGAATGCCCACTCTCATCACTTCTGTTCAACACACTATTAGAAATTCTAGCCACAGAAATCAGACAAGAAAAAGAAATTAAAAGTATCCAGATTGGAAGGGAAGAGGTAAAATTGTCAATATATGCAGATAACATGTTACTCTATGTAGAAAACCCTAAAGACTCCACATAAAAACTACTAGAACTGATGAACAAATTCAGAAAGGTAGCAGGATACAAGATTAATATACAGAAATCTGTTGCATTTCTTTACAATAACAATGAAATATCAGAAAGTAAAAGTAAAAAAAAATCCCTTTTAAAGTCACATCAAAAAATAAAATACTTAGGGAGACCTTCAAGATGGTGCAGGAGTAAGATGTGGAGATCACCTTCCTCCCCACAAATACATCAAAAATACACCTACATGTGGAACAACTCCTACAGAACACCTACTGAACACTGGCAGAAGACCTCAGACTTCCCAAAAGGCAAGAAAATCCCCACTAACTTGGGTAGGGCAAAAGGAAAAACAGAGACAAAAGAATAGGAACTGACTTGCACCTCTGGGAGGCAGCTGTGAAGGAGGAAAAGTTTCCACACACTAGGGAGCCACTACACTGGCAGAGACAGGGTGTGAGTGGGGGGGCAAGCTTCAGAGCCATGGAGGAGAGTGCAGCACAGGGGTGAAGACAGCAAAGCAGAGAGATTCCCACAGAGAGGATCGGTGCTGACCAGCACTCACCAGTCTGAGACGCTTGTCTCCTCACCAGCCAGGGTGGGTGGAGGCTGGGAGCTGAGGCTCAGGCTTCGGAGGTCAGACCACAGGAAGTGGACTGGGGTTGGTTGGCTGTGTGAAGACAGCCTGAAGGGGGCTAGTGCATCACAACTAGCTGGGAGGGAGTCAGGTAAAAAGTCTGGACCTGCCAAAGAGGCAAGAGATCATTGTTTCGGGGTGCACAGGAGAGGGGATTCCTTCCCTGTATGCCCACAGAAGGCAGAGCACCGCCTAAGCAAGCTCCAGAGATGGGCATGAGCTGCGGCTATCAGCTTGGACCCCAGAGATGGTCATGAAATGCTAACGCTGCTGCCACTGCCACGAAGAATCCTGTGTGCAAGCACAGGTTACTACCCCCCCAACCCCCACCCCCACCTCCAGGAGCCTGTGCAGACTGCCACTGCCAGAGTCCTGAAATCCAGGCACAACTTCCCTGGGAGAACACCTGGCACACCACAGGCTGTTGCAATGTCACTTGGGCCTCTGACACTGGAGGCTAGCCCTGCATTCCAATTATGACTACAGTACCCCTCCCTCTCCCCAGCCTGGGAGAGCAAGAGAGCTCTAATCAGCCGCTGCTTTAACCCTCACCTGTCTGGGTGGGGAACAGACACCTGAAGATGACCTACACGCAGAGGTGGGGCCAAAACTGAGGCTGAACCCCAGGAGCCGTGTGAACAAAGAAGAGAAAGGGAAATTTCTCCATGTACCCTCAGGAGCAGCAGATTAAATTCCCACAATCAACTTGATGAATGCTGCATCTGTGGAATACCTGCAGAGACAATGAATGCTCCCAAAAATGAGGTGGTGGATTTTGGGAGCAACTGTAGACTAGGGCTTGCTGTCTGCAACTGATTTGTTTCTGATTTTTATGTTTATCTTAGTTTACATTTTAGTGCTTGCTATTATTGGTGGATTTGTTCATTGGTTTGGTTGCTCTCTTCTTTTTTAAAAAAACTTAAATTTTTAAAAATTTTTTATTTTTTAAATTTTATTATTTTTTAAATTTATTATTTATATTTATTTATTTTATTTTTCTTCCTTCTTTTCCTTCCTTTTCTTCTGAGTCATGTGGCTGAAAGTGTCTTGGTGCTCCGGCCACGTGTCAGGCCTGAGGTTATGAGGAGGGAGAGCCAAGTCCAGCACATGGGACCACCAGAGACTTCCTGGTCCCATGTAATATCAATTGGTGAGAGCTCTCCCAGAGATCTCAATCTCAACACTAAGACCCAGTTATACCCAATGGCTAGCAAGCTCCACTGCTAGACACCTCATGCCAAACAACTAGCAAGATAGGAACACAACCCCACCCATTAGCAGAGGGACTGCCTAAAATCATACTAAGTTCAGAAACACTCCAAAACACACCACCGGACGTGGCCCTGCCCACCAGAAAGACAAGATCCAGTCCCACCCACGAGAGCAGAGGCACCAGTCCCCTCCACCAGGAAGCCTACACAAGCCACTGAACCAACCTCACCCGCTGGGGGCACACATCAAATACAACGGGAACTATGAACCTGCAGCCTGAAAAAAGGAGACCCCAAACACAATAAGTTAAACAAAATGAGAAGATAGAGAAGTACACAGCAGTTGAAGTAGCAAGGTAAAAACCTACCAGGCCAAACAAATGAAAATGAGATAGGCAGTCTGCCTGAAAAAGAATTAGGAATAATTATAGTAAAGACGATCCAAAATCTTGGAAATAGAATGGAGAAAATACAATAAACGTTTAACAAGGATCCAGAAGAATTAAAGAGCAAACCAACAATGATGAACAGCACAATAAATGAAATTAAAAATTCTCTAGAAGGGATCAATAGCAGAATATCTGAGGCAGAAGAATGTATAGTGACCTGGAAGATACAATAGTGGAAATAACTGCCACAGAGCAGAATAAAGAATGAAAAGAATTGAGGACAGTCTCAGAGACCTCTGGGACAACATTAAACACACAACGTTTGAATTATAGGGGACCCAGAAGAAGAAGAGAGAAAGAAACAGTCTGACAAAATAGTTGAAGAGATTTTGTTGAAAACTTCCCTAACATGGGAAAGGAAATAGGCAATCAAGTCCAGGAAGAACAGAGAGTCCCATACAGGATAAATCCAAGGAGAAACACGCCATGACATATATTAATCAAACTATCAAAAATTAAATACAAAGAAAACATATTAAAAGCAGCAAGGGAAAACCAACAAATAACATACAAGGGAATCCCCATAAGGTTAGCAGCTGATCTTTCAGCAGAAAATTTGCAAGCCAGAAGGGAGTGGCAGGAGATATTTAAAGTGATGAAAGGGAAAAAGCTGCAGCTAAGATTACTCTACCCAGCAAGGATCTCATTCAGATTCCATAGAGAAATTAAAACCTTTGCAGACACGCAAAAGCTAAGAGAATTCAGCACCACCAAACCAGCTTTACGACAAATGCTAAAGGAACTTCTCTAGGCAGGAAGGACAAGAGAAGGAAAAGACCTACAATAACAAACCCAAAACAATTAAGAAAATGGTAATAGGAACACACATATTGATAATTTCCTTAAATGTAAGTGGATTAAATGCTCCCACCAAAAGACATAGACTGGCTGAATGGATACAAAAACAAGACCCATATATATGCTGTCTACAAGAGACCCACTTCAGACTCAGGGACACATACAGACAGAAAGCGAAGGTATGGAAAAAGATATTCCATGCAAATGGGAATCAAAAGAAATCTGGAGTAGCAATTCTCACATCAGACAAAATAGACTTTAACATAAAGACTATTACAAGAGACAAAGAAGGACACTACATAATGATCAAGGGATCAATCCAAGAAGAAGATATAACAATTGTAAATATTTATGCACCCAGCATAGGAACACCTCAATACATAAGGCAAATGCTAACAGCCATAAAAGGGGAAATTGACAGTAACACAACCATAGTAGGGGAATTTAACACCCCACTTTTACCAATGGACATATTTATTTTCACCAATGAAAATAAATAAGGAAACACAAGCTTTAAATGACACATTAGACAAGATGAACTTAATTGATATTTATAGGACATTCCATCCAAAAACAACAGAGTACACTTTCTTCTCAAGTGCTCCTGGAACATTCTCCAGGATAGATCATATCTTGGGTCACAAATCAAGCCTTGGCATATTTAAGAAAGTTGAAAGTATATCAAGTATCTTTTCTGACCACAATGCTATGAGACTAGATATCAATTACAGGACAAAAAGTTAAAAAAATACAAACACATGGGGGCTAAACAATACACTATTAATAACCAAGAGGTCACTGAAGAAATCAAAGAGGAAATCAAAAAACACCTAGAAACAAATCACAATGAAAACACAATGACCCAAATTCTATGGGATGCAGCAAAAGCATCTCTAAGAGGAAATTTTATAGCAATATAATCCTACTTCAAGAAATGAGAAAAAACTCAAATAAACAACCTAAACTTACACCTAAAGCAATTATAAAATGAAGAACAAAAAAACCCAAAGTTAACAGAAGGAAAGAAATCATAAAAATCAGATCAGAAATAAAAAAGAAATGAAGGAAAGTATAGCAAAGATCAGTATAACTAAAAGCTGGTTCTTTGAGAAGATAAGCAAAATTGATAAACCATTAGCCAGACTCATCAAGAAAAAAAGGGAGAAGACTCAAATCAATAGAATTAGAAATGAAACTGACACTGCAGAAATACAAAGATTATGAGAAACTACTACAAGCAACTCTATGTCAATAAAATGGAAACCTGGAAGAAATGGACAAATTCTTAGAAAAGCACAACCTTCCGTGACTGAACCAGGACGAAATAGAAAATATGAAAAGACCAATCACAAGCACTGAAATTGAGACTGTGATTAAAAATCTTCCAACAAACAAAAGCCCAGCACCACACATGGCTTCACAGGCAAATTCCATCAAACATTTAGAGAAGAGCTAACATCTATCCTACTCAATCTCTTCCAAAATATAGCAGAGGGAGGAACAATCCCAAAATCATTCTATGAGGCCACCATCACCCTGATACCAAAACCAGACAAAGATGTCACAAAGAAGGAAAGCTACAGGACAATATCACTGTTGAATATAGATGCAAAAATCCTCAACAAAATACTAGCAAACAGAATCCAACAGTGCATTAAAAGAATCATACACCACAATCAAGGGGGGTTTATCCCAGGAATGCAAGGATTCTTCATTATATGCAAATCAATCAATGTGATACACCATATTAACAAATTGAAGAATAAAAACTATATGATCATCTCAGTAGATGCAGAAAAAGCTTTTGACAAAATTCAACACGCATTTATGATAAAAACTCTCCAGAAAGTGGGCATAGAGGGAACCTACTTCAACATAATAAAGGCCATATATGACAAACCCACAGCCAACATTGTTCTCAGTGGTGAAAAACTGAAAGCATTTCCTCTAAGGTCAGGAACAAGACAAGGTTGCCCACTTTCACCACTATTATTCAACACAGTTTTGGAAGTTTTAGCCATGGCATTCAGACAAATAAAAGAAATAAAAGGAATCCAAATCAGAAAAGAAGAAATAAAACTGTCACTCCTTGCAGATGACATCATACTATATATAGAGAATCATAAAGATGCTACCAGAAAAGTACTAGAGATAATCAATGAATTTGGTAAAATAGCAGGATACAAAATTAATGCACAGAAATCTCTTGCATTCCTATACACTAACAATGAAATAGCTGAAAGAGAAATTAAGGAAACACTCTCATTTACCATTGCAACAAAAAGAATAAAATATCTAGAAATAAAGTTACCTAAGGAGACAAAAGACCTGTATGCAGAAAATTATAAGACACTGATAAAAGAAATTAAAGATGATACTAACAGATGGAGAGATATACCATGTTCTTGGATTGGAAGAATCAACACTATGAAAATGACTATACTACCCAAAGCAATCTACAGATTCAATGCAATTCCTTTCAAAGTATCAATAGCATTTTTCACAGAACTAAAACAAAAAATTGAATAATTTGTATGGAAACACAAAAGACCCCAAAAAGCCAAAGCAATCTTGTGAAAGAAAAATGGAGCTGGAGGAATCAGGCTCCTGAACTTCAGACTATACTACAAAGCTACAGTAATCAAGACAATATGGTACTGGCACAAAAACAGAAATATAGATCAATGGAACTGGATAGAAAGCCCAGAGATAAACCCACACAGATACGGTCACCTAATCTTTGATAAAGGAGGCAAGAATATACAATGGAGAAAAGACAGCCTCTTCAATAAGTGGTGCTGGGAAAACTGGACAACCACATGTAAAAGAATGACATTAGAACACTCTCTAACACCATACACAAAAATAAACTCAAAATGGATTAAAGACCTAAATGTAAGGCCAGACACTATCAAACTCTTAGAGGAAAACATAGGCAGAACACTCTATGACATAAATCACAGCAAGATCCTTTTTGACCCACCTCCTAGATAAATGGAAATAAAATAAAAAATAAACAAATGGGACCTAAGGAAACTTAAAAGCTTTTGCACAGCAAAGGAAACCAGAGACAAGACAAAAAGACAACACTCAGATGGGAGAAAATATTTGCAAATGAAGCAACTGACAAAGGATTAATTTCCAAAATATACAAGCAGCTCATGTAGCACAATATCAAATAAACAAACAACCCAATCCAAAATGCATGGTAGAACTTAATAGACATTTCTCCAAAAAAGATATACAGATTGTCAACAAACACATGAAAGATTGCTCAACATCACTAATCATTAGAGAAATGCAAATCAAAAGCACGATGAGGTATCACCTCACACCGTTCTGAATGGCCATCATCAAAAAATCTACAAACAATAAATGCTGGAGAGGGTGTGGAGAAATGGGAACCCTCTTGCACTGTTGATGGGAATGTAAATTAATACAGCCACTCTGGAGAACAGTATGGAGCTTCCTTAGAAAATAAAAATAGAACTACCATATGACCCAGCAATCCCAGTACTGGGCATATACTCTGAGAAAACCATAATTCAAAGAGAGACATGTACCACAATGTTCATCGCAGCACTATTTGCAACAGCCTGGACATGGAAGCAACCTAAATGTCCACTGACAGATGAATGGATAAAGAAGATGTGGCCCCTATATACAATGGAATATTACTTAGCCATAAAAAGAAATGAAATTGAGTTATTTGTAGTGAGGTGAATGGATCTAGAGTCTGTCATACAGAGTGAAGTAAGTCAGGAAAAGAAAAATAAATACCATATGCTAACACATGTATATCGAATCTAAAAAAAAAAAATGGTTCTGATGCACCTAGGGGCAGGATAGGAATAAAATCGCAGAGGTAGAGAATGGACTTGAGCACGCGGGAAGGGGGAAGTGTAAGCTGGGATGAAGTGAGAGAGTGGCGTGGACATATATACACTACCAAATGTAGAATAGATAGCTAGTGGGAAGCAGCCACATAGCACAGGGAGATCAGCTCAGTGCTTTGTGACCACCTAGAGGGATGGTTTAGGGAGGGTGGGAGGGTGACACAAGAGGGAGGAGATATGGGGATATATGTATATGTATAGTTGATTCACTTTGTTATAAAGCAGAAACTAATACACCATTGTTAAGCAATTATACTCCAATAAAGATGTTAAAAAAATATAAAGCTTATCATACTAGCAAAAAAACAAAAACAAAAACAATGAAACAAAACAAATATCCTATGCTAACACATATATATGGAATCTAAAAAAAAAATGGTTTTGATGAACCAAGGGGCAGGACAAGGATAAAGACGCAGACACAGAAAATGGACTTGAGGACACGGGGAGGGGGAAGGGTAAGCTGGGACGAAGTGACAGAGTAGCATTGACAATATACACTACCAAATGTAAAATAGATAGCTAGTGGGTAGCAGCTGCATAGCACAGGGAGATCAGCTCCGCACTTTGTTAAGACTTAGAGGGGTGGGATAGGGAGGGTGGGAGGGATTAACAAGAGGGAGGGGGTATGGGGATATATGTATACATATAGCTGATTTACTTTGTTATACAGCAGAAATTAATACAACATTGTAAATAAACTATACTCCAATAAAAATGTTAATAAAATAAAATACTTAGGAATAAACCTATCCAAGGAGTTAAAAGACTTATATTCTGAGAACTATAAAAGATTGATAAAGTAAAGTGAAAATGATAAGGAAGAAATGGAAAGGTAGCCCATGCTCTTAGATTGGAAGAATTAATATCATTAAAATGGCCATACTACCCAAAGCAATCTACAGATTTAATGTGATCCCTATCAAATTACCCATGACATTTTTCACAAACCTAGAACAAATAATCTTAAAATTTATGTGGAACCATAAAAGACCCAGAATTGCCAAAGCAATCCTGAAGTAAAAGAACAAAGCAGGAGGCATAACCTTCCCAGACTTCAGACAATACTACAAAGCTACAGTAATCGAAACAGTGTGGTATCGGCACAAAAACAGACATATGGATCAATGGAACAGAATAGACAGCCCAGAAATAAACCACACACCGACAGTCAATTAATCTTTCACATAGAAGGCAAGAATGTACATGGAGAAAAGACAGTCTCCTCAGCAAGTGATGTTGGGAAAGTTGGACAGCCACATTTAAATTACTGAAGTTAGAACACACCCTCACACAATACACAAAAATAAACTCAAAATGGCTTAAAGACTTAAATATAAGACATGACACCAAAAAACTCCTAGAAAAGAACATAGGTAAAACATTCTCTGACATGAATTCTAGAAATGTTATCTTAGATCAGCCTCCCAAGACAAAAGAAATAAAAGTAAAACTAAACACATGGTACCGAATTAAACTTATAAGCTTTTGCACAGTGAATGAAGCCATAAACAAAATGAAGACAACCTATGGACTGCAAGAAAATATTCACAAATGATGTGACCAATAAGGGCTTAATTTCCTAAATATAAAACAGCTCATACAACTCAACATCAAAAAAACCCAACCCAGTCAAAAAATGGACAGAAGACCTAAACAGACATTTCTCCAAAGAAGACATACAGATGGCCAATAGGCTCATGAAACGATGCTCAACTTTGCTAATTATTAGAGAAACTCAAATCAAAAATACAAGCATCTCACACTGGTCAGAATGGCCATCATTAAAAAGTCTACAAATAATAAATGCTGGAGAGGGTGTGGAGAAAAGGGAATCCTCCTACACTGTTGGCGGGGATGTAAATTGGTGCAGCCACTGTGGAAAATAGTACGGAAGTTTCTCAAAAAACTAAAAATAGAACTACCATATGACCCAGCAATTCCGCTCCTGGTTATATATCGGAAAAATACAAAAACACTAATTTGAAAAGATTCACACACCCCAATGTTCATAGCAGCAGTATTTACAATAACCAACACATGGAAGCAACCTAAGTGTCTATCAACAGATGAATGGATAAAGAAAATGTGGTACATATACACAATGGACTACTACTCAGCCATAAAAAAGAATGAAATAATGCTGTTTGCAGCAACATGGATGGACCTAGAGATTACCATACTAGGTGAAGTAAGTCAGACAGAGAAAGACATATCATATGATAACACTTATATATGGAATTTAAAATACGATACACATGGACTTATTTACAAAACAGAAACAGACTCATAGACATAGAAAACAAACTTATGATTACCAAAGGGGAAGGGGAAGGAGGGATAAATTAGGAGTTTTGGATTAGCAGATACAAACCACTATATATAAAATAGATAAACAACAAGGTCCTACTATACATCACAGGGAACTACGTTCAATATCCTATAATAAACCATAAAGGGAAAGACTATGAAAAAGAATATATATATATATATGTGTATATATATAACTGAATCACTTTGCTGTACACCAGAAAATAACACAACATTGTAAATTAACTACACTTCAAAATATATATATATATATATATATATATGGATCCTTTTCCATACCTCAACCTAAAATAATACTTAAGCAACCAAATTAAAACATTTGATTATCTGTTGTTGTTGTTGCCAAGATACTTATTCAACCCTTCCCCTTAGCTTTCACAGTATAGAGCAGGAATTCAAATCCTGGAGTGGAAACTAAAATATTCCAGATGAGACCCCGGTTTAACAGGTGAGAAGTATTTTAAGATAACCTCAGGTCTCCAGAAGTTTCAAAAATAATTATAAAGACTATCAGTAACTGAAGGGGAAATCCAACACTTGTCGTGTGACATAGTAAGTGCTCAGTACAGGTTTATGAAAGAAAACATTTTTCCCTGAAGTTTTCTCTCTCTATCTAGGTTGGAACACAATGTTATTTTGTAGAAATTATTTTATAAACATGTTGAGGGATGCATTTATTTAACTGTTTAGGCTTAGGCCAGGTCTGCTACTATAAAGCAAGACAAATCAATCATTTTCTACTGATTCTGGGCAGTGTTAACAGCAGAATCAAATAATTAAATAATCAAAATGAGCTGGATAAAAGGGCACAGAGTTGGTGTGTTCCAAACAGACATTACATTGAATCCTTATACATCTCTTTTTCGTGTTCAAACATCTGCTTCTTTCCGGTGATTATTTGGAAAATAAAAGTTTAAGGGATAGCTGGGTTCATCATGCACAGGATGGTTATCAGTCTTTATGTGGAGGGACCACAACACTCACAGGTTGCTTGCTTCACTCATGGCTGGCCCTGCCTTCCTTGAGTAAATGTCTATACTCTCCTTATATCTATGTCTGTCCCTTACTGTTCATCCAGTGATGACTGCAGTGCATTGTATTTATTTTGTCGGGCACCTTATACATTTGATTGGTGTTGGTGTTTTGATCTTTAATTAATCATTTATTTAATATGTAATGATTATTATATTGGAATTGTAATTACATAATGAAGATCCACTTTCAAGGCATTACACATTTCAAATGCCTTTGGAATAACAATTTTGCCTTTTAAAACACCACTTTGTATGTGTTTGCAACTGAAATACAAATGGGAAGATTAGAATTTGACACAATCCACGTTTATTATTATTATTATTGCTACTACTACTACTACAAAATTATTTAACAGCTATATCTTGGATATAAGGTAACATACCAAAAACCAAGGCCATAACTTTGATAACTTTTTTTATTCTTACTCTATCTTGGCTTAAATATAATGCTGTGATTAAATGGAGTATACAGCAATCACAATACAATAAGTGAAGGCTATATCATATATTTTCCATGGAAAAATTTGTATCACAAATTGTTCATATATACTTTTGTTCAATTTTCTGTTTTAAAGGAAATATTGGGAATATTGGTTTTGCACCCAATTGTTTATCCAGACATGCTCAAAGGAGAGATGTCTTAATGGAAGAAGGACGATTGAAGCACAAAATGGAAACTTGCCTCAAAGAAGAGATCTGGAAAGGTTACGGTGAACCACAGTTACTGAAGCGTACTGTGTATCTCTGTGCTCTCTGCCTTTTTAACCTGTGAGATGTGACCTGATTTTTCCCTCTCATTCAATCAAGGTCATCACTAAACTTCCAGAATATCAAAAATAAAATAACATGAAGGAGGAAAAGACAAAGAAGAGTTTAGGTGTATATTTAAAAATACCACATTGGTTTAAAATAACTTACAATGAAAGGGTCACTTAAGAAGGGCACTGCTTAAAATTTAAGCAGGCAGTAATGGAAAGCGACAGACCTCAAACAATTTGTCTTTCACAGTTGAGTGAATTCACAGTGACAGCAAGACAAGGATGTGCTAACTTACCTCTGCAGGACCTTGGCTGTTGCTTCATAGGCTCTCCCCAGGCTGAGATCATCATCCAGGTCTGTAGAGATTTTAGCATAAGTGTTAAGGACCTATGGGGGAAGAGGAATCCTTATTAAACATATAACATGACCAGATTCACTGATGTTTCATTTCATAACAGAAAAGATTCAAATTAATAGTTGTTTTTCACATCACCATAAAATATTTTTTTGTTTATTAAAAATTCATGTTGGTTTGGTTTATTTTTATCTATAGTACAACTTGTTTTGCAGTGATCTCTTTGAGCCATGACAGTGAAGTCTTACTTTTGTAAAAGTAATTCTTTTCCTGAACAATCCAAAATCTTCCAATTGATATAACTTAGGGGTGAGTAAATAATTGGATGGTTTACAACATTATTTTCAAATATGGGACCACTATCTTAGGTAATATAAGGCAGATTATAATAGTCTACTAGGGTAGCTTAAATATCACTTTTCCTTCTATAAATAGCTGTTTGAAAAGCATGAATTTATGTGCCAGGCAATTTCTAAATCTATCATTTTATTAGAGGCATATCTCACAGTTTGTACACATATTCAGTATACACTAAAAATATTTCTTACAAATGTACTTCATTACCAACAATCTCTTCAATAATCAAAAGATTACGGCTGCCACAGCCAGACGTATGATCTTAACACTGACATCATCTGCATGGTATAATTTTCCTTTTTATTCTTTTTCCCTTTCAAAGGCCAGAAGAAGGAAAATATGTAAAATAAAATCCCCTTTTCCTCTTCCTCCTTCATTGTTACTTGAACCAACCTATTACACACATGAAGACACAGGAAATCTCCAAAGACCTCTATGGAAATCCTTTTTGCTCATTTTCTAAGAAGAAATTAGCAAAAGTCATTTGATGGCGTTGAGTGGGAGAGTCAGCATGAGGGAGGATGTACATCCGGCCTGAATTAGGCATCTTAGAAAGTTTGTGTATGAAAGGCGGTGTTGATATTCACCTTTACTTTCTTAAAGTTAATATTTGGGAAATAACTTCAGTGAGGCCATGTGATACCTCCTAATTTGTGTGTGTATGTGTGTCTGTGTGTGTGTGTGGTTTACAAGTGACTTGAAATAATACTGGTATTAAAACGTACTGATACATATTGACCCAGTATTTTAATTCCTGTTAAACCTGCAAAGTTCATCATGTTGGTTCTTCTTTTTAAGTCTCTTAATAAGCCTTGTATAAACCTGAGACTATTCTTTTCACTGTTGTGCAAAACTGATTCACCCAGATTAAGTCCGATATGACTTGACATTGAGCTTTCTGCATTAAGGGGCAGAACCTCTGAATTTTGTGAATTTGTAAGAGACCTTATTAAATCCAAATATCAAAATATTTAGGAAGAGACTGTCAAGTGTCTCTTTTGGTTCATATATGTTTTATATGGCATTCTAGAAACTTAAAGATTGAATATTATATATTTTGTGTCAAAAATAGTTCATTTTTCGGTAAATATTGTTACTGTGTGCCAATGTTGTGTTAAACCCTAGGAAATCTTAAAGAGAAGAGAGTATGCTTGCAAACCTTCGAGGCATTTATAGTCTAGTGGTACAGAGGTTTGCACTGATGCAGCTGTGTGAATTAGCTGAAAACAGATTTCTCCAGGGCTTCTGCTGTGCTTACTCTGCACCACTCTCCCACACTCCTGGCCACCATGAACCCGGAAGCAGTACAGTAGCATCCAGAAGTACCCAACATTATCTTAGGGCTGTGACTCCTTGGACCATGGTTAGGAGGGTAGTTTCCATGAGGAAGCTTCTATAGAATCAAGGAGCAAATACCAGCTCAGCCTGGGCTTCTGGTTTTGGCCTTGGACTTGATTCTATAGAAGCTTCCTCATGGAACCTGATGGGGTTTCCTGAAATGAACACCCAACTTAGAGTCAGAAGACTTGGATTCAAGACCTAATTCTACCACACCCAACACACCTGGCCCAAGAAATCTCCCTGAGAAGCTTTCCTCGAAGCAAAAAAGAAAACCTCCCTCTGAGAGTTGTTATGAGGCTGCTGTGAGATGATACAGAGTTCTATTTGAACCTGGGATGAGAAGTTTCTGGGACTCTGTTAACCAGCCATCAGTGAAGAGCTCCTGGAGAGTTCCCTCCTCAGAGTAAAGGTGACACATTTTATTTGTGACTTGAGAGAGTGCCTCTCTCAGCTTACATGCTTTACCTAAAAACAGGAAATATATAGGCAGTGGGAAGAACATAGTTCACTACTGGCCCAATAGGGAAATAATCAATTACACTGGACCCCCCCCCCATATCCACGGGGGCTACATTCCCAGACCACCAGTGGATGCCTGAAATCTTGGACATATACTATGCTTTCTCCTGTACATACATACCTATGATAAAGTTTAATTTATAAATTAGTCACAGTAAGAGGTTAACAACTATAACTTACAATAACATAGAACAATCATAACAATATACTGTAATAAAAGTTATGTAAATGTGGTCACTCTTTCTCAAAATATCTTACAAATTTAATGTATTTTGCATCTTAACTAAGCACTTATCACACACTGTGGCTATAACTTGCTGTTTGAGGTGTGACAGCAAAACTAGCATGAATTTCTTTTTCCTTCTTCACAGTTTCACAGATAGAAGATTCGTTCTTACTATAGATTTTAGCAAACTCAGCATACAATTGTTTTTCTTTCCTTCCTAAGTTGAGAACTTTCACCTTTTTACTTAAAGGAAGCACTCTGGGCTCTTCTTTGGCATATCCAAATTGCCAGCATCACTCGCCTTGCACTTTCGGACCGTTATTAAGTAAAATAAGGGTTATCTGAACACAAGCACTATGATATCTCAACAATAACCCAGTAACCTTGATGGCTACTAAGTGACTAATGGTCGGGATATGCTGGACAAGGGGATGATTCACGTCCGGGATGGATCAGGATGGAAGCCACAAGATTTCATCATGCTACTTAGAACACTGTACAATTTAAAACCTATGAATGGTTTATTTCTGGAAATTTCCATTTAATATTTTCAGACCTCGGTTGACCGTGGGTAACTGAAACTTCGGAAAGTGAAAGCACAGGTAAGGGGGGACTACTGTTCATGAAGTCAGTACTGAGAACCTTGAAAGTGCTACAGGGGAGCTCATCTAAATCAAAGACAGGGCCTCTGCTCCTCAGGAATGTGAGCTCTGACTGGAGAGAGCCGACTCAGGTAAAATCATAAGGGGAACACAAGACGAGACTCAGCAGATTGGTGAATTGTGTAGTCCAACCTAAGGGAAGTAGGAAGGATAGTGTTAAAAGAAAAAGGAAAAAAAGTAAGTGGAAAAATAACGAGATTACAAATTGTGTAGAAAATAACTGTTGGTGGGAATGTAAATTGATTCTTTTTTTGTAAATCCAAAAAAGAGGGGATATATGTATACATATAGCTGATTCACTTTGCTGTACAGCAGAAACTAACACTACATTGTAAAGCAACCGTCCCCCAATAAAAAACAAAAAACTAAAAACAGAGTTGCCATATGATCCAGCAATCCCACTCCTGGGCATATATCCAGAAAAGAAAAAAAAACTCTAATTCAAAAAGATACATGCACCCCAATGTGCATAGCAGCACTATTTACAATAGCCAAGATATGGAAGCAACCTAAATGTCCATCAACAGATGAGTGGATAAAGAAGATGTGGTACACATATACAATGGAATGTTACTCAGCCATAAAAAGAATGAAATAATGCCATTTGTAGCAACATGGGTGGACCTAGAGATTATCAAACTAAGTGAAATAAGTCAAACAAAGAGAAATATTATGTGATATCACTTATATGTGAAATCTAAAAAATAATACAAAAGAATCTATATACAAAATAGAAACAGACACACAGACACAGAAAACAAACTTATAGTTACCAAAGAGGAAAGGGAGGGATAAATTAGGAGTATGGGATTAACAGATACACACTTACTATATATAAAATAGATAGGTGTAGTAACCTATAATGGAAAACAATCTGAAAAAATATATATAACTGAATCACTTTGCTATATACCTGAAACTAACAAAATATTGTAAGTCAACTATACTTCAATTTTAAAAAGCATGAATATTAAATATCTCAAAAAACCCAAATTGTGTAGAAAATAAAGATGTTTTATATTGACCTTACGGTAAATTATGTTACCTGCTTTTTAATTAAGGTATAATTTACAAATTAATAAATATTGATCAACTTGAATCATCAGACAAATAGGAATCTTCTTTACAAAGATTACTTCAAGTGAGAAAATACAGTGTGGAAATCTGAGGGATCCACTGTACTTGACTGAATACCCCTGTGGCATGCAATATGTTGGAAACAAATCCAGGGTGTGGAAGGTTAAATTCTGTCATTGCAAATCAGAGATAAGAGGAGAGAAAAAAAGAATCTCAGGTGAAAAATATTTTGATGAGTTCAAAATTCATTATATATCCTTAAATTTTATGGACAATGAACTTAATCAATCTTTGTCAAAAGACCAAGGAAAACACTGCTTAAGCGTGCTACTATGTCAATTTCAATGAGCATGATTACAAGATTACCAAAGTTGGAAAAGTCAGTTCATGTACCTAATAAAAATTGAGTGCTTTGTGGCCACTCAATCACATTGCTCCAATGATTTCCCTGAATAATGGAGATGAAGTTTTGAAAGCTATTGTACTAGAAGTTTTAAAGGCAATGGACTTTATCTTCCCACTGAAATAAAACTGATTAACTTGAAAAGATATTTTCAAATAAAATCCAGGTTCTTAAAATGAGATAATTTCTATTGGTTACCTAAAAGTGAAACCAGTAGAACACTTAACATAAAAAATGAGTGTGCAAAAGAATAATGCTGGCAATATGCTACAAGTTCTTTGAAGAACTGTTTGCTGTAAAATCAAATTTTAAGGATCATTAATTCATTTTGCTGCAATAGCCTTCAAGGAAACATTGGATTTAAGTCAAGATTGTCATTGGTCAAGTAAGTGAGTGGTGTATATATATATATATTTATATATATATGTTGTGTTTACATAGATAGATATACACGAATATTAGACTATATCTATATCTATATCTAGAGAGATTGAGAAAGAGAATAGAAAAGGAGCCTGGTCCCCCCGGAAGATTATAAGAATAAATTCTGTGCCTGAGCACCTTTAAGGCAGGAAACATAAGAACGCATTACTATGTCTAATAATATCAGACACCCGGTTGTTTTCTTTCTTCTACATCTTTAGGATTTCCAATGATCAGGGCACCTTGGAACAAAAGAAAATGAACTATCTGATATTGATGCCCCTTCTTGTCTTCCACTATTTTCCCATTCCTTACTCCACTGCAGTTCCTCTCTTAGAGTCCCTTTATTTTAGACATTAAAACAGAAGAAATTCCAGAAATCATGGCCCTCATATTTGCTTTCAAAACTGAAACTTACTTTAAACTACTATGATGATGATCACTCCTGGCCTAATTTTCCCAAATTAGATGGAATTCTCTCCCTACCCCTCTGCCCAGCCAGCCATTATAAGAAAACACTGTCCCCTTCATTTGTTTTAAACCTTTTTTTAATTTTAAGATAATTGTAGATTCATATGCAATTGTAAGAAACAATACAGAGCATGCTCATATATCCTTCAGCTTTTCCCAGTGGTTAAATCTTGCACAGCTATAGTATATCACAACCAGGGAATTCACAATCCACCCACCTTTTTTCACCAGTTTTACACACACTCGTGTCCGTGTGTGTGTTTGTGTGTGTGCACCCACGCATGCACATATGGCATGTTAATTTTATGCCATTTCATCACATGTATATATTCACGTAACCACCACCACAGTCAAGATATAGAAAAGTTCTATCACTACAATGATCTCTCATACTACCCTTTCTCAATTAATTTTTAATATGTTTGCTGCTTAGAAGAGAGATAGATGGAAAAAATTTTTTTCTCTTTTCCTTAGGTTAAAGAAAGGTCTGCCTTGGGTTAAAGAAAGGTCTGCCTTGGGAAAAATTCTGAAATAACTTGGCATCTGACCTCTTCCCTTTTGGTACACCTCCCCTACCTTGTGTGTTTGTATCTCCTCAGGGAAATTTCCTCAGTTAAGTGACAGAAGAATAGTAGTTGATTAAACAAATTTATACTTTGGTATGAATGACTCAAAAATCATTAATCCTCCCAGAAGAAGTTGTTGTTTTAAAAAGAGGATGCTAAAAATAAAAAATAAAAAAAAATAAAAAGAGGATGCTTTGTAGGTCCCAATTATTTCTTCTGGGAGGAGTGTTTTGCAGTCTAACAAAGGGAAATGAAACAATTCAGATAGTGTCTGGCAGGATAAATTGGGGCAAAGGTTATTAAAAAAAAGGCCAGCCTTGTCTTGAAATTCCACCTTATGATATGATCCCTTAAGCAGGTACTGATTTTTATAACCTCCTTTGGGGTCTACTTCTGTGCCTTCAGATTTTCTAGACGCTCCACATGCTTTTCCACAATGTTCCTTATCACGGTGGTGTGGAAGAGATGAAAACAGGGAGGAGGGAAATGTGAAGCAGCAGACGTGAAAATCAGGCATTTGTAAGTCACCGTTCCCTGAAACAATAACTACATGCTATTTCCATTCCCTCTTGTTACCACTTTTTTCATAATGCTTAGCCTTCAGAACCAATGTATCATGCAAAGAACTCTTCCAGTACATTCCATTCCATCATTAGATGTGACTGCGGGATAAAATTATGTGTGTGTGTGTGTGTATATACACACACACACACACACATAATTTTTATGGCTGAGTAGTATTCCATTGTATATATACCACATCTTCATTATCCATTCATCTGTCAGTGGACATTTAGGTTGCTTCCATGTCTTGGCTATTGTAAATAGTGCTGCTATGAACATTGAGGTACATGTATCTTTTTGAATTAGAGTTTTCATCTTTTCCGGATAGAGATATATCCCTACTCTTAAAGACCTTACTATCTAAGGCAATAAGACATACAGACGCAGAAACTATATAGTGCTATAAGCCTGCATAAAGAGCTAAAATTTTTTTTAACTCATTCAACAAATACTGAGTGTTTTCTATGGGCCAAGCTTTGTTCTAGGTGCTAATGATATAGCAGCAAATCCCTGGCCCCCATGCAGTCTACGTTGTATTTAGGTGATGGGGAGATAATTTGTAATTAAATAAATAAATGAATAAATCTCAAATAGTAATAAGAGCAATGAAGAAAATACAATGAGGAAAGGCTTCCTATAGAAAGGGAAACAATCTGCATTTTAAAGGAATGATAGAATTGGGTCCCTACTGAGAGGAGCTTACGCCAAGGACTGGAGACAGGAATGGGTGATACAATGAGGAAAAAAAGCTTTCCCAGGTACATAGTAGCAACGATGACCAATAGAAAAGTTTGCTTTAAGGTTCCTGCATAGAATGTTTTTTCTAGTAACATCCACTAACTAATCACAGTTTTAACTGATGGTATGAAGTGACAAACTTTCAAGCTGCAATTTATCTTTCTGATGACAAAGAAAGAATTTGACTATTGTTTTGAAGGTAAGGCAGGTCCTTCACTTTCATCCTTTATTCTACATGTACATAAAAGCAGTCTTTTGCAGGACATTTTTATTCATAGTTTTTGTCTTTTCTGCTTTCTAGGCAGCTCAACGTGTTTGGTGAAAAATGCCACATGTAAGATGGTGCAGTTGGCTGCCTTGTTTCCCAACATTCCAAGTTTTCCAAATTTTATGCAGAGTTATTCTCATGCCTAGGAAAAGGAGAGGAAATACTTTTATTTCTCCTTCAGGCATAGCACAGAGCACGAACAACTCAAACTAATACGGATCAGTGACATGAAGTTTAAATGGGTCTCTGTGCTCTGGCTGGTGACCCGAACTGCCATTGTTTCTGTAGGAAAATAACCCATGGAAAATATCATATAAAATAAGTTACAGCATCTAGCCTACTTGAGATGGACATTTTGTAGTTTTTGAAAATTTTCTGTAAACTCCAATTCTACTTTTATTTCATATTTTTCGTATTTTTTTCTATGTAAATTCCTTTCCCCACTTACTACCCTCCCCCCACTGCTCTCTTCCTTAGTTAATTTAATACTTGAAATCAGTAGGGACCCCTACTCTGAGGGCATAGACCAGGCTTTGGAAGGGCCTATGGGAAAATTAATCAAATCTCCCTCTGGGTGTTCAAAGTTTCTCCAAATATCATAGGCTTTCAATTCAGGCAGGTTCACTACAGAGCTGAGTGACATATGTCAAGTGATTTAATGCCTGTGAGTTTATTTCCTCGGGTGTAAAATGAAAATTAGTAAAGTCTACCTTGAGATGATGTTATAAGTTTCCACTAAGATGAGGAATTTAAAAGTACTTAACAAAAAAAAAAAAAGTACTTACCAAGGATTTGAAGGAAGCAAGTGCTTAGTTTCCCCGAGTGCTTATCTAACCATCTAACCTATTGGTTCTCACATGGGGGCGATTTTGCCTCCTGGGAATGTCTGGAGACATTTTAGGTTGTCGTCATTGGGAGAAGCCAGGGATGCTGCCCAATAGCCTACAATTCACACAATACCCACCCCCATAAAAAAGAATGATCCAGCTCCAAATGTGAATAGTGTTGCTGTTGAGAAATCCTCACGAAGCCTTTTCTTGAACAATTTTCCTGATGGGAAACTATCCTCTTGTGAGACTACTCAATCATTGGAGAGTTATGTGAAAAATCTATTGGTTAAGTGGAAGCAAAATCTGCAACTCTGCCTGCTAGCCAAGGTTGTGTTTTGTGGGACAAGATGAGCGCATCCTTCCTCCATGTGACGGCTCTTCCAATACTGAAAGAAAGCTGTTTTTCCTCCTCAAAGCATCCAAACTTATAGAGGCATCCAGGATGCTCTGAAACATGTGAGAATGAAACCCCAGAAGCTGTACTACATTTGAACGTTTAATTTCTAATTTTGTCTACAAGTCTAAGAGTCCTAGAAGAGTTTAAATAAAGCCACCTGGACCAAAATACATCTATAAAACCATAAGGGGCACCCATCGGACTTATCTGTAAATAAGTTATGAGTCCATTGCCTAGGGTACGTTTTTTATCTCTTTCTTCCTTGCCCACCATAAAAAGGCAGCAGAGCTAACACTTTGTTATACAATCCCTGCACAAACCCCAAATTGTGCCATTTCATAACAAAGGTTCAGCACTGAGCTCAATACAGTGCATTACTTTGAGGAGGAAAAGGCAATGATACAGATTTATTCTTGTGAAATAAGAAATATAGAAATAAAAAAATCAAGTTTGCCATCTTGAGCTTGAAATCATTGTCAAATCTTATCGGAAATACATTTATTCTGATTTCTGGCAATCTAACCCCCTTTAGCCATTTCACAGTTGGTGAGCAGAAAGGATGTTTCTGCCTCATTTACAGCGTCTGAACATGATTCAGACAATCAACTGCAACATTAGTCAAAGAAATCAGTGGCTAATGATTTCTGACAAGCCCTGCAGTAACAGGCTGAGGACCAGACTGGGTAGCAACAGCATTCAGAGCATTTTACTAGAGCCAGGAATAGGCAATGGGAGAAGATGATAACAACAGAGGTAAACAGAACTGGTTTCCCATCACTTAAAGGCTCTTATACACTTTCTGTGAAGGCATAGTATCTGACATGCGATAAATACAGTAATCTTTTGCTACAAATATGTTATATTGAATGAACACTGAGGACAGTGAAGTGTGCAGCTCTGCAAACAATAACACATGAAAGTAGTTATATATTTTGCATTCTGCTGAAACTATATCCTTAAGTTAGGAGTAGTCTTGCCTTGCTATTTACACTGATCATTTGGACAGTGTACTCTTTCTCCCTGAAATGCATTACTCATCATTTGGACTGTTTACATCACCTGACACATAAAGTGAGGGCTGAATAGTCCAGAGCAGAAAAGAACTGAGTGTTAAAAGATATGAGCTCTCACTTCTCTTTTGCCATGAGCTCAGGGTGTGACCTCGGACAGGTCACTTTGTTAACTTGAGCTTCAGTTTCGAAGACTGAAAGATAAAGGGGCAGGACCAAATGATCTAGAATTCTCCCTTCCAAAAATATGATTTTGATTTTAGACTCTACATGGCTATATTTACTAATTGAAGATATGCCCTAATTATTTTCAATCGTTTATCTTTGGCTTTAAAAATCCCTGATGAATTTATTTTATGTTTAAAAATACTTTTTAAAACACGAGAAACAAAATGATGAGTCATTTCATTCAGTTGAAATTTTATTTTCAGCCTTCCCCCTCATTTGAAAAAGCTTGCATATTCTTAATGAACTGCTTTAAAAAAATGTCCCTACCATGCAATAGGTGATAACAAGGAGAGCTAAATCTACAAAGCTTTTGGTTCATATTAAATACCAATTGTTACAAATGCAATGATCAGTGCTCTTCAAGAACAGCAATTTTTTTACAGCCTGAAATATTTAAAAATGTGATGAAAATTCAAGGTTATCCTTAAATTCATAAAATTAGAATTGCTAGTTAATCTCTCACACAGTAGGAGTTTACATTGTATTTTCAAAAGCTATAAGGATAGAAATATATCTCAAAAACTTCCAAGAATTTTCTTTCAGCAGAAACTCTCTCTCTACACATTCAATATAGAGATGCCTCTCAAACCCCAAAACAATGAAATAGAATTCCACTTACAGTTAAAAACAAAGTTTCCTCAGTAGTAAATTGGAACATATTGCTCAATACTGCCATTTTCTAAATTGGTCATTATACTTGTATACTATGTTAACAAGGGACATATTCATGAAGAATTTCTATTCTAATTCTCAACTATTTTCTATACTTTGAATCAGAAAGCATGCAAACTTTTATCCTGTGCAGCCCAATCATGGTGTGAGTTATAGTTATAGGTCCTTGAAAAGAAAATTTCCCTGCCCTTAATCTCCTGCAAGGGAAATCCATAGGAGGTTTTGCTTTATATTTTGTTAGAAGGCCGGTGCTCAAAGGCAGTTCAGTCATCTGTGCAGTGATCTGACATGAAAATATTCAGTGGAAGAGTAGAGTGATTAGTTAGTTCAATCACGTTCTCTTAGGAAATCCAGACCCATTGAGCAGTTGGTAATGGCAAAAGAGAGAAGGTGCTCAAAGACCACCAAGAGCGTGATCAAGTTATGTCAACAGAGTGGGTCAGACTGACGGCTACTGCTGAGGAGATAATAGGGAAACTCAGCCCCTCTTCTCCCAGGGCTCCTCCAGTTCCCAGGAGTCTTTCAGTTTATGAAGCCCAACTGTCTGCTCATCCTGGGTACTCATGGGCCATGATCTCCCTCATGGCCACAGGAATCTTTGCAATCAATCCCCTTGCCTGAGGTAATCTGAATGAATCTCTTTCTTGCACCCAAAGAAAAAAACGGAGAAGTTTTAGCTCTAGAGGACCCTTTTATTCTGCCTTGAATCCCAAGTTTCATCCTTGATACAAAAAGGAAGATTTAGGATACAGAAATCTTTTTTTTTTTTTTTTCACGAAAACCTAACTTGGTAGATATTGCCTTGCTCTGAACCAAAAAACAAAATAAAAGCCCCTAAAATCAAACCAAAAAACCCCATTTGAACTTGAAATTCCAAATTGAACATTAACTTTATTCTCTATTGTATCCACTGATGCAATGCACGTAATTGATTCTCTGGATTGAGAGTTATGAGGCAACAAAACTTGGGGGACAGATTTTAAAAATTAGTTTAGCGTCTTAAAAAATATTATTTCAATTAAACTTCTTATTCAAAAATCCTCAGTATTTGCCAAGAAAAAAAAATAGGGCCTTCTAACAAAATATAAATATTTCTTCAAGGGAGAAATAAAAGGGTTCTCTAGAGCTAAAGTGGCAAGGACGTAACTTCAAGCCTTTTCTCCTTCCATGTTTGTCAGTGAAAGACAATACGGGTGGATTCCTTCTATGGCGAGAGACACAGGTTATATAAAATGATTAGAGATCTCATTGTCAGAAAAGATTTGGGGGGAAAAGTTTGCATATTTTTTTAAACTAAGGAAGTCTCCAATTCCACTTGATTATGTTTATGGGAGGATGAAAAGTGAGTGTGACGAGCGACTCTATTACACCTATGATAACATTATCAGTAATTTCAGTTCTCTGTTACTTATGGAGACTAAAGATGGTGATGGCAAACGGGATCAAATGAAGCGCCAGTCAAATCTAATCTGACCAAACATGTATGGTCACTTTGTCCATGCAGAAACGGCAACAATTATGGCTTGCTGGAATGGGCAGGACTCTGGGAACCTCCCTCTAGCCACATAGACCTCCCACTGTCAGGAATAAACTCAGTTCTCTCTACTTCCACGCCCCTCTGCCTGCATTGCTCTTTCTTATTTCACGCCTGGCTCCTCCAGTGCCTGTCCTGCGCTCCCCAGGCCTCCACCACACCGACCACTTCTCTGTGCTGTTCCACCGCTTAGCAAAGCACTGCATGTATCTGCTTAATAATATTTATCTCTCTCCAATCAGATCGTAGCTGCCACGAGATCAGGAACCACATGTGTTTTGCTCTCCATTGCACCCCTAGCTCCTAGTCTTACGTTAACATAGAATATTGTTGAACGAATATGGTAGAGCTTTTGGAAGGTGCTGGTGGTAAAGTACCTGCAGAAGCATTAATGTGGATATAATGAACTGTTGTATTACATAATTACTATTATATATAACTATTTACTTGGCTTAAAGGAAATTAAGCTCATAAATCAAGTATTATATAATATTATTACATATAATGTATGTTAGAGCTTGTTATTTATTAATTATATTACATAATGTTTTGCATTATATCTCAATAAAGGAAAAAAGATGGCACTTTAAAACTATGGCAACTGGAAAGTATGTGAACATTTTCAGTTAACAGCCATCCTAGAGAGTTCAAGTATCAGCAAACAAGCCAGATTCCTAAAGGAAGACATAAATGACACTTTTTGGGGGAGGGGCGGTGCCGCGTGCCTTGCGGGATCTTAGTTCCAGGGCCACGGCAGTGAAAGTGTGGAGTCCTAACCACTGGACCGCCAGGGAAGTGCCTAAATGACATTTTAAAATGACGTAAGAACCCCCCCCCATCTAAATGTGTGCCTGTTTCATCCAGTCACATTCCCAAATAAATAGCTTTCCCCCATTACGAGCCCATGTGGCATTATGCTCAGTGAGTACACGCAGATCAGAGGTTGAAATTATGTTAGATTCGTCATGGCATCTTGAGGAGTAATTCTTCCTGTCTTTGGAAGAAATATAAAAGAGTTTTTTTCTCTCTTTTAATCTAGAATGGTGAGCAACTACAGTTTCTGCCTTCACAAGCAACAAGTTAATACGGAGAGTGAAAAGCCACTAGCTCGGCGACACACCAAGCTCCTCCGCTTCTCGTGAAATGGCCACTTAGCAACCTCCTCCCATTGGACCATTTTGCACAAAACGGTTTCTGGTTCCGCAGGGAAGGATCAAGGAGGGTTCTATACTAGCGAGTGACGATCTAGAAGGTTTTAATAAACACTAATCCTGTGAAAATTTCTATATTTCTGCATGAACCAATTACCACTAGGAGATGTGTCTTTCCCCTGGCGGTAAAGCCATCATCTATTCATAATCCCTCCTACTAGATTTCTTCCTCATTTAAGGCAGGATTCAATAAAATTTCATTTTGTTTCCTCCTTCTCAGAAATCCATAAAAGCCTTGAAAAACATTTTGAGCATATTGTGTCTGTACAATTTGATATCCTTTCCACCACAGGCCATTATTCTGGTAAACTCGGTAAACCCTAATTTAGGTCCACGATGTAATGCTTTCATAACTGGCTGCGCGAAAATGTTTCTTTAAAATAAAACATGGTAGGAAAGTCTTCCTCTGAAGGCTTGAACACAGAGGAAGCTTCATCTATTACCCTTTCACCATGATAGACGAGACAAGAAAACAATTTATGAGTCATTTCCATTCTGACAGATGTGACAATGACGGGAAATGCGAAGCCTGCCAAGAGCTTTTATCAAGTAGGTTATAACGACGACTAATAAGTGTAAATAATAAATCGCTGGAATCTTAGGGGAAATGCTGGCAATATGAAACGGTTTTGGGTACTTCGGATGGGGCTCTGCTTCTCTTGGAATTCCCTGCCTTCCCAGTAGAGTTTTGGCCTGACAATAAACAACAGTTTAGTACTTTATCTAATCCTAGCCAGGAGGTGAGTTCAACAGCAAGCTTTTGCAGATGTTCACATCCAATAATCTATCCATAATTGATGAAACAGGGAGGTCAGATGTAATGGCTGCTACTATTCCAGCAACAAATAAATGGTTATTGACAAAACAAGCCAGCGTGGCACAGAGCGCGGAGCAGTGACAGGCGGGTGACAGGGCTGAGCAGAGGCAGGGAGGACGCCAGGATTCCTCAGCAAGCCGAGAGGCAGTAGGGCACACTGACACACAAGCAGATGCAGGGGACTTGAAAAGGAAAAGGGAGGTTGCTGAAGTACAAAAAGAAAAAAAGGGGAGACATTTGGAGGCAGAGAAGAAAAGGATGGTGGCCCAGGGTAAGGCTGGGGACCCAGGTAAGTACAAATCCGTGCGGTTCAGAAATACCTTTGAATGCGTGCACCGTGATGCAGCCGTCTGGTGGCTGCTTTCATCACCGGCGTGTCTTTGCTCACATCGCTGGCTGTCACACTGTGCCGCCCAGGTGACTCTACCACCAAAGTGTATGCGTGGGACGCTTTGGTGTCCAAACCTCCCACTGAGGGATATTCATTGACATTCCATTTAACACTGCAGATACCGGTTTTTCTTCCGTATATATTAAAAAAATTCTAGGAAAATCATGTGTGCAATTTAAACCATATTTTTAGATAAGCCAAAGATGCATAATTTTGTGGCTGGAAAATTTCTCAAGACTGAGACTAACTCTGAAATACATGCTGCTTAAAATCAAATTTACCGCAAAGGAATGGGAGTGGAAGGCAAAGTTTTCTTTAATAATGAAAAACAAACATGGCACTCTAGAACCTCAACCTGGGCAAAGAGTATAAGAAATGCACTAATCGAGTATACTTTTATTGACTGAATAAAATTCAAGATAGTTAAACATAAATAAACAGCTGAAATCCTACATTTCTATTCCAGTGCTAAAAAACAATGTTCTTTTTACACAGTTTACTATGTAGTATTATAAGATGAAGAATGGTAGAATGAAATGGTAGTTATTATTGCTATAGGTAGTTGTAAAGAGGCTTGGGACAGAGATGTTTGAAATATTAATATTCCGAAAATCACTTAAATCAATTTAACACTCTTTAGTGGTTTATTTAGAAGTGTGATTTATTTTATACTTTGCAACCAATGCCTTTGATCAGCTCTGAAATAACATACGAGCTGAAAATAAAATGCTAAAACAAATTGCTGCTTACATTCTATAGTAAGCTTTAGGCTTTATAGGCTAAACTAGAAAATTTCCATTATATTTGGCATTTTCAAATTATTTATCAATACTTAGAAATGGAGAATTAATAGAGCCAAAAAGATAATTTCTGTAATAACGTGCTAGTTACTCTGCTCCCTGAGCTCTGCCGTCTGCCCTGTTGGGGGTCCACCCAGTTAGCAACTTCAACCTACCCCAGTCTCCGGGACCATCTCTGCCCCTGGTCTACCAGGGCAGAAGCTTGGTATCACATTAGTTTGCCACAGATTATATTCTGATTTTAACCTTTGTTAAAAGTGACCAGGCTCAGGCTTCCCTGGTGGCGCAGTGGTTAAGAATCCGCCTGCCAATGCAGGGGACATGGGTTCAAGCCCTGGTCTGGGAAGATCCCACATGCCATGGAGCAACTAATGATGCATGGAGCCCATGCATCACAACTACCAAGCCTGAGCTCCTAGAGCCCGCCAGCCACAACTACTGAGCCCACGTGCCACAACTTCCGAGCCCGCGTGCCTAGAGCCCGTGCTCGGCAACAAGAGAAGCCACCGCAATAAGAAGCCCGCGCACCAAAGCAAAGAGTAGCCCCCGCTCACCGCAGCTAGAGAAAGCCCGTGCGCAGTAACGAAGACCCAATGCAGCCAAAAATAAATTAAAAAAAAAAGTGACCAGGCTCTTGCTGGGTGCCTTGAGACCAAGGCCCCAACATGTATCCAGCCTTTGGAGCTGCATCCCTTATTCTTCTTGCTTGAATCTCTGTCTTGGCACTTGGTACGTGGTTGGGTCCCTACTTACTGTGAGTCTGGAGACCTACCTTACCACCATCAATGTGCTCCCACCACAAGTCCCATTCCTGAACCCCAGTCCCTGTGACTTGGTGCTTGTCACTTGCCAATGGTGGTCACTACCATTAATTGAGCAAAAACTACCTATGCAGAGTGTTTTATATTCTTGGTACATTTACTCTTCACAGAGCTCTTTGAGATAAATATTAACATTCCCATTGCACAAACGAGAAACACGAAGCACAGAGAGGCTGAGTAACTCTCTCTGGTGCCCACAGTCCTAGAGTTGGAGGAGGAGAAAGGATTTGGACTGGGTTTATTGGACTTCGAATCCTACTTGTTTTCTTCTAGAGCACTGTGACATGCCTACTGCAGGGTGACCCTGAGGGTGGCGTGCTGATGGAGACCTCACAGCTTACTGCCTCCTGGTGCCTTTCCCGGAAGGTACTCTCCACTTACCTACAGGGCTACCCACTGCCTGGTGTCCGATGTTCTAGATGTTAAAACCTCATGCTGGTCTGGTTTCAGCTTTGCCTATTACCAGCTGCTACTTTTTTCACCACATGGCCTAATGATAATAACTGATGATAGCAGGAGTATTTCTTATGTTATTCCTCTGCCTGCATGACCCCCTTTTCACCCAGACAAAAAACACATCTCATTATAATGGGATGCCTTCCGTGATCCCACCCCTCATCTCTCCAACTTCGGCTCCTATTACTTTGCTCTCCTTTTGCTTCTTTCCAGCCTTCCTGGCCCCAAGCCTCTGAGGCACATTGCTGCCTCGGGGCTCTGACCTTGACCATCGCCCCTGCTTCCCTCATCTGCATGACTAACTCTTTCATCTGCTTCAGTCTTCCGGCAAAGTCAACTTCTCCACAATGCCTTCCTTCTCTGATCATCTGTTTAAAATTCCTCCCACCCACCACTTGCTTTGGCATTCCTGAATCATTCCTTTGTATTTTTTTTTCTTTATTTCTCTATCGCTTATGATTGTCTAACAAACTATCAACTGCTGTCATAACTCAATTGTTCATTATGTTTCATCTTCGTTGTCCATCTTTCTCCAATGGGATGAAAGCCCATGAGGACAAAGGTCTTTGTCTGTTTTGCTGTTGATGTATTCCAAGTGTCTAGAGCAGGATTTGGCAATAGGTGCTCCAAAACTATTTGTTGAGTAAGTAAGTCATAGATTACTCTTAAGACTACACATATTAACTAATTTAATCTCCCTGACACCCACAGGTAGGCATTATTATTATTATTACATTTTTTTTAAAGGTGAGAAAACTGAGGCACATAGAGGTGAAGCCACTGGGCCAAGATCATATAAGTGGTAAGTGATTAAGGAAAGATTTGGACCCAAGCCATCTGATTTCAGAGACAGCACTTTTATCTGGTCCTCTCTCCCACCTCAGTGCCACGATGCTGCCTGCAGTCTGCCACCATGCAGACCAGGCTCCAAGTTCTGGTTCCTTTTGGTACCACCTGTCCTACTGTCAACCAAGATTACAACAATGGTGTCCTGCAACAATGTTGCTAAGGAAATTGAACAAGGTTTAATGACTTGTCCAAGGCCAAAGATCTTGTTAACAAAACCACAACTAGAACTCAGGATGTCTGACTCCCAGTTTGGTGGTCTCTCTAGTATTTTCAAAACCAATTTTGAAAATCATAATGATTGCCTGGACGGTACTTTTCCATTCCCACATAATCTATTACAATAAACAATTAAAAAGTAATTTTTGCCTTGCAAGCTTTTGACAAACATTAGTAATTATTTACATAATATTTTAAAGTGAAAATGTTTATTTTGGTAATATCTGTGATATTATAACATATAAAAATGAACATCATAAACAGTCACTTTGCTGTAAGCTAGTATAAGCTCATAGGGAAAATAAATATGTTTAATTAAATTTAGGAAAAATGTATAGTTAAATCATTTGCAGTACAATAATAAGGACCAATAGACCATTATCTCGTTACTATTCCAATGGAATTTTCAGCTACATGCTATATTAATGAATATCATCTTCATTTTACAAAGTGGGATGCTAAGAGATTTATCTATGATGTGGTAAGTCAGCGATGGCAGCAGGAATAACATAATCCTTGCACTAACCCAGCAAATCATTCTTTTACTATTCCATACTATTCACTAGCATTTATTGAGGGAGTGCAGTATGCCAGGCATAGATCTAAGTACTTTCTACATATGAACCTACTCAACCTTCACAACCACCCTATGTGTATCTATTAGTACCTAACTGGTACTAACATATTCCTTATGCTGCCAGTGAGAAACGGAGGCACAAGAGAGGTTAAGTAACTCACCCAAGGTCACAGGATTAGAAGTGGCAGAAGTCACAGGATTAGAAGTGATTCCAAGATTTGGAATCAGGCGATGTGACTCCAGGGGCCGTGCTCTTAACCGTGACATCATACTGTGATAATGGTTAAGACAGTAACAGAGAGATTTGAAATGTACAGGAAGGACCTATCTCCCTCCCCCAATTTATTTTATCCAAAAGTGACAAACATTCTGCTCTACCAGATTTTTCAACTGAAAATCTAACAAATTATACTTTTTATGCTCTTTCCCTTGCATTTGCTAAGAGTTGCTGGTAGATAGCAAATTTGTATCACTAGAAAGAAGAGACCAGGGGTCATAGGAATAATGTGTTGAACACACCGCTTTTGAAAAAGAACTCTACTACTTTTTTTTTTTCTTTTTACAGATGTATTAACTCTAGCACTGCTACACAGTTCATTGTCAGCAAAACATCCAGAGAAAACAAGGCAAATTCAGCTAAGCAGGTAAGTCATAACCAACGAGGAATCTATGGTACGTCATTATCTATGCCAATGGAGCGTAAGAGGGAGATGGGAAATGAAAATGAGAGGTGAGAATTCCTGGTGTCTCTTTCTCTGGAGAAGCTACAAAGCAGTGGGTCACTCTTAGCCTGATGCCACTTGACACTCCCACGTCCTGTGCCCTCTCACTCTCTTCCCCCAATTCTGTGCTGATTCTGAACTGGCCTGGCAGCAGGGAGGTGATTTTTCTTTTTAGGCATCAAGTGTTATTCAATAATAATTTCTACTGGACAAGAATAACAAAGTTATTTATGCCAATAAGTAGTTCATTAAGCAGAACAGATGAGATTATTTTTTAAAATGTACATGAGAAATTTGTGATGAGACTTAACAGAGGAGTTAAACAAAGGAGTTTAAAATCATCTTACTGGGGCTTCCCTGGTGGCGCAGTGGTTGAGAGTCCGCCTGCCGATGCAGGGGACATGGGTTTGTGCCCCGGTCCGGGAAGATCCCACATGCCGTGGAGCGGCTGGGCCCGCGTACCGCAAAACAAAACAAAACAAAACATCTTACTGACGACTTCGTCAGTTGCAACAGCATTAGCAGTTAGGGGCGTAGCTGACTCCTCAGTCTTGGCTCTGCGTTTGCTAGCTTTGTGATCTCCATGGGGAGGTCACTTAGTCTAAATCTCAGCCTTCTTCATCTGTGAAACGGGAGTAAATAGAAAATACTAGTAATATCTGCCTCTTAGGGTTCTTGTGAGTATTAAATGAGATAAAGGTTTGGGTACAGTTCTAGACACATAACACACAAAGACACATCAGTTGTTATTGTTCAGAATGATGCTGTTCTATCAGTTAGGGCTCATTTGATTTCATGGGACAAAAACCACCCCAATCTAATTTAGGCCAAAGGGGAAACTAAGGACTCAAATGCCACTAGGAATTGTTCTCTCCATTTCTTATCTTGGTTTTTCCTCTGTGTATTAGCTTTATTCTCTCAGCGCACCATCCTCCATGGTTCTAGAAGCTCCCAGCCTCACCACAGAGGACTGGCTCTGATTTAAATAAACAAAATTATCAGGTAAGCAATCTGATTGGCTTAGCTTATTTCAGGACCCTCTCCTAGAGATTCGCTGGGGTGAGATGTAATAGTGGTGGTGATATCTGTAACCCAACGTTAGAAACAAGACCGTAGCCCGCAGAGAAGTGGCGGTGGGAATGGTGTGATGCTCTGGGAAGACAGAGACAACAGATGTCCTCCAAATCACTCTTAAAAATTCCTCTGTGTAGCTGCTTCTCCTCCTGTGGCTTTATCTCAGTTAACAGTACCATCGTACTTTGGATTACTTGAACAAAAAACTCCAGATTCATCTTGGTCTCCATCCTGTCTCCTTACTTTCATCTACCCAGCCAGAAAAACTGTAAAGTTGTGAAAAGTCTGTCAAATGTGTCTATTAGGAGCTACACCACCACCATCCGAGTTTGACACCCCAGCGTGACTGGAAAGCATTTTTGGCCCTCCCAGGCCTTCACTTGTGTTGTCTCCTCTCCACTGAGGGGACAGCTGCCCTTTACCTTGAAAAGTTCAATTCAAATGTCTTTGCCTCCATCTCGAAATAAGACAAAGTTTCCCTGTTGCTTCTCTAGCTCTTGGTTCCTGTTAAAGTATGGCACAAGTACGTGTTAGGTGCCTATTTCCTGTACAGACAATTCAGTCTTGCAGCATAATAAGAATCTACTTGAGCATGAGGAAATGGCTCAGATCTGTTATTCAAAAATGTGCACCAAACTTAAATTTAAAACAAATCATCACTATATATAAAATAGATAAACAACAAGGTCCTACTGTATGGCACCATATGAATATGGGAACTATATTGTAATAACCTATAATGGAAAAGAATCTGAAAAAGAATAGATATATGCACATATATATGTATAACTGATTCATTCTGCTGTACACCTGAAACTAACACAACACTGTAAATCAACTACACTTCAATAAATAAACACATAAAATAGTCCATCATCAACATAGTAGTTACTATTCTTGTTTACATGGACTTCGGCCAGATTTACTCAGGATACCAAAAGGCATAGGGCTGTAGTTTTCTCCCTATTTTATTGTTTTTGCTTTATAATTTATATGATTGTCTTTTCACTTTATCAGGTCATCTTTATATGTCCTTTATTAGTTGTCAAGCATTTAATAACTTTCTCTAATGTTTTGGGATAAGATGAGCTGCAGAAATGGCTAACTGCTACTATCAATCCTGTGTAGAAGATTTTTACTATGAACACAGTCTATATAAAACCTACTGAAAACATTAATTAAGGTCTTTAAATTTTAATGGAATGGAAAAATAATAGCTTACTTTTTCTTATTACAAAATCAATATATGTTAATTGTTAGAAATTTTGAGGAATACAGACCCATCACTCCCTCCAAAATAGAAAATTAAAATCATCCGTATCCTAGCTTCCACAGATAATCACTGAAAACAATTTGTTGTTTCTAGTATTTTCATATATACATATGTATATGTGTGTATATAAACATATAAGTACAGTCATAATGTACATTGTATTGTATCCTGATATTTAATTTAATATATTGATATTGCTTTTATTGTTATAAAATATTTATTTTTTTGTGTCAGGATACTCAACAATGTTTAATTAATTTGCTATTGTACATTTACTTTGCTTCTGGATTTTTCCCCATTATAAACAACACATAACATTGTATAAAAAAGTTATAGCTGAATCTCTGAATATATTAATAATTATACAAACAATATTACAGCTAAATGTTTGTATACATTAATAACTATTTCCTTTAGATAAATTCTGAAATGAGTAATTCCTGAGTCAAAAGATATGCAAAATTGTGAGTGTTCTTAAAACAGAACAAAGCTACCATTTATTGAATGCTTACTAAGTGCTAAGCACATTACTATCTTGTCTCATTTAATCCTCACAGCAACTATATCATCCCATTTTATGGGATGGAAAAGGAAGCTTAGAAATCAAATGATTTGCACGGGTGTAGCTGACACTGTCAGTGCCGCTCCTGTAATCTCTGCAGCCAAAGGCTGCTGAGGCAGCACCTGGAACTTTCTGTCTGATGGCTGGCCTCATGGTAAACTGGAATTGCCAGAGAATGTGTCCCTGGAAGCAGCTCTCAACCAACAGAGGCTGGGAATTGGTGGATAAATACCGCAGCTCCCTTGTTCCTCCATTGGGATAACTGCTCTGTTTCCCAGAGTGTGCCAGCAGGATGGAGCTCCACTGGCGGCAACACACCTTCTGTGGCCTCCTTCTTTGGCTTGATGCTTCTGCCTGTGGAACCTCTCCCAGATAAACAACCTGTACTCAAAACCATGTCTCAAAGTCTGCTACTGGGGAACCCAAATCAAAACATCAAGATGGTTAGTTGAATACTAGTGCAAAAATGTCCACCAGAAACTCAAAGAACTCTTTGTGAGCTTTGTAAAGAAAAAAACCATCTAAATATCTCAAATATCTATTTGAGCAAGAACCGTGAGACACATTCAGGCTGCAATCAACAGCATTCTGTCACTGCTACATTATGTGATGATTTATTATGAAACTCTAGCACACAGAATCAAGTTAGCCGCACTCTTCAGAGCAGGGCACACTATTGATTCGTGCACGCCCTCTCGATTGTTTCTAATAAGTTTTTTCTCCCTTCTCCCTCCCTCTTTTATTCCCTTTCCACTCAAAGGCCCTCTGTCACATGTCACTGAAGAGCTTCTCTGTGGAGTGGGGCTGGCATCACAGGGTAATCATACACTGACTGTCCCCCACCCATCACTCCGAACCAGACTCCACTTCTAACCATAGTTCCTGCTGTTTCACATCCTTGCCAGATTTTGATACTATTTGACCTTCCAATTTTTTGCCTCTAAGTCATACTTTTATGTAAAAGAATATTAACCTTCTCCCTTGAAACGCTCACAAACGAAAGCTGTTACATACACCTGTGTAATCAACCCTCGATTATTCAGGAAAGGAACATCATTTTGTGGGTTGGTTAGTTTCTTCATTATCTTCCTTCTTTTTCTCTATCCCTGGCCATCAGCATTATCATTTAGAAAAAAAAAAAAAAAAAAAAGAGGGTCAAAAGAAGACATTCATGAAAAAAACGGTGATTAAATCTTCAACAAGTCGATTTTTATTAGTTATTAACTAAACTTTTACATGTTTATTTAGGGAGAAAGTTGAAATTACTGGGTAAAATAGTTTTAAAATATTTTTAAGTATATAGATTGAATATTAGTAGTATAGGATTAATGCTTTTTTTAGAGTCTAGTATACGTTGTTTTTATTGAGCACTAATATACTGATAATCTCTATAAGTCAATATAGCTGTTAATTGAAGATCAAGAAACCATCTACACTGCAGATACATTTGAGAATACTTTGGGTAAGTTTTAAGATGTTGAATGACATATTTTTTTCTGAAGTTACTCCTCCCATGTTGTAGAGGAAAAATATATAATTTGGCTCAGTTTATAATGATGAAGTATGATCTGCACAGGATTGTTGTTTAACCCATCTAATCCTATAATCATCCCCGGCTTCTTGCAGGTGTGATGCCTCTTCTTTTGGGGCCTCTGGATTAACGTTTGCTAACAGCTGTGCCGTTGCCTCTAGGTCTGTCATACAATTAGTGTTGTGATGAACTATGCAGGTTGCTTTATTGCTCCAGAGAACATTTTCATATGCTAGGCCTTGAACTTTAAGGAGTCTACATACATTATGTTCCATATGTCACTATTCGGGATAGTTGATTAGAGTCTCAATTTTCAGAGTCTTGAAGTTCACCCTCTTTAGAATGAACCAAATAGAAATAATTATCCTTCTCTTCATTTTCTCTCAAAGCAGATATCTGAAATTTGTGCACTATTTCTTAAAATGACTGGAAACAAAAATTTCAGCAGCTTTGTAAAGAGCTACTCTAGCAGCACTTTTTTTTTTACAAGAAATAATAATAATATTCAGAAAGTTTTGATTAAAGTGGTATTCTAGAGCTCAAAGGAATTTAAAACCAGCTTTCACATTTAAAAAATAAATAAACTTTATTACTAGAAAATCAGTGTTTATATTCATTTAGGCTATGAACTTTCTTTCCTGACATAAAACATGTTTTCATTTCCATGAAAGTCTACAACTTGTAAATTTTGCCATACAGAATACTATTTTTAAAAATACAGACTTCTGGGCTTCCCTGGTGGTGCAGTGGTTGAGAGTCCGCCTGCCGATGCAGGGGATATGGGTTCGTGCCCCGGTCCGGGAAGATCCCACATGCCACGGAGCGGCTGGGCCTGTGAGCCATGGCTGCTGAGCCTGAGCGTCCGGAGCCTGTGCTCCACAATGGGAGAGGCCACAACAGTGAGAGGCCCGCATACCACAAAAAAAAAAAACAAAAAAAAAAAACCAGACTTTTATTTTTTCTTGAGTTTTAAAATTTTTCTATAATGCTTTTGTCATTTAAGTGACAAATACTGTAATTTCTATGAGAAGTATCATTATGTATTCATCATTTAAAAAGAAGAAAAACACACATAACACACATGCTATTTTCCTAAGCTGTAACATTGTAAAGAAAAAGAACCATTACGAAACCTAAAAAAATAAATAAATAAAGGGTTTAAAGAGAGTTAGCTCCCATTAACAGGGAAATTTTAAAATTAAAATTACTAAGATTTTAGTCTGCAGTCTTTGCTACAGAAATTTTTATTAACTTGTTACTGTAAGGTCATCTGTTTTAATGCTTTAGAAAGGTCACGACTTTAAATACAGAGATAACAGTAGCAAAATTATTAGTAAAACATTTTATGTTTCCATAATCTCCAAATTATTAAAACACATTTTTAACGAGCTACTTAAAATACTATTTTCCAAATAAGGCTAACTGTTCAAAAGGTATTAAATAAGATCAGATGTGGAATACACACATACCGTGCTGTAAGTTATTGCTTAATAATTTAGAGTAACAGAATTCTATGATTTGGAAATAAATCCATTTTTTAAAATTAGGAAATATAACTATTTTCTCCTTATATCAGTGTTTTTTCTAATCCTATGACCTTTTTTTGCTTGTCAGATAACAGATATTTTGAACATTTCTCTACTTAGCAAAATGTATGGAATGAAACTGAAGGAAGCGCTATTTGGATAGTGGTTGGGGTGTGTGTGGAGGGTCTACGATGCTGAATAGAAAGAGATCTGCACGGCAACAACTGGGGGAAATGGGATATGGGACAGCTGCTCCTTTAGATTCCCGAGAAGGAGACTGCTTGAGGTGGGTCACGGGGCAATAGGATAAGGCGGATAAAAACTCTGATGTAAAGCAGGAAAATGACTGCCAAGTCCCCTGAGCTTACACCTGAACCATCTCAAGCTGCATGGCGAGCCCTCTGTAGCATGCTTCCCAAGCTGGTGATGAACTACACAGGACTAGGAGGCGCACTGGCTGCACACAGGACTGTCTGCATGTTTTGTATAATGATAACCAGAGGTCCTCTGGGAGGAGGAGGCCATGTTTCCTCTGTGCCAGCACCTGAGCTCCTCTCAGACACTGAGGCCATTAAACAGGAACAGAAGGGTCAATTTTAGGTAATGATTTCTAATTGCAAGTAAAGACAACTTCTATTTAATCGACAGTGAAGAGCTCTGATCTTTAAATTAAGAAATGACTCAAATTTCTTTTTTTGGGGGGGATAAATGCCTTTTTTAACTCAAGGAAAAGTTATTAATAAAAAGTTTTCCATAAAATGTTGGTTTATTATATTTCCATTAGAAAAATATGTGCCACTACAAAGATAAATGTAAGCACTATGTAATGTGATGTAATGTAATATGATACATTTAGTGAATTACAGTTAAGAAAAAAATAAGTACAAAGCAGGAGCTCTCAATAGATACTCAGTAAATATTACCTACTAGAGTATCATTGCTGTCATTGCTCAGTGCTAATTATATTATAGCCTGTAGTAATAATGGTACCTTACATCTGAAAACTGTTGATAGTCTAAAGTGTAAAGATACTTTTATTTCTTTTGATTTTCACAAAGATATAGTGAAGCTGCCATCGTCATCCTTATTTTACAAATGAAACTGAGCCTCCAAGAACTTAAGTGACTAAGCTAAGGTCAGCAGCTCGTATGTGGCAGACAGGCCTAAGAGCCATCTCTTCTAACTTCAACTCTCACATGCTGTTTCTACACCGTAGTTACCTTCCTTATAAAGACTATAGTTCAAAACCTACTGTCAGTTCAAATATTTAACCACTTAACAATTAGAGATATCACTTATATGTGAAATCTAAAAAAAAAAAAGATACAAATGAACTTATTTACAAAACAGAAATAGACTCACAGACATAGAAAATAAACTAATGGTTACAAAAGGGGAAAGGGGGGCATAAATTAGGAATTTGGCATTAACAGATATTACTATACATAAAATAGGTAACAACAAGGACCTACTGTGTAGCACAGGGAACTATATTTAACATCTTGTAATAACCTATAATGGAAAAGAATCTGGAAAAGAAAAAAATATATATATAAAGAATAAATATATATTCATATATATATATGTGAATCACTTTGCTGGTACACCTGAAACATTGTATAATAAATCAACTATACTTCAATAAAAAAACAATTAGAGAGATATTGCTATTACACTTGAACTATATTACATAAAGATGATCTTTATCATGTAACATACTTTCTAAATAAAATCCTACCTCCAACAGCTTTTTAAAGACTTTCACCTACATATTTAACATTTTATCCTATGTTAACTGTTGGTTTGGGAATACTTGGGCCTAGAGCAAAAACCAGAAATTGTGATTTCTGTAGATGTTTGACCATCTAGCACTTTGGAAACTAGTTATTTTATGCATATTAATGGTAATATAATAGTCACAGTTTTCTATATGTTAGACTTTATGCCACAAACTTTACACACGTTTTCTCACTTAATTTTCACAGAGCTGTGCTGAGTTAGGGAGCAGTATTATTCCCATTTTACAGACAAAGAAACTAATGCTCAGAAACATCACTTTGCTTATGTAATGTCATATGGTGCGGTGATAGCAGAGCTGGGATTCCATCCTCCATCAGCTGATTTTAAAGTCCACCATCTTAACCATTTCACATTGTCCTCTCTTTTCAAAGAGTTGTTAAATGTACTCTCTAAAAAGCAATTGAGAGTTCCTTATCTGAAGAATGCTAGCATTTACTGCCTTTACTTCATGCAGACTTCTAAGAATCACAGATTTGGTAACAGATGTGAGCATTGTATCCACCCAGGCAACTCTAACTAAATATTATGATACCCTATTAAACTGGTCCTAAACTTCTCACAGTCTAGTACACAGAGCTGAAAGAAGACAGGAAAGGGTGAAAGGCAGATTGAAGAAGCAATTCCTCCTGTAGACAAACTGATTCAGACTATGTGCATTAGTAGGTATGGTCCATCAGAAAGATTTATCATATCATCCTATACTGCAAATGTGCAGAACTTTGCAGAGTTGAAGCATGTGAATGGATGCACCAAAGTCCTAAATGAAGATAGAGCCTCAGAGCACCTCTTTCTCCATCTCTCCTTTGCCTTGGTCCTTGGCTTCTTTACTTTCTTTCCATTTCTCTCCTTTTTTTTTTTAACATTTCTTTTCTTTTCACATATAGTTTTCAACAATGTGTCACATAAAGAGCAAGAGAATCAGGCTTCCCTGGTGGCACAGTGGTTGAGAGTCCACCTGCCAATGCAGGGGACACGGGTTCGTGCCCCGGTCCGGGAAGATCCCACATGCCGCGGAGCGGCTGGGCCCGTGAGCCATGGCCGCTGAGCCTGTGTGTCCGGAGCCTGTGCTCCGCAACAGGGGAGGCCACAGCAGTGAGAGGCCCGCGTACTGCAAGAAAAAAAAAAAAAAGAGCAAAAGAATCAAAAGCAATTCCTGCACGAGTATTTGTTTCCTTTCCCAGCTACTAGTTCTGGCCTGGCCCACTCCTCCTTCCTCCCCCAAACCAGCCCCCCATACTGGGCCTCTACTATGCAGATGAGAGTTAGAATTTTGGGGGGAAGGAGTAGGGATAGAAGAAGTAGAAATAAGCCTGCTAAAAAGAACCACAATTTCTTTTTAATTTATTTTATTAAAGTATAGTACTTTACAATGTTGTGTTAATTTCTACTGTATAGCAAAGTGATTCAGTTATACATATATACATATACATTCTTTTCATATTCTTTTCCATTATGGTTAATCACAGGAAACTATGAATATAGTTCCCGGTACTATACAGTAGGACTTTGTTGTCCGGCCATTCCATATATAATAGTGTGCATCTGCTAATACCAAACTCCCAATCCATCCCTCCCCCACTCCACCTCCCCCTTGGCAACCACAGGTCTGTTCTCAATGTCTGTGAGTCTGTTTCTGTTTCATAGATAGGTTCATTTGCGTCATATTTTGGATTCCACATATAAGTGATATCATATGGTGTCTGACTTACTTCACTTAGTATGATAATCTCTAGGTCCATCCATGTTGCTGCAAATGGCATTATTTCATTCTTTTTTATGGCTCAGTAGTATTCCATTATATATATATATATATACCACATCTTCTTTATCCATTCATCTGTCCATGGACATTTAGGTTGTTTCCATGTCTTGGCTTACTGTAAATAGTGCTGCTCTGAACACTGGGGTGCATGTCTGTTTTCGAATTAGAGTTTTCTCTAGATATATGCCCAGGAGTGGGATTGTTGGATCATATGGCAACTCTACTTTGAGTTTTTTGAGGAACCTCCATACTGTTTTCCATAGTGGCTACACTAATTTGCTTTCCCACCAATGGTGTATGAGGGTTCCCTTTTCTCCACACCTTCTCCAGCATTTGTTATTGGTACACTTTTTAATGATGGCCATTCTGACCAGTGTGAGGTGTACCTTATTATAGTTTTGACTTGCATTTCTCTAATAATTAGCAATATTGAGCATCTTTTCATGTGCCTGTTGAAGAGCCACAATTTCTTGATGTGAGAAAGAAAAGCAAGCAGATGAGAGAGGGAAGGGAGAGGGGTGATGAACCATGTGTGAGTGGAACACAGGAAGGAACTTTGGGGTCCAGAGAGTGACATGAAGATACAGGCTTCAGGATATCTAGAGAAAGACAAATTGAAAAAAATTTTTAAATGGAAGGAGAGAAGAGTCTAAACGATGTTACTGTGAGTTAAGAACTTTACCTCTTGTTCTTTGAGGACAAGTAAGGAGAAATTGATATTACTTTCCTTTTAGCTTGGTGGATGTTTTCCTTTTAATATGGTATTCCACCAAGAGAGCCATGAAGAACTCACATTTATTCGCGTTGCATCATGGTTTCATGGTAGATAAAAATCTTCACTTATAAAAGTGACCAAAAGGAAAATTTGTTTTATGTATGTTACCTTAGAATCTGCCAAGGCATGTATGTGTCAGCTAGATTACCATTTAGATGAAGAGCCCACTGTCATCAAGGATGGAGTGACTTTTAAGGGAGAAGGTATCAAATTGAACACAGAAAAAACTAAATGGAAACAACTGTAAGAATCCCCAAACTTTCTGTGCCTTAAACATTACAAATCAAATAAATCATCCTTTGTTAAAAATGCCTGCTGATATATAATAGCTTTGTCTTTGTTTGCATCTACTGAGTTAAAATAATAACTAAAATTTAATTACAATTACTTAGTGAAAACTTAAGAATATATCATTTTACAAATATGACCCATACCCTCCATTGTTAATATTTACCTACAATCCATTAGCTGCTAGAATATTAGTGTAACTATTTTTTCCTGCTACATTGTTTACATGCATTTCTCTATGGGATGCTGCTGATGAGGCTAGAGATTTGGGTTAACCATGCATAGAAGCTAACACCAATATTAGAAGCATTCTAAGTTATTATAAAGATGCTGACACGTCTTCAAACATACAAATAGCTACTGTTTTGTATATGGAATAATTAAATACTAGGACAAGAATTTTGTACTACAAAAGCAAAATCAATATGGTGAATTTTTCTTTCACAGTATAATTTTTGATAGGCTACATTATCACTCAACAATGGGAAGCAAATAACTCACTGAACGTACCGAAGACAAAGTAAAGTTGATGTTCCTAAGATTAGTAAGTGGAATAGAGCATTTAGAGAGAAAGAAAATTCGTGCATGAAAACAATTTACTACGATAGGACCATCCTTTTTCTTAAAATAACTTTATGGTTGCAATATTTGATTGTGGGAGCTGGGCCAACTTTGCATAAGGTCTTGAATGTGATTTTTGGTAAAATATTTTTCTCTTTGAAATCTTAGGACTTCATAAGATACATTTTTTTTTCCTTTTCTTTTTTTTTTTTTTTGCGGTACGAGGGCCTCTCCCTGCTGTGGCCTCTCCCGCCGCAGAGCACAGCCTCCGGATGCGCAGGCCCAGCGGCAACGGCTCACGGGCCCAGCCGCTCCGCGGCACGTGGGATCCTCCCGGACTGGGGCACAAACCCCTGTCCCCTGCATCGGCAGGCGGACCCCCAACCACTGTGCCACCAGGGAAGCCCTCATAAGATATATTTACTTTCTAAAATTCAGAATCTACTCTATTTGGCACATTTTCAGGTGGAAATTGATGATGGCCAAAGGGAAAGGGAATTCAAACTCAAGTCTGAAGAATGTCCTTTTATATCTGAAAGGAAGGAGGGAAAAGTGGCTAAAGTAAGATACTAGAGAGAATGAAAAGATGGTGGCCATCTATCTGAAATCAAAGCAAGATGTCAGGTTTTGTGAGAACTAATTTCAGTGCAACAGCAAAAACACGCTGCCCTCTAAAATCAGCCTGAGCTGGAAGGCCTCCATGCCCTGAATCAAGTACAACTGTTCAGTGTCCATTCTCCACCCAGCCACACCCCAGTGCCAAATTCCCATTCTCTGGTGATTCCCTGGTACCTGTTTCCTGCCTCCTGTCTTCCAGCTGTGAATCTGATGCCTTTTCGAGTTTGCTCTTAGCATCTTGTATCCAGACCTGACAACAGATTCTTCACTGGCACTGCAGCTCTGCCCGTGGGTCTGGCTCAAATCTTATGCTCGATTCTTGCAAATTCTCAGTTCTGGGTGAGCTGTGTTCCAAAAAGGTAACAATATTCTGCCTCAAGCAAGTCCGTGGTTCTTCCCAACCACACAGGCTACTCTTGACAGTAGCAGTGAGCCAAGGCCTGGAATATGGCCTGCCTGGTTTTCCAAAGACTCTGCCCTGCCTGGAGAGTTACATGACAAGAATGAACTAACCTTGACTCTCAGTGAGGTACATGCCTGGGTAAGGGGGTTGAGATCTTACTGGAAATATCTGCAAGGGGCTCTCTCATTCCAGCCCCAAACAGGGATAGGAGACAGAAGGAATGTGCTCATTTCTCTCCTTTAGACATGCTGGTTTCCTTGGCTTATATGCCATCATCTATTCCTGGTTTTCCTGCTACCTCTCCAGAGACACTGCTTAATCTCCTTGGCACCTCCTTCTCCCAGCTTGGCCCTTGAACTTTTTCATTCAACATTAACTGTCTCTAGGAAATCTCCTCCACTCAACAATTTCAGTATGCTGAAAACTTGCAAATTTATACAGCCTCAAATTTACACAGCATCTTCAATCCAGACCTCCTCTTGAGCTCCAGGCCCATATATACCACTGTCTATAGATCTCTCTTTGGCTATCTCAAAAACTCCTCAAACTCAACATATTCAAAACTGACCTCCTCGTTTACCCCCAAGCCTGGGCATCCTGTGGCATCCCCCACCAGAGGCCATGCAGCTCTACAGCCAGGAACCTAGGCCCATCTGGACCCCACTGTCTCCTGCACCTCCCAGATTTAATCTAATTCCAAGTCCCCCAGAACTTCTGAATCTATTTCCTTCCATATTCATTACTACTACTAAAGCCCAGAGATTTAGTTGATTAGTGTAAAAATAATAAAAGCTACTAATTATCAAAAGTTTTTGTATACCAGGCAGGCACTCTTTTAAAACTTGATATAAATTGTCTTTTCTAATCATCCTATTATTAGTTTCCTAGGACTGAAGTAACAAGGCAAACTAAATGGCTCAAAAATAAAGGAATGCAAGAGAGTTCCCTTTTCTCCGCACCCTCTCCAGCATTTATTGTTTGTAAAATTTTTGATGATGGCCATTCTGACCGGTGTGAGGTGATACCTCATTGTAGTTTTGATTTGCATTTCTCTAATAATTAGTGATGTTGAGCATCCTTTCATGTGTTTGTTGGCAATCTGTATATCTTCTTTGGAGAAATGTCTGTTTAGGTCTTCTGCCCATTTTTGGATTGGGTTGTTTGTTATTTTGATATTGAGCTGCATGAGCTGCTTGTATATTTTGGAGATTAATCCTTTGTCAGTTGCTTCGTTTGCAAAGGGTTGTCTTTTCATCTTGTTTATGGTTTCCTTTGCTGTGCTTTTAGGTTTCATTAGGTCCCATTGTTTATTTTTGTTTTTATTTCCCTTTCTCTAGGAGGTGGGTCAAAAAGGATCTTGCTGTGATTTATGTCATAGAGTGTTCTGCCTATGTTTTCCTCTAAGAGTTTGATAGTGTCTGGCCTTACATTTAGGTCTTTAATCTATTTTGAGTTTTGTGTATGGTGTTAGGTAGTGTTCTAATTTCATTCTCTTACATGTAGCTTTCCAGTTTTCCCAGCACCACTTATTGAAGAGGCTGTCTTTTCTCCATTGTATATTCTTGCCTCCTTTATCAAAGATAAGGTGACCATATGTGCATGGATTTATCTCTGGGCTTTCTATCCTGTTCCATTGATCTATATTTCTTTTATTGTGTCAGTACCATACTGTCTTGATTACTGTAGCTTTGTAGTATAGTCTGAAGTCCAGGAGCCTGATTTCTCCAGCTCTGCTTTTCTTTCTCAAGATTCCTTTGACTATTCAGGGTCTTTTTTGTTTCTATACAAACTGTGCAATTTTCTGTTCTAGCTCTGTGAAAAATGCCATTGGTAGTTTGATAGGGATTGCATTGAATCTGTAGATTGCTTTGGGTAGTGTAGTCATTTTCACAGTGTTGATTCTTCCAATCCAAGAACATGGTATATCTCTCCATCTGTTTGTATCATCTTTAATTTCTTTCATCAGTGTCTTATAGTTGGAATGTAAATTGATACAGCCACTATGGAGAACAGTATGGAGATTCCTAAAAAACTAAAAATAGAACTACCATATAACACAGAAATCCCACTACTGGGCATATACCCTGAGAAAGCCATAATTCAAAGAGTCATATACCACAATGTTCATTGCAGCACTATTTGCAATAGCCAGGACATGAAAGCAACCTAAGTGTCCATCGACAGATGAATGGATAAAGAAGATGTGGCACATATATACAATGGAATATTACTCAGCCATAAAAAGAAACGAAATTGAGTTATTGGTAATGAGGGGGATGGACCTAGAGTCTGTCATACAGAGTGAAGTCAGTCAGAAAGAGAAAAACAATTACCATATGCTATCACATATATATGGAATCTAAAAAAAAAGATTCTGAAGAACCTAGGGGCAGGACAGGAATGAAGACGCAGACATAGAGAATGGACTTGTGGACACGGGGAGGGGGAAGGGTAAGCTGGGAAGAAGTGACAGAGTGGCATGGACATATGTACACTACCAAATGTAAAATAGATAGCTAGTGGGAAGCAGCCGCATAGCACAGGGAGATCAGCTCGGTGCTTTGTGACCACCTAGAAGGGTGGGATAGGGAGGGTGGGAGGGAGACCCACCTCTCTCCTTTTGATTTGCATTTCTCCTTTTGATTTGCATTTCTTGGTCTCTCTTGACCAAGAGAGACAAAAAGGGAGGGGATATGGGGATATATATGTATGTATAGCTGATTCACTTTACTATATAGTAGAAACTAACACAACAATGTAAAGCAATTACACTCCAATAAAGATGTTAAAAGTAAAATAAAGGAATGGACTCTTTCACAGTTTTGAAGCCTAGCAATCTGAAATCAAAGGGTTGGCAGGACCATGTTCTTATGGGGAGGGGATCCTTCCTGTCTCTTCAAGCTTCTGGTGGCCCCAGGCATCCCTTGACTTGTGGCACTGCAACTTCAATCTCTACCAGCATCTTCACAGGGACTTGTCTTCTGCGGGCATGTCTTCTTGTCTTCTGTCTGTTTCAAACCTCCTTCTGCCTTTTTCTTGTAAGGACCCTGTCACTGGATTTAGAGCCCAGCCAGAAAATCCAGCACAATGATCACCTTATCTCAAGAGCCTTAACTTAATTACCTCTGCAAAGACCTTTTTTCTAAGTATGGTAAAATTCATAGATTCCAGGGGTTAGAAAGTGGACATATCTTTTTAAAACACCATTCAACCCCCAAAAAGTAAATATACTTATTAGTTGAGTCTGTTGAGACTTAGAGAATTTAAGGGATTTGTCCAAGGTCACACAGTTAATATGAATGTGAGCTTCACATTTGATTTATGGCTTCCTTACCTCCAGAAAAATAATTTCAATACTTTTCTGAAAGGAGTAACAGTATCAAGAAATTTGTCACTTGGATGCCAAATGCTGCTTCTTAAATACATTCATTACTAGACTATCCTACACCACTAGTGTTATCTTCCAAAACTATAGATCAGATCCATCATGCCTGGCATGTTGTCTGTCACTTAGAAGGTGCTCAATAAACAGTTGTCAGTAAATGAATGAGATCATGCCACCAGCCTCATCAAAGTCACCAAACATTCCACATTGCTTAAAAACTAAGCTTCACATTCCAACAAAGCATTCAAGACCCTCCAACCCTCCAAAAGATTAAAAAGTATAATCCCGGAATTACGATGAATTCCTAATTCTTAGAAAGGCTGTACTTAGAATGAGTACAGCCTTTCTAAGAATGTCCAGAAATCATACAAGAAGAAATGGATAAATTTGGCCACACACATATCTAAAAGTTGATGGAAGAATTTCATAATAAGGCCAAAAAACAGTGGCCTGGAAAAATATTCCCAACATGTATTAATACATATGCCTAATTTCCTAAAGATATACATAGCTCCTGAGGAAACAGGCACCTTCATTTATTGTTGTGTGACAATAAACTTGTTACGCTTCTTTGAAGGGAAGATTAGAAATAAAAATAAACTTATCTTTAAATTCATATCCTCTCCTCTTTGAACCAGCATTTCCACCCTTAGGAATTTATTCTGTAGATCTTCTCTCACTTTGGCACAAAGCTATTCACTGCTATACCCTTTGTGAAACAAAACTGATTGGAAATAACCTAAATGCCTACCAATAGGAGATAGTTAAATCCATTACAGTATAACTATATCATGGGATACTATGAGTCCCTTTTAAAATGAGGCATGTCTATATATACATTAGTATGGAGGAAGTTAACTCAGGGGACAGAACAGTGTGTATAAAACGTTACCATTTTGTAAACAACAAAAAGCACACACATATATATATGCACCTATATGCCAGGCATACCTACGAATATTTTTGGAAGGATAAACCAGAAACTTGTAACTGTATTTGCCTTTGAGAAAAGAACTGTGAGACTGAGTACAGGGACAGAAGGAAGATTTATTTTTCACTGTAAACTCTATTGTATTGTTTGAATTTATTTTGCCATGTGCCTGCCATGTGATAGAGAGACAGAGAGAATCTATAGGCTAATTTTCACCTAATTTTCCAACTTGAACTCCTACTGTATCCTATCTTGTACATGACAATTCATTGCTTCTCAAACCCACTGACTATGATCATATTGAGAGTGTGGGAGTGTGTGTGTGTCTAATATGCTATCATCCTTGACTCTCACGCTTTCTGTCTGTATAAATCCTGCCCCTCAAAAGCTCTTCTGTGCAACCTTCCTGATCTTCAGTGTTGAAACTAACTACTCTGAACTCAGAAAACCCCTGTTCATCCTGCTTTGAATTATAGTTGTTTACAAGTTGGTTCCTCTCATTCAACTAGCTCCTAAAGGGAAATGTGCATCTTGTTGGCCTCTGTGTTCCTCAAAGTACCTAGAACACAACAGCCTTGCTGTGTGCATGTCATTAACTAAAAAATATTAAGTAGAAGAGTCAACTAGGAAAACCCAAGTCTCTTACGATTAAACCCAATTTTAAGGATGATAGAGAAAAATATTTAGCCCAATCACAGAAATGCTATTTAACATGAATATCTAAAAGAGCCAACAAGAGCTCCTCAAAGCTGAAATATAAAGCCAATACTTCTTATCGAATAGGATTATTGCATGAGATGTATGTGAAATTCAATAAGAAGTTACAGTTGGAATATATTAGAGGTAAGAGAAGAATGAAAGAAAAATGATTTCAGTTTTAATATGGAAAAGATAGCTCTTGACATTTTGTTTTTTGGGTTTTTTAGTCAAACACACCAAGCCTGGTCATAAGATAGGCGAACACTGATTTTTATCCTGAAGCAGGTTACTTCTCAGATTGGGACTAGCAATGCCTTCCACCTTTGCAGCCCGCCTTCCCCCCGCTCCCCACACACAAAGGAAAGGTTCACTGCAATGCAATTCAATCTATTGCTTATTAACTACAGTTTTTCCTAAGAAAACTTTCTCAGATCATATTATGTGTGCCATAATTTTTTTTTACTATTTACTTTTTGCTGTCATTTAAACCCATTTCCTCTTGTCCTTGGTGATATAGGAGTGGAGGGTCCCATTACTCCATATATTTAACTTTCATCAATAAAACCAATTTTTAATGCTTCTAGAATAGTGCTATTCTGCTTTAGTCTCTATAAATAGGTACACTGACATCCAGCCCACCCCATTTCTGTTGGCCTTATAACAACATACAATAAAAAATATAAAACAAACATAATAAAATAGAACAAATATAATAAAATAAAAATTAAAAGTGATAGTGATTAAAGTCAACTTGAACTTACTGCTAATGCTGTTTCATACTCTCCAGCAGCCAAGTGCGCTAAGCCCAAGTAATAGGAAGCTTCTTCTTCCATCTTTTTGTCATTTCCTAAAACAAAAATGTAGAAAAAATCATTATGGTATTAAAGAAATTGGTTTATTACAACAAACAGAATCTTTGCTTTTTAAGAGAGTAGAAAGTTATTATAACAAAGTATACAGATTTATATCAACAATCTCTGAAACCTAACTGTGTACTCATCAAAAAGGCTGACGTTGGAGAAAAGGGAACACTCTTGCACTGCTGGTGGGAATGTGAATTGGTTCAGCCACTATGGAGAACAGTATGGAGGTTCTTTAAAAAACTACAAATAGAACTACCATATGACCCAGCAATCCCACTACTGGGCATATACCCTGAGAAAACCAAAATTCAAAAAGAGTCATGTACCAAAATGTTCATTGCAGCTCTATTTACAATAGCCCGGAGATGAAAACAACCTAAGTGCCCATCATCGGATGAATGGATAAAGAAGATGTGGCACATATATACAATGGAATATTACTCAGCCATAAAAAGAAACAAAATTGAGCTATATGTAATGAGGTGGATAGACCTAGAGTCTGTCATACAGAGTGAAGTAAGTCAGAAAGAGAAAGACAAATACCGTATGCTAACACATATATATGGAATTTAAGAAAAAAAATGTCATGAAGACCTAGGGGTAAGACAGGAATAAAGACACAGACCTACTGGAGAACAGACTTGAGGATATGGGGAGGGGGAAGGGTGAGCTGTGACAGGGCGAGAGAGAGGCATGGACATATATACACTACCAAACGTAAGGTAGATAGCTAGTGGGAAGCAGCCGCATGGCACAGGGATATCAGCTCGGTGCTTTGTGACCACCTGGAGGGGTGGGATAGGGAGGGTGTGAGGGAGGGAGACACAAGAGGGAAGGGATATGGGAACATATGTATATGTATAACTGATTCACTTTGTTATAAAGCAGAAACTAACACACCATTGTAATGCAATTATACCCCAATAAAGATGTTTAAAAAAAAAAAAGGCTGATGTTAATACAATTTACCTGGGTCACAGATAATAAGTAACATGCATTAGCAATATAATTATGAGGAGTTTCCCTCTACATACAAAACCCAGTATTAGCATTTTGACATTCATATATAAATTCCATACCGGTCCACCATGTAAAACCTATAGTCATTCATCATAGCTGCGACTACATATGTGAAATAATTGATAAAGAGTATCAGCCTGGGCTTCCCTGGTGGCGCAGTGGTTGAGAGTCCGCCTGCCGATGCAGGGGACGCGTGTTCGTGCCCCGGTCCAGGAAGATCCCACGTGCCGCGGAGCGGCTGGGCCCGTGAGCCATGGACGCTGGGCCTGCGCGTCCGGAGCCTGTGCTCCGCAACAGGAGAGGCCACAACAGTGAGAGGCCCGTGTACCACAAAAAAGAAAAAAAAAAAGTTGATTTTATTTCTACACACGAACCATGAACAATCTGAAAATAAAAGAAAAAATTCCATTTTCAACAGCATCAAAAAGATAAAATATTAGAAATAAATGTAACAAACCAAGGGCAAAATGTGTACACTGAAAACTATAAAACATCATTAAAAGAAATTAGATAACATGTAAATAGACTGATAACCATATTCATGAATTGGAAGACAGTGTGAAGATAGCGATATTTCCCAAACTGATCTACAAATTCAATGCAATCCCTATCAAAATCCCAGCTGTCATTTTTGGAGAAGTAGACAGACTGATCCTAAACATCATGTGGAAATATAAGCAATGTGGTAGGACCAAAACAATATTGAAAAAGGACAATTTGGAAGACTCGCACTTCCCAATTTTAAAACTTACTACAAAACCACAATAAAAAATATGTAGTAGTAGAATAAGGACAGACATGAGGATCACTGCAATAGAATTAAGAATCCAGAAAACAACCCTCACATTTATGGTCAATTATTTTTAACAAGGGTCCCAAGACAATTTATTAAGAACAGCATTTTCAACAACTGGTACTGGGGCAACTGGATATCCACATACAAAACGTGAAGCTGGACCCTCTTGACATCACACACACACACACACACACACACATACACACACCTAAATATAGGAGTTAAAACTACAAAACTCTTAGAATAAAATGCAGAAGTAAATCTTCATGAGTTTGGATTAGTGGAAGCCTTCTTAGTTATGAAACCAAAAGCACAAACAACAAAAGAAAAAACAAATTACTTTGCACTTTATCAAATTAAAAACTCGGGCTCAATGGATACCATCAGAAAGTGAAAAGAAACCAAATCTGATGAAGGACTTGCATCTAGAATATTAGAGGATTCTTGTAACTCAATAATAAAAGGACAAAATAATCCAATTAAAAATGGGCAAAGGAACTGAATAGACATTTCTGCAAAGAAGATACACAAATGGGCAATAAGCACGTGAAAAGATGATCAACATCATTAAGCAACAGGGAGATGCAAAATAAATTCACAGTGAGATATCACTTTATACCTACTAAGATGACTATAATAAAAAGACAGAAAGTAACAAGTACTGGTGAGGATGTGGCTAAATTGAAACCCTTTATACATTGTTGATGGGAATGTAAAATGGTTCAGCGACTTGGGAAAACTCTTTGCCAGTTCCTCAAGAAGTTAAACATAGAATTGTACCACCCAGCAATGCCACGTCTACGTATATACCCAAAGGAACTGAAAACATGTACACAGATGTTCATAGTAGCATTAATCATAATAGACAAAAGGTGGGAACAACGTAAATGTCCATCAACTGATGAATGGATAAAGAAAATGTGATACAACCACACAACAGTGTATTATTTGGCCATAAAAATGAATGAAGTAGTGATACCATCTACAAGATGGATGAATGTTGAAAACATGATGCTAAGTGAAAGAAGCTGGACTCAAAAGAATACACATAGCATGATTCCATCTGTGTGAACTATCCAGAAGAGGTAAATCCACAGAGACGGAAAGTAGATTAATGGTTGCTAGGGCATAGGGGAAGGAGGGTATGGGGAATGCCTTCTAATGAGTATGGGGTCAGTGTTGATGTTTGTACAACTTTGTGGATTTATTAAAGAGCACTGATGTCTGAAAGATGAAAATAATAGAATAATAGACTCATGAGACCACTGTATGGCTGGTACTATACTCGTGCATTACACCAAGGTGTCCTAACTAAGGTGCACAGTGGATGTCGGTCCTCCTTAAGTACCATGTAAATCAATGTGGGAGGCAGGCGTTATCCATGCAATCGTCAGCTTGCTGCTTCAGGTTCCCTGACCAAAGTAGGAGACAACAGTAAGAAGGGATGCTTTGTCCCAGAGCATTTCAGCGGCTGTCAGAGCTCTGTAAAATGCTGTGCAATCTTTTAACCTGTCTACTGTCTTATATGAAAAACATGGGCACAAATATTTATTGGCTTTAAAAGATATTAAAAATTATTACAGCAGAAGAAGCAAGTTTTCTCCTATTCTCTTCATCTGTCCTTCAGAAAGTGAGAGATGCTTTCAAAAAGGAGACGGCTTGGCAGGCTCTGAGTATTGGAAGAGGGCCTAGGAACCTTGCTTTCTTTGTGAACAACCTTACAATTTAGCAAATGTGAACCTAAAGTGAAATACCTTTTCCTACCTGATAACATTAACTTACATTAAAAGTCCACATAGGAACTTCCGGGAAGATGGCGGAAGAGTAAGACGCGGAGATCACCTTCCTCCCCACAGATACACCAGAAATACACCTACCCGTGGAACAACTCCTACAGAACACCTACTGAACGCTGGCAGAAGACCTCAGACCTCCCAAAAGGCAAGAAACCCCCACGTACCTGGGTAGGGCAAAAGAATAAACAGAGACAAAAGGATAGGGATGGGACCTGCACCAGTGGGAGAGAGCTGTGAAGGAGGAAAGGTCTCCACACACTAGGAAGCCCCTTCGCGAGCGGAGACTGCAGGTGGCGGAGGGGGGTAGCTTCGGAGCCAAGGAGAAGAGCACAGCAACAGGGGTGCGGAAGGCAAAGCGGAGAGACTCCCGCACAGAGGATCAGGGCCGACCAGCACTCACCAGCCCGAGAGGCTTGTCTGCTCACCCGCCGGGGCGGGCGGGGCTGCGAGCTGAGGCTCGGGCTTCGGTCGGAGCGCAGGGAGAGGACTGGGGTTGGCGGCGTGAACACAGCCTGCAGGGGGTTGGTGCACCACGGCTAGCCGGGAGGGAGTCCGGGGAAAAAGTCTGGAGCTGCCGAAGAGGCAAGAGACTTTTTCTTCCCTCTTTGTTTCCTGGTGCGCGAGGAGAGGGGATTAACAGCGCTGCTTAAAGGAGCTCCAGAGACGGGCGCGAGCCGCGGCTAAAAGCACGGACCACAGAGACGGGCCTGAGACGCTAAGGCTGCTGCTGCCGCCACCAAGAAGCCTGTGTGCGAGCACAGGTCACTCTCCACACCCCCCTTCCGGGGAGCCTGTGCAGCCCGCCACTGCCAGGGTCCCGGGATCCAGGGACAACTTCCCCGGGAGAACGCACGGCCCACCTCAGGCTGGTGCAACGTCACGCTGGCCTCTGCCGCCGCAGGCCCGCCCCGCACTCCGTGCCCCTCCCTCCCCCTGGCCTGAATGAGACAGAGGTCCCGAATCAGCGGCTCCTTTAACCCGGTCCTGTGTGAGCGAAGAACAGACGCCCTCCAGCGACCTACACGCAGAGGCGGGGCCAAATACAAAGCTGAGCCCCTGGGAGCTGTGAGAACAAAGAAGAGAGAGGGAAATCTCTCCCAGCAGCCGCAGAAGCAGCGGATTAAAGCTCCACAATCAACTCGATGTACCCTGCATCTGTGGAATACATGAATAGACAATGAATCATCCCAAATTGAGGAGGTGGACTTTGCGAGCAAGATTTATGATTTTTTCCACTTTTCCTCTTTTTGTGAGTGTGTATGTGTATGCCTCTGTGTGAGATTTTGTCTGTATAGCTTTGCTTCCACCATTTGTCCCAGGGTTCTATCCGTCCGTTTTTTTATATTTGTTTGTTTGTTTTTTAATTTTTTCTTAATAATTATTTCTTTATTTTAATAACCTTATTATATTTTCTCTTACTTTATTTTATTTTACTTTATATTTTTTTTCTTTTTTCATTCCTTCCCTCCCTCCTTCCTTCCTTCCTCCCTCCCACCCTCCCTCCTTTCTTTCTTTCTACTTCTACTAATTCTTTCTTTCTTTTTATCCCTTTTATTCTGAACCGTGTGGATGAAAGGCTCTTTGTGCTGTAGCCAGGAGTCAGTGCTGTACCTCTGAGGTGGGAGAGCCAACTTCAGGACACTGGTCCACAAGAGACCTCCCAGCTCCACATAATATCAAACGGCGAAAATCTCCCAGAGATCTCCATCTCAACCCCAACACCCAGCTTCACTCAACCACCAGCAAGCTACAGTGCTAGACATCCTATGCCAAACAACTAGCAAGACAGGAACACAACCCCACCCATTAGCAGAGGGACTGCCTAAAATCATACTAAGTCCACAGACACCCCAAAACACAAAACCAGATGTGGACCTGCCCACCAGAAAGACAAGATCCAGCCTCATCCACCAGAACACAGGCACTAGTCCCCTCCACAAGGAAGCCTACACAACCCACTGAACCAACCTTAGCCACTGGGGACAGACACCAAAAACAACGGGTACTATGAACCTGCAGCCTGCAAAAAGAAGACCCCAAACACAGTAAGATAAGCAAAATGAGAAGACAGAAAAACACACAGCAGATGAAGGAGCAAGATAAAAATCCACCAGACCTAACAGCTGAAGAGGAAATAGGCAGTCTACCTGAAAAAGAATTCACAATAATGATAGTAAAGATGATCCAAAATCTTGGAAATAGAATAGACAAAATGCAAGAAACATTTAACAAGGACCTAGAAGAACTAAAGGTGAAACAAACAACAATGAACAACACAATAAATGAAATGAAAAATACTCTAGATGGGATCAATAGCAGAATAACTGAGGCAGAAGAATGGATAAGTGACCTGGAAGATAAAATTGTGGAAATAACTACTGCAGAGCAGAATAAAGAAAAAAGAATGAAAATAACTAAGGACAATCTCAGAGACCTCTGGGACAACATTGAATGCACCAACATCCGAATTATAGGGGTTCCAGAAGAAGAAGAGAAAAAGAAAGGGACTGAGAAAATATTTGAAGAGATTCTAGTTGAAAACTTCCCTAATATGGGAAAGGAAATAGTTAATCAAGTCCAGGAAGCACAGAGAGTCCCATACAGGATAAATCCAAGGAGAAATATGCCAAGACACATATTAATCAAACTGTCAAAAATTAAATACAAAGAAAACATATTAAAAGCAGCAAGGGAAAAATTACACACAAGGGAATCCCCATAAGGTTAACAGCTGATCTTTCAGCAGAAACTCTGCAAGCCAGAAGGGAGTGGCAGGACATATTGAAAGTAATGAAGGAGAAGAACCTGCAACCAAGATTACTCTACCCAGCAAGGATCTCATTCAGATTTGATGGAGAAATTAAAACCTTTATGGACAAGCAAAAGCTGAGAGTTCAGCACCACCAAACCAGCTCTACAACAACTGCTAAAGGAACTTCTCTAGGCAAGAAACACAAGAGAAGGAAAAGACCTACAATAACGAACCCAAAACAATTAAGAAAATGGGAATAGGAACATACATATCGATAATTACCTTAAATGTAAATGGACTAAATGCTCCCACCAAAAGACACAGATTGTCTGAATGGATACAAAAACAAGACCCATACATTTGCTATCTATAAGAGACCCACTTCAGACCTAGAGACACATACAGACTGAAAGTAAGGGAATGGAAAAAGATATTTCATGCAAATGGAAACCAAAATAAAGCTGGAGTAGCAATTCTCATACCAGACAAAGTAGACTTTAAAATAAAGACTATTAGAAGAGACAAAGAAGGACACTACGTAATGATCAAGGGATCGATCCAAGAAGAAGATATAACAATTGTAAATATTTATGCACCCAACATGGGAGCACCTCAATACATAAGGCAAATACTAACAGCCATAAAAGGGGAAATCGACAGTAACACATTCATAGTAGGGGACTTTAACACCCCACTTTCACCAATGGACAGATCATCCAAAATGAAAATAAATAAGGTAACACAAGCTTTAAATGATATATTAAACAAGATGGACTTAATTGATATTTATAGGACATTCCATCCAAAAACAACAGAATACACATTTTTCTCAAGTGCTCATGGAACATTCTCCAGGATAGATCATATCTTGGGTCACAAATCAAGCCTTGGTAAATTTAAGAAAATTGAAATTGTATCAAGTATCTTTTCCGACCACAACGCTATGAGACTAAATATCAATTACAGGAAAAGATCTATAAAAAATACAAACATATGGAGGCTAAACAATACACTACTTAATAACGAAGTGATCACTGAAGAAATCAAAGAGGAAATAAAAAACTACCTAGAAACAAATGACAATGGAGACACAACAACCCAAAACCTATGGGATGCAGCAAAAGCAGTTCTAAGAGGGAAGTTTATAGCAATTCAATCTCACCTCAAGAAACAAGAAAAATGTCAAATAAACAATCTAACCCTACACTTAAAACAACTATAGAAAGAAGAACAAAAAAAAAAAACACCCAAAGTTAGCAGAAGGAAAGAAATCATAAAAATCAGATCAGAAATAAATGAAAAAGAAATGAAGGAAACAATAGCAAAGATCAGTAAAACTAAAAGCTGGTTCTTTGAGAAGATAAACAAAATAGATAAACCATTAGCCAGACTCATCAAGATAAAAAGGAAGAAGACTCAAATCAATAGAATTAGAAATGAAAAAGGAGAAGTAACAACTAACACTGCAGAAATACAAAAGATCATGAGAGATTACTACAAGCAACTCTATGCCAATAAAATGGACAACCTGGAAGAAATGGACAAATTCTTAGAAATGCACAACCTGCCAAGACGGAATCAGGAATAAATAGAAAATATGAACAGACCAATCACAAGCACTGAAACTGAAACTGTGATTAAAAATCTTCCAAGAAACAAAAGCCCAGGACCAGATGGCTTCACAGGCGAAATCTATCAAACATTTAGAGAAGACCTAACACCTATCCTTCTCAAACTCTTCCAAAATATAGCAGAGGGAGGAACACTCTCAAACTCATTCTACGAGGCCACCATCACCCTGATACCAAAATCAGACAAGGATGTCACAAAGAAAGAAAACTACAGGGCAATATCACTGATGAACATAGATGCAAAAATCCTCAACAAAATACTAGCAAACAGAATCCAACAGCACATTAAACAGATCATACACCATGATCAAGTGGGGTTTATTCCAGGAATGCAAGGATTCTTCAATATATGCAAATCTATCAGCGTGATATACCATATTAACAAATTGAAGGAGAAAAACCATATGATCATCTCAATAGATGCAGAGAAAGCTTTTGAAAAAATTCAACACCCATTTATGATAAAAACCCTGCAGAAAGTAGGCATACAGGGAACTTCCCTCAACATAATAAAAGCCATATATGACAAACCCACAGCCAACATCATCCTCAATGGTGAAAAACTGAAAGCATTTCCACTAAGATCAGGAACAAGACAAGGTTGCTCACTCTAACCACTCTTATTCAACATACTTTTAGAAGTTTTAGCCACAGCAATCAGAGAAGAAAAGGAAATAAAAGAAATCCAAATCGGAAAAGAAGAAGTAAAGCTGTCACTGTTTGCAGATGACATGATACTATACATAGAGAAGCCTAAAGATGCTACCAGAAAACTACTAGAGCTAATCAATAAATTTGGTAAAGTAGCAGGATACAAAATTAATGCACAGAAATCTCTGGCATTCCTATACACTAATGATGAAAAATCTGAAAGTGAAATCAAGAAAACACTCCCATTTACTATTGCAACAAAAAGAATAAAATATCTTGGAATAAACCTACCTAAGGAGACAAAAGACCTATATGCAGCAAATTTTAAGACACTGATGAAAGATATTAAAGATGATACAAATAGATGGAGAGATATACCATGTTCTTGGATTGGAAGAATCAATATTGTGCAAATGACTCTACTACCCAAAGCAATCTACAGATTCAATGCAATCCCTATCAAACTACCATTGGCATTTTTCACAGAACTAGAACAAAAAATTTCACAATTTGTATGGAAACACAAAAGACCCCGAATAGCCAAAGCAATCTTGAGAACGAAAAATGGAGCTGGAGGAATCAGGCTCCTTGACTTCAGACTATACTACAAAGCTACAGTAATCAAGACAGTATGGTACTGGCACAAAAACAGAAAGATAGATCAATGGAACAGGATAGAAAGCCCAGAGATAAAGCCACGCACATATGGTCACCTTATGTTTGATAAAGGAGGCAGGAATGTACAGTGGAGAAAGGACAGCCTCTTCAATAAGTGGTGCTGGGAAAACTGGACAGGTACATGTAAAAGTATGAGATTAGATCACTCCCTAACACCATACAGAAAAATAAGCTCAAAATGGATTAAAGACCTAAATGTAAGGCCAGACACTATAAAACTCTTAGAGGAAAATATAGGCAGGACACTCTATGACATAAATCACAGCAAGATCCTTTTTGACCCACCTCCTAGAGAAATGGAAGTAAAAACAAAAATAAACAAATGGGACCCAATGAAACTTCAAAGCTTTTGCACAGCAAAGGAAACCATAAAAAAGACCAAAAGACAACCCTCAGAATGGGAGAAAATATTTGCAAATGATTGCAAAGGATTAATCTCCAAAATTTATAAGCAGCTCATGCAGCTGAATAACAAAAAAAAACAACCCAATCCAAAAATGGGCAGAAGACCTAAATAGACATTTCTCCAAAGAAGATATACAGACTGCCAACAAACACATGAAAGAATGCTCAACATCACTAATCATTAGAGAAATGCAAATCAAACCTACAATGAGATATCATCTCACACCAGTCAGAATGGCCATCATCAAAAAATCTAGAAACAATAAATGCTGGAGAGGGTGTGGAGAAAAGGGAACACTCTTGCACTGTTGGTGGAAATGTAAATTGATACAGTCACTGTGGAGAACAGTATGGAGGTTCCTTAAAAAAACTACAAATAGAACTACCATATGACCCAGCAATCCCACTACTGGGCATATACCCTGAGAAAACCATAATTCAAAAAGAGTCATGTACCAAAATGTTCATTATAGCTCTATTTACAATAGCCTGGAGATGGAAACAACCGGAGTGTCCATCAACAGATGAATGGATAAAGAAGATGTGGCACATATATACAATGGAATATTACCCAGCCATAAAAAGAAATGAAATTGAGCTATTTGTAATGAGGTGGATAGACCTAGAGTCTGTCATACAGAGTGAAGTAAGTCAGAAAGAGAGAGACAAATACCGTATGCTAACACATATATATGGATTTTAAGAAAAAAAAAATGTCATGAAGAACCTAGGGGTAAGACAGGAATAAAGACACAGACCTACTAGAGAATGGACTTGAGGATATGGGGAGGGGAAAGGGTAAGCTGTGACAAAGCGAGGAGAGACATGGACATATATACACTACCAAACGTAAGGTAGATAGCTAGTGGGAAGCAGCCGCAAAGCACAGGGAGATCAGCTCGGTGCTTTGTGACGGCCTGCAGGTGTGGGATAGGGAGGGTGGGAGGGACGGAGACGCAAGAGGGAAGAGATATGGGAACATATGTATATATATAACTGATTCATTTTGTTGTAAAGCAGAAACTAACATACCATTGTAAAGCAATTATACTCCAATAAAGATGTTAAAAAAAATCCACATAACTTTTCACGTGACTAAAGTTAGCTGCTGAAATTGATCTAAGAGGTAACTATTTATGTCAGTGTGTACCCCTTTGGGGAAGGTACTAGATCACCATTCATTCAAAAGCAGTTCATTCAATGGGATACATCTTTCACTGGGGGTGATGTCCTATGGGTAATTTAACTAATATTACTTTTAAAAATTAACAGAGAGAATAAGCTAAGATTTTACTTTCATTCTTTAAAAAATTAAAATCAAACCCAGAAAATCAGTCCTGTTTACTCCATATAAGCCATTTGTTACTCAATAAGCCAACTGATTAGATATGTCCACAAGCTAATGAACTTAGTTCAAGAGCGTAACTTCCATCTTTTTTCTCCTTCATGAAAAGTAATTTATTAATATACTACTCTGAGGTCACAAAATATCCTTGCATCTCACAAAGTAAAAGCTTATGAGTATATGTTCCAATTTTTTTCTTTATATTTTATACATATTTTAATGATAATAGAATATTAAGGATGTGATCAGCTGTCACAAAAGCATTTTCACTGCTGTAAGCGTGCATACAAATCACCTGGAGATCTTGCAAACCTGCAGATTCTGATGCAGTCGGTCGGGGGTGGGGCCTGAGATGCTGCGTTTCTTATAAGCTTCCTGGTGATGCTGATGCTGCCAGGCCAAAGGCCACACACTTTGACAGGCATGGGTCTAAAATATATTAAAGTTCTATCTTCCTGTTACTCTTAACTAAATATTTATCATATCTTTCCTATTACCCGACAACAGGGAATTTATAAACAATGAAAGGTCTCTCAGATTGTAAGAAATATATGACCTTAAGCACACACACACACACAGAGTTAACTTTTGCAAATGACCTTACCTTCTCATCATGGGTTTACTGTTTTATAACATTATTCCCAGAGGGTTGCAATTTTGGAGGTAAAGCTTTCAAGAAACTAATGGATTTCTTGCTGTCAGCACTAAGGCCCCTCTGTTTTACAGTGAAATTTGAAAGTATATTGATGGCATTTGTCCCTGCATTTCATAGGAAATAATCACCCAAACACTTGACAATTTTTACCTCCCTCTTGGGAGAAGCAGTATCTGCCCATTAAAGGCAGCAATGTGAGAGTGCTCTTTTCCACCCACCTTCTTTGGCTATTTCAGAAGCTTTTATAAGAATTCTGATGGCCTGTTTGTATTCTTTATTTTCCAGCATTTTGTCTGAGAGTAATCTGTAAGTCCTCAGGAGACTCTCACAGGCCAACAAGTTGAGAACGCGGCCTGTCTCATCCTTCCATATCCGTCCCTGCGTCAATTGATGGAAGGCCTCATAATGCTCCGCAGCTTCCAGAAGCTGACCTGAAGAATAAAAGCCATTCATAAATACAAACCACAGGCCAGAACATATTTTCAGATACTTTGCATACGTCTTGTGCTTTACTATTAAAGTGTGTGTGGGTGGGGAGAGAACCACGGAATGCAGCCAAGTATTTCTAAGGCTGAAGAGGACTTCAGCTGGGAAAGGAGCTATCTCAATTTGGACCTCAGATTCAGCACTGATTTTGAATGGACACCCGCTAAAGGGATATACTTGGGCTAGCAGAAATTGAGGAGAAGTACAAATGTTTAGAGACGGTGTGAATGTAAAGTAATAATTATTAATAACAATCATATTAGCTAACATTTATTCAACATTATATATGCAAGGAACTGTGCTGTGCACTTTATATGCATTTCTCATTTAATTGTCAAAACAGGCCTGTGGAAAAGAGATTGTTATGGTTCCATTTTAAGGTAGAAAAGAGTGAGATTAAGAATTCTGCGCAAGATTGCCTGGCCAGTGGCGTAGTAGATCCAGGCAGTCTGATTCCAGAGCCCACACTCTAAACCACTTTCTTGCACTGCTTTCCCAACAGAAAGCAGTTCTTCATTCTCGAGCATTCAGGTGTCTTGAGAAAGGATGCAACTGTTACAAATTTCAAATTTAAGTATTATGGAGCTTTAAACTACTACTCAACGTTTGATTGGAATTTCCAAGTTATTTAATTTTAAAATTACAATGTAACTTAACTGCCCTTCTCAATTATATTTTATAATATAGCCCGAAATATATCTTCTCAAAGCCAAAACTCTAAATTAACTTTAAGTCATTTGATTCCTTGAAATGTGAGCAAGCACGTTTCTGGAAGGGTAGTTTGTAGTTCCATGATACAGATTGTATTTTACTTGTGAATTGCCTTGTAGAAATGCACACAAAATCCTGTAATGTAAATGCTCTTTTATGGTATTGGAGTTACCTAATTGGAATGAACTGGAAAATCACTTACATCTAGGCATTTCAACAATCGTAGTTAAGAGTGAGTGCAGGCTCCAAACAGACAGCCTGAATTCCTATACCAGTTTTACCATTTTTGCTGTTTAGCCTCAGGTTAATTACTACACTCTCTGTGCCCAAATTTAATTCTTCTGCAAGTAAGATTATAGTGTAACTATTCAAGGTGTTATTATGAGAAATGAATTAATACCTGTTCAATATCTGATACAGAGTAGGTACTCAATAAACACAGCTGCTGTTACCAGTTGGCATAGTGATAATATTTTTAAAAACCCACAGGCCAATTGAATTATCGCCACTATTTATTTTCCCTTTCTTTAAGTACAACATAGTCTTCCTGCGAAATATGTAGTTGAGTCCTTATGACAATATTATCACAACTGATTAAATTAACCTAGGTAGGCCATATTAGGCTCAATACATTTCCTCAAATAAGATGCACTGCATATTACAGATTGGACATTCCAGGATACTGTGGCCACTGCCATCACTATTGCATATAATTTCCTCCTATTTTTGCACTGAATTTGCTATCAAAATAAATATTAAAAATGCACAGATAAAGACAAATAGTATTTTAAAAGAAACACAACGGAGATGCATAATCAGCAAATAAGCTGTACAAAAATTCAGTAAAGACATGGCCAGTCTGAGTCCCATGCAGAAGGAGGGCATATCAGCAAAGATACATAGAGAGAGGCGGGTGTGTGCTGCTGAGCTGTATATAAACTTGTATTATGAAATTTTCACATGATAAAAGACTACAAAGCCATAAATATGATATTACAGAAGAATATTTGATTACATGGACAGGTGCTTATGATAAGTGAAAATATTGAAAAACATCAGATAACATTTACAAAGCATTACCAGTGTTATATGGGTGATGAATTGGTTTCTTTTCTGCTTTTTTCCCCTGATTATTGGCATTTTCTGATGTTTCTGTCATCAAAATGTGTTCAGTTTGTAAAGAGAAATATATAATGGAAACTATTTTAAAATTAATGTCCTTTTTCATTTTGATGCAAATACTGAAGGTTGAAGTTTACTGTTCTATCTTTACATTTAACTGACAATTTTTCTCTTACCTCCCACAAAAGCAGGCATAGTTTTTCACCTCTCTCCTGCAGCACCTCTGCCAGAAACACCTTTCCCCAAATACCCATGACTCTCGTTTCTTTTTTAAAACTCAAATGGAGCGTTGACATATATGTGTGTTATGTTTCCTCTGTTAACTATATTTCTGCCTGTAAAGTATAGCTCTGTATCCCTGGAAAGATGTATACGAGAGTTCTTTTTTTTTTATCCAGCATCCATCTATTTATAAAGTACGGATACATATTTCTTTTTGGCCATGTGAATAGGGACAAGTGGATACAGGGAACTGTGAGTAAACCAGATAGTTCCAGAAAAACTTGGGACCATAAGGAGACTAAGAAGGGCCTAACAGCATCTGTGGTCACACACAGTAACCATATGGAAAGAGAGTCCAAAAGTGTGTTATAAAATAACAGATTCACTAAGAATTCCAGGAGGAGAGCCAGGAGATGAAGCTTTGGATAACCCGACTAATTACAATGAGATGCAAATGAGGCATAATGATGTTAATAGCATATGAGAACTGATAGCTGGGTCCAAGATTTGATCCACATGGTGGAAGAAAGGGGAGGTAAGGAGAGGGGAGGGTGAAAGTGGGGAAAGGATATGTGGAGGAAATGCGGAGAGGGCTGAAGCGGGGGAAGGGGGGAGACAAAGGTGGGGACCATGTCTCTGTATTCCAAACAAGCCAGACTTCCCTCTGTGTACTGATGTGATTAGGTTTCCTGCACAGGCTAAGCAGAAGTGAAATGAGAGGTTCTCGGGACATTGGTTTCAATTGGCTACTATGGAAGGGGGCCTTGGAATGATTGAGACACAGACTTTTCAGTTGAGTTTGATTTTTGCTTGAGCACTTGGGACTAGTATCAGTGTACTGCTTAGGTCATGATAATCTGCCAGGGTTCAGCTCTTACAAGGATATATTTGAAGTTTGCCATGAGGAAGGAGCAGTCCAAGATGCTTGGGTAAAAGGAACAGGGAGCTACTATTTCTTGAAGGCCTACTGGGTGCTAGTCAAAATGGAACGTTTTTTTCCCCAGACGTTATCTTATTTAACCTTCCAAAACTGGTGCTGTAAATATGACTCTTCTTTTGCACCAAAGAGAAAACCGAGGCTCACAAACATTAAATGACTCAAATAGCTAAAAAGTGATGTTTAGGATTTAAACCCAGGATCACCAAATGCCCACACAACTTAGTTCTGCCACATTAGGTACAAGTCAGAAAACTTGGGTGGAGTAAGTTAGATTCTCTGGACATAAATATCTGAAGTTAAAAACAATGCTTGAGTTACGTAATTTCTAGTCTCTACCAGTTCTATAACTCTGTGACTCTACTCAGGCAATCACAAGATCCTCCAACATGAAAGAACAGATACCGGCCACTGATGTGCTTCTCATTGGTCTACCTGAAGGAGTCTGATGTAAAAACAGCTCTGTAACCCGCATCTAAATTCTCTAACCTAAACCATGAGGTGACATCCATGGGGTGAAGGCACCTAGGATGTCCCATACTTAGTCCTAACCTGTGGTCACAGGTTATTCATGGTTTCATGTCCCCTTCCTTAACCAGTTTGCCACAGAGGAGGTCACTGGGGATTCTGATCAGCACAGCACGGTTTTTTAAATTAATTAATTTATTTATTTTAAATTTTTTATTGGAGTCTAGTTAATTTACAATGTTGTGTTAGTTTCAGGGGCACAGCAAAGTGATTCAGTTATACATATACATATATCCACTCTTTTTAGATTCTTTTCCCATACAGGTTATTAAAGAATATTGAGTAGAGTTTCCTGTGCTACCCAGTAGGCCCTTACTAGTTATCTATTTTATATATAGTAGTGATCAGCACCGTTTTAAACCAAGGTGACTACGTAGAAGAAGAAGAGTTTTCCAGCCCTTCTCAGATGTAGGGAATCGTTTCTAAAGTTATTTGGTGGCAAATAGGACTGTAAGTAAGCCAGCAAGGATTTGATCCAAATAATCAGAAGCACACAAATGACCAGGCTGCAATTTCTAAAGGCTGGTCAGAATTTGAAAGTACATATTATAATATGGTATAATATTTGATTTAAAAATATTCAAATATGTCTACACTATGAAGGGAGCATAGTAGTTTAAATAGGCAAGTATTTCCCTTTAAGCATGATTAACAATGATATCATTTCCATGCAATTTATATTTCCAACTATGAACAGGATTTTAAAGGTTTTCTTACTTTCTGAGTAAAGACTCATATTACTATTGATTAGATATTTATTTATTTATTTATTTTATTTTTATTTTTATTTATTTATTTTTTTTTTGCGGTACGCGGGCCTCTCACTGTTGTGGCCTCTCCCGTTGCGGAGCACAGGCTCCGGACGCGCAGGCTCAGCGGCCATGGCTCACGGGCCCAGCCGCTCCGCGGCATGTGGGATCTTCCCGGACCGGGGCACGAACCCGCGTCCCCTGCATCGGCAGGCGGACTCTCAACCACTGCGCCACCAGGGAAGCCGTAGATATTTATTAAGACATAATGCATCCTGTTTTTATCTGAAATTTTTAAATATACCTGAGAGAAATGTTGTAAGTGGTCATTCTGACACTACACATGTAAATACAAATGAAGATCATGAACCAGATTTTCAAATTTGGCTCACGGCAAAACTTTATAGATTCTTCACAGTGTTCATGTGTTGTCTGCCCTTTGTTACCAAATTAACTTTAATATATCAGGACCAGACAAGATTCCCAGATCCCACCATCAATCTTGTTGAAGGACAAGCGTCTAGATAATCGTCCTTCTCCGGAATTCACAGGTGTTAACATTATTTTTCACTGAGAAAGAGGGCAGAGAGAAGAAGAAGAATTACACCAAAGGTATCACAAAAGTAAAAGTTTACGGAAAACAGAAAAGAGAAGGGCACATTCATAGATGTTAAAGGTCTCCTAAGGGGACATGAGCTTTATCTTGTTGCACCAGGAATTACTCATCACTATGAGTAACAAACATCACAGGAGTAACTGTGACAAGAAAGGCATACTAACCATTGTTCAGCGAAGCGCCTGGTTCTATGCTAAGAAAAAAATCCAGAGTGTCCACTAATATTTCAAGTGAATCAGGGAAGAAAATGGAGCCAAGATGTTTTGTGGGAGCGACTGGTGGTGACCTTCCACCAATACCATCAGTAATGGATTTAGCTCAAGAACACGAGATAGTATCAGAAAACACATCATGGGAGACACTGTGAACAATTGTGTAAGACAAGAATCCAGGCATGGATAGAAGTAGCCTCAGTCTCAGGTTTGTTTTTTTTTTTCTTTTGGTTTGCTTTTGTTTTTTTTAAAACAATTATATAACATCTACATAAACGACAATGTTGTATGCATTTATAGTTTTTCACCCAAAAGAAAGTGTACTCTTAAAATAAAACTACTACAAAGGAGCTTCACTTTACCTAAAGCCCACATAAACAAGAAATCTAGCCATTTATTTAAAAATACAAACAAAACCCAAACAATGTTGTAAACTGCAAAATGTCTGGTAGGATGTTAAGATAAATACTACGCAGAGAAAATAAGATTTTATACATTTGGGTATTACCCAGGTTGTTGCTTACCCCTCTTCCCTGGTACAACATCTCTGAAAGTTTATAGATATTTGTTGTATCACTGCAGATGTCTAGAACAAATATTAAGCAAAGGAGAATGTATATGATCTCTCCCATTTTAGTTTTTTTTTAAAGTAGGAAGATTGACTAGATATTAACACAAATGGGTTTAAATGTGAAGCTGCCATAAAAGCAGGAACATAAATGTAATTCTCCCAGCCGCTATTTTGATGCACATTTTTGATTCCATGAATATTTTATGAAATGGCCCAAACTAAAGCCATATAACATTCCTGCATTACTGATGCTTGCGCCCGTAAGCTACGAACATTAGAGGCATGATTGAGTGCATTAAAATGAACTCGTTCAGCAGTGCATTGATTACTTGAAGGGGGAGGGAAAAGAAAAAAGAAGAAAAAAAAAGAAGTTGCTCCACTTAAGAAAGCAGCAAACAAATCTAAAGTTTGCAATATAATAAAGGCATAAGCAAGTTTGAAATAAAATTTCCTAAATAGAGTGTGACTCTGTCTAGACCTGACATTAATTAGGCAAGGTGTTAATTATGTCCAAAAATGGCTCTGGTATCGTTCAGGTAATTTCAAATGTCACAATCTCTAAGATGCACAGGCGGGCCTGCTTTAGCTCCATGCATCAGCAATTCTGAAAATAGCTAATTATTTCCTTTTCTATCAACTTGCACACTTGCCAGTAAAAATAACGCTACAGGAAAAATTGCATGAAAATAATTTGACAGGTCCGTAAGGCCTATTTCTTCAGCAGCCCTGGTATAAGTCATAAGCATATTTAGTTGTAAATGGTGCACATTTGTTGAAGAATTTAGGGAAATATTCCACTTTGGTTTAAAACAACAACCTAAAGGAACAATAAAGCTTTTTGTATATTATATTACATTTTAATCTGGAGCTCCTAGACATCTTCGGCGGTTAAGTTACTATTCTGTGCAACGTAGACATAAAATCTGCTGGAAGCAAATTGAACAGTAGCAAAAAGAGAAATATGTTATTGCCTTTTTGTAAAAACAAAAGACATTGCTTTCCGCTTCAGTTTAACTGCATGAGCAATTTATATTATCTTTAGGTTGTAACATTCAATTATGATAATTATAATGGCATGATACACGCTGAAATATTAAGGGCTCGTCATACTTCCCAATGGAAACTATCACTTTCAAGGGTTTATCTCTCGTCAGGGGAGATTTGCTCTGTACTATAACCCACTGCACACCATTGCAAAATGGAATGCTGGAAAACAAAGATTGGGTTTCTGTAACTCAATGGCTTCCCTAATAAACTGGGAAGAAAATGTGCCCGTACTTTTGAGTAGCTGCTTTGGGATACTTAGAAGAAATTTAAAGTGTTATTTAAAAAATGGAATCCTTTATCATTTTGAGCAAAGATTTCAGATAGACATTACAGGAATGCTATCATATCCCTGTTAAAGAGTACAGGTCACTAAACCAGACAATGGAAAGGATCCCAGGAAGACAGGAAGCCAGGTGTGGGTGAAACTCACCAGAGGCTTGATCACTAATGTCGGCAATACTGGTGAGTTAATTTTTAAATTCCAGAAAATTTGCCTGGACTTTTCAAATATTCTGGAGGAACTGTTATTAATTGTTGTTGTTTGTGACTTTAGATTACTGAATTGTGGTCAGGGATGGACATGGTGCCCCAACTTGTCATAATAAACTTGTCATACTAAACCTCAGATGGTAGTTTCCATCCAAGTGTTATAATTTCTAAGGATTAAGCATTGGGCAGTTTTGCTTTTAAATGCTCACGATTGGAAGTATTGAAATCACTCAAATAATTTTTAAAAATGTAAACCACTTGTATAACGAAGAAACAATAGGAAATTGATACTAGCCATTAAAAAGCTTATAAACATTCCACCTCATCTCAAAATACTAAGTAAAATGTGTCGACAAGTGTAAAAGTCTGAGGAGAAATAAAGTCAATATTGACATTAGATCAGCTAATGAATTATATTGCTCTGGACTTAATCAATAATGTAATTCTTGCTTGAATTATAGATTGCTCACGATCTTAAATAAACCACATTCGGATTGTGTGTACTATATGCTTTATGAGCAAAGAGAAAGGTGTAGAGCATACTTGCCGAAGTATCAGTATTGATTCTCTTATGGGAGATGGTGGAGAGCGAGGATATTAACTTTTCCCCTTTACATTGTCGCTCTGATTGACAACAGGCACGTGCTAATTTTGGATATTCCAAAAACCTAATTAACTGAAAGTAATCTATTTAGATGAGTATGGAGGGAGAAAAATAATGTTAGTGGAGACATTACCACCATGTGTCTAGCATAAATAGTAACGGATACATATGTGTGTGTGTGTGTGTGTGTGTGTGTGTGTGTGTGTGTATATATATATACACACATATATAAGTGTCTACATCTTATTTTAAATTTTTATTTTTTATTGAGGTATAGTTGATTTACAATATTATATTAGTTTCAGTTGTACAACAGAGTGATTCCAAATTGTTATAGATTATTTAATGTTATAAAATATTGGCTATATTCCCTGTGTTGTGCAATATATCCTTGTAGCTTATTTATTTTGTACATTGTAGTTTGTACCTCGTAACTCCCTACCCTTCTCTTGCCCCTCTCCTCTTCCCTCTCTCCACTGGTAACCACTAGTTTGTTCTCTGTATGTGTGAGTCCATATTGTCATTTGTTAATTGTTTTAGATTCCATATATACGTGATAGTAGTATCTATATTTTAGGGATGGAGAAAATGAGCCTCAGGGGTTCTCTTGACTAAATTTCACATACCAAGCAGGTGGCAGAGCTGATGCCCAAAGCTCATGATGGGTTTATCTGCTCAAGGTGACCCCTCTTTGGAAACTGTACAAGGAGGACAGTTTGACTTAAAAGCAAAGCCCAAGGTTTAAACCTGAGCACCATGATATCATTGGACCCCTCGCACCCTTTCTTTAAGGGCTCTGAAACAAGGACAGCAATGCCAACCTCAGGGTATGACTGTAACAGGCACTAAAAGAGCTGCGTCGGCACCCTGCAAAGTGCCTGGTGCTCTGTGGACGTTCAGTAAGTTTTCATGCCATTTTATCTATTTTTTTTCAGGTTTGCCATTTGGAGCCATATCTGGATGAGCCTGTTGTGTGGAATGCTTCAACGTCAAAACGTTATGCAACAGTGTCACTTATTCAAATGGAAAGCCTTTTAAGACACTAGTTGGAAACAGCACACTTCATCCAACTTGCGCCCAGCACTCCTCTCACTCTTGGTGAGTGGTTACCTCCTAGGAGCAGTGCCTCTTCTCAGAGAGTCAGAGGAGATACTGCCTCCAGAAGGGTGAATCAGTGGGGCAGGAACTGCAGGCTCAGTGCAGAGATTCAAGACCTCCTTGCAAAGCTTTGAAAAAGAGAAACCCGCTACAGAGCAGGCACCTCTGAATGAGGCTTCCTCTGCGTGCTACTCCTTAAGCAGTAAATAATTAAAACACCCCGAAAAAGACAGGTAAAATACAAGCCACAATGTCAGTAACACAGACATGAAAGAGAAGGGGAAAAAAATGAATTAAAAAAAGGCAATGAAATAATTCATTTGAAGCTCTAATAAAGTTTCATTTTCAGTCTTGTTTAAAGATATATCAGACTTTAGGGATGTAACCTAATTACATTTTTATTCTAAGTTCCATTCAAAGATCTTGGACTTTGATTCTTTAACACAGATCAAACATGGAATAATTTTCTTGTGGCTATCAATACTTAAAAAGGATCTCTTCATTAAGTACTATAAGGTCTTAGGAACGTGTACACATAGTAGATGGAGCATAAACCGACATGCCCTTAAAAGTGACAGTTAAGTTATGTAGAAATAGCAATGCTAATTCACTTAACTTCTGGAAAAAAAAAAAACTTTTTAACTATGACATTCACTTTTATTCAAATATAAAGTGACTCAGTTTCTGATACTGATCAAATCAGATGCCCCTTAGAAAACATATACTAGTGCCCACTTTCTAAATCCATTTTTGGAATTTACCTGGAAAATGAAATCCTGGAAGTAGCAAGTCTTGCAGTCTTGCAGAGATTAAAGGGGAGATGCTTCAACAGGCCTGCAGTCAACCCAAGAGCCTTAGTGACGGGTGGGTGTGTGAGAGTAATCAATGCTCATACTTAGACACTTTCTGGATTGGATTTACTTCATATTGTTACTAGGAAACCTCAATGGAATAACGCCTTTGCTCTTCCAGAGAATCTTTTTGGAAAAGTTTCCTCCAAAGGGAAACTTTAAGATGCTAAATTAGAAGCAGTGTAAAAGTGGGGGAAAACAAACAAACAGGACTTATTTTTTTAACTATGAAGAGGAAAAAAACGTTCCCAATGAACAGACAGAGTTGTACTAGAGGTATGAACAGGTAGGGCAAGTACAGTAGGACTTAAAGAGGCCAGCAGGAAAGCCGGCAGAGTTTTGGTCATGATTCAGTGGCAACCACTGGGAGTTTTGTTAGAGCTGGTTTTTGTTTGTTTTCCCTGTTTTGAAATATCCACAGTGTCCACTAGTGAATCTATTTTCAAGGATAAACATGGAATATGATGTCCTTTGTTGATTCAAGTGCTGTTTTCTCTTACAGTGTTCTGTATGTAATGGAAGCTTCATTGTTACAAATTTTAAAATAGGATAGCAGTTTAAATAGAAAATAAGAGTTGTTTAAAACCAAAAATAACCATATTATGCTTGTCAAAATCTATTAATAGCAAATAACAAAGACGTCATTTTCTCACCACTGTTTGGTACATGAATAAACTACTAGGTTTAGAAAGACAAAAGAAAAATTTGAATCTTCACTATATTTAGGATGGCCAATTCCTCCAGGTTTGCCAGGACATTTTTTTGTTCCTACCCCAAAAGTGTGGAGTCCTGGGAACCCCCTGATTCTCAGGCAAATGGGATGATCAGTCTCTGAAACACTGACCCAAAATACAAAGAATTTTGAAAATATAACTGAGTAAAACACAGAAGTGATATTTAGCAAAAGCATAATGCAGTATGTGTTTTACTTGTTTTATGGGCAAAAATATTACATCAGCATGAATGAAATACTACGTGGAAAAATCTTAATAATTACTAACAATGACACCATCAGTCAATGAAAATGTTTTTTTTTGGTCAAGCATCATTCTACTCCTTATCCATGCATAATTTTTACACAGTTATAAAGAGATTACTATAGTTAGTTTGCCTATCTAAATTATTTTATTAGAACTATTACTTTCCATATTAAATATTTCCATAACTGCATTATAAAAGGCTGCACGATATTTTTTTGCGGGGGGATGTATACTTTAATCATCTGTCTAGTGCTTTTATATTTAGATTATTTCTCCACTATAAATAATGTTTCAATGAACCCCTTCATGTATTTTTCTATATTGAAATTTTTTTAACTTTCTACAAGTGAAATTAATAGATAAAGATGTATGGAAAATTTTGTAGTTCCTATGCATTGCCATATTACTGTCCAAAACCATTTAAATGATTCATATTATCACCAGCAATACACAATAAGTATTATTTTAACAAACCATGATTGCTTTGTTTTCGCATTTTACAAATACTTCACAATTATTCAAACTGATTTTTAGAGAAGTTAGTTATTTTCCTATATGTTCATTACATATCATATTCCCTTTTTGGCAAATTATCTGTTTGTATCCCTTTTCTACTCATTACAGTGGTCTTAACATTTTCCTTACCAACTGATGTATTCATTACATAGAATACACCTACTAATTTCTTTGTAATATATGCTGCATATAAAGTTATTTTTTCTCCTTTCTCCGACCCCCTACTCCATATCTGAATACTGTCTCTTCTGTTGAAATGTCTGGAAGTCATCCTTTCCATCGATTCAGCCAGCAGACTGGCTCACTCCTTATCAGTCTTAATGCCTCCTTAATCTTCCCCTGCTTCTAGTTCCCCCAGTTCTAGGCTACCCCACCACAATTACTGGACAACCTAATTCATACATGGATTCCACCAAATGACAAAAAGCTTTGTTATAAAACCACCCAAGCCTTCCGGTCCCCACTCACTCAGTTTGCTAGTCATTTTCTTTTCCACTTTGCTCTCCATATTTGGAAGGCCCTCTATACAGTATTAGCCTTTATGGATTTAGTTTTCTTAGAGAACCATCCTTTATATGCGTAATCTGGATAGGCTAAAATGGCAGAGGAGATTAAGTCATGAGGGGGTCATGTCACTGGTACTCCCTGATGGAATGGGCTTCTCACTGAGCACTCCAGGGCATCTGGAGGGGTAGGGCTGGGGAAGGACCATGGAGGCAAACGGTTGGACAAGTTGGCAAATGACAGAGGACACAGAAAAGGAGATACAATTTTTTTTATTCATAATTTTGTGAGGGCCAGTTTTTTTTTTTTCAGAAGCCTTTTCTTGTGACAATCTAAGTAAAAATAAATGCAGGAAAAATAAACCCAGAAGGTCAACTTTGTGAGGTGTCCGCTGAGCAAACCTTTGTCTAGGGAGGTGTTGTTGGGGAGTGGGAAAGACACTGAACCAAAGATCTGAGGACACAGGGTCCCGTCTTGGCTCTGACAGGCTTTAGTTGTCATTTAACCTGTCAGAATCCTATTTTCTGCAAACCTGAAATGGGAATAATATCTCCTACCTCATTCATGAGAAAAAGCATGACATCTGTATCATCTATATCTACTAATACACCTTTCTATATGTGACTGCCATTATGTACATTGCAGATACATCTGATTTGTTCTATGTCTGCCTAAATGTTAGTTAAATCAGTTTGCAGAGCCATGCACATATAGAGATGTTTGTGTGTATTTGTGTTGAGTATGACACAGAGAGGGGAGAGGGAGCTGACATGAATGTAGAACTCTGAATCCAAGTCTTGTGCCTGCTACTAACAAAATACGTGGCCATGGCAAAATTGTTTCATTACTCTGTTTCAGCTTCTTCATCTGGTAAATTAGAGTCTGGAATAGATGACTTTTAAGACCTAATATGGCTCTAACATTCATTCATGTAAAAGAATTAAACAACATAATTTCCCAACCCAGTTTTCAACAATTGAGAACAATTTTACAATCTACTAAATACATATCTACCTGTTAATCCATAGAAAAGGTTTTTCCTGACCCTTAGGGCCACCCTTATATCATCCCTTCCTGAACATCAACTGCAGGAATCATGAACACATATAAAATTAATCCCTCAGAGAACGATTCTCTTCTATTTCCCACCCAAGCTACTACCCTTCAAAGGGTTTCCTCATTTGTATGCAGTAGCCCAGCATCCAAGTGGTACAACAAGGACAAGCATAAAAAGCCTGCAAGCCCTAGAGACCAAGAGAATACATACCTACTGAGCACCTACTGCACAAACAAAAGTTACCCTACCACTTGGAAAGGCAGCAGGGAAGTTATTCATGGAAGCAAGGTCTCCTGTCTCCAGATAGGCTTAATGTTCTGAAGGAAAAGTAAAGAAGTTGACAGTTTTTAAGGACTGATCTTTCAGTAGACATTTAAGTGACCACAAAAGTCAGAGCTGGAAGTGAACTCAGAGCAAAGAGCATCTGCTCCCACTGCCTCATTTTACAGACGAGGAGAGCAAGATCCACAATGATTAAATAACTTACCCAGATACACAGTTACTTAGCAAGTGGCAGTGTCCAAAGAGAGTTTAAGTTTATTGCCCAATCTAATAGTTTTTCCTCTGCTAGATTTCTTCTCTAATCTGATGCTCAAATGCTGTTAGGTTAACTGTGCAGACCAAGATAGTCATCCAACGTCAATCATCCAACCATCACTAATTTAATCTCTGTTATGAATTTGCAGGCTTCCGACTTATATCTTTATAAAAGCTTTTGTCCCGTATTTCTAATATCCCTGTAGATTTGGGCTTCTCTTACTATCGGAAAAACCATCAATAATTAACATTTCCTCCCACTTTTCTACATGATAATAATATCATTGGATCTCTAATAGTTCTTTAATCATCACCATTTTTTTTCTTACCAACTGTAAAAACCTTCTGTCCTTTGCAATACTTTTTAATTCAATGAAATCTTTAAAATTAGCTAGTTCCCCCCCGCTATTAAAAAATAACACAGGCACAAGATAACCAATTCTAATAGTGCAAAACGGCGTATAATGCAAAATACCTCCTGCCATTCCACATCATTGGTGCCCTTCTCTGGGGTAGCCTCAGTTGAGATTTTGTGTATTTGATGGGTTTTAAATCTTCTCAACAGCGTTTACATCTCTATTAATTTTTAATAAAATGAAAGAGAAAATAAAACACCACACTAAAAACTGATATATCCTTTGCATTTCTTTTAGTTATTAAGGCTGTTTTTCTAAAGAAACTGGCAAACATTATTCCATGACAAAATAGAAATTACCATGGAATATCTATCAATTTTGATGTGGCATCTTTGATGATATTAAAATCTTTGATGATATTATTGTATTTTAACCTTTTTTTGGAGAACTGAATACTGTGATGATAAACTTCATTTCAAATGCTGAAGAATAAAAGTATTCACCAAATGAAGTGATATTTATAATAGAATATAGAATAAGGTAAAAAGCCAAAACTCTAGGAAGAGATTGTTTACATCAGATTCTAAGGATTTTTTTTAATTGCCTTATATTATTTTAGATAGTATTCTCACAATAAATGTTCTATCTGACAGAATTTAAAATGAAAGAACATTACATTTTTCTCATGTCAAATCATATCACTCCACCATTATTATATTCCTTTATTTTTTCCTAAAATAACATCTTTTTTTTTTTTTAGTTAAGAAAAGTCACTGACACTACATTGAATATTGTACCGGTTTCCTGAGGCTGCCATAACAGTACCACAAACTGGGTGGCTTAAACTAGGGGCTGGAAGTCCAAAATCAAGTTGTGGATTTGCAGGGCTGGTTCCTCCTCAGGACTGTGGGGGGAGAATCTGTTCAGTGTCTCCCTCTTAGCTTTTGGTAGCAGGTGTTTCTTGGTTTGTAGGTGGTGTTCTCTCTGTATCTTCACATCATCTTCTCTCTGTACATGTCTCTCTTTGTGCCCAAACTTCCCCTTTTTATAAGGATACCAGTCATATTGGATTAGGGCCACCCTAATAACTTCATCTTAACTTGATTGTCTGCAAAGATCCTATTTCCAAATAAGGTCACGTTCATGGGTAGTGGAGGTTAAGGTTAAGAATTCAACATCTTTTGGGGGTTCCACAATGCAACTCATGACAAATAGGGTTGAAAATTTTTCTCTCAAATGAGAAAGCAGAAAGTACCAGCATCCCATGCAATACTTGTCCTGTCTTGGCTGTGTAGTTACTAAAACTATTCAGTACCAACACTGGGGAAGGAAAGCCAAGCAGTGCAGCACATGTGACTCTATGACAAGAGACTGCAGGCTGGGTGTGAAAAGTCTTACCCCACCAAACACGGAGACAACTAGAATCACAGACACAGTTACGAGTAAGGTGTGTGTGGGAGCCCAAGCCAGTGGCAAATCTGAGCTCAAAGCAGAGAGGAGACAGAGTGGTATGGAGGGCTCCTTTACCTTCTGAAGGACCCACTGGGAAAGGCATCAAATGACGGATGGGGTCTCATGGTCTGGCAGATGATGGATTTGAAAATATGGAGTGTACACAGAGAGATAAAGAAGGGAAGGTGGGAGGGAAGAAAGCCAGATGGATGGTGGCGATGATGAAAAGGGTCTCAGAAGTGTATTAGTCAAACTTTGGGATGGATGGATCGAGCAGAGCTAGAAACTACTCTGAACCGTGTTGAGGCCCAGTTGTGTGTCATGATCAATTGTAAAAGGCACTGCCAATAATTTTTATAACTAAAAACAACCAAACTTGTGGAATGGTTTGCTTTTTTTACATATAATGATGATCTGTTATTATCCATTTTAAAAAGTCCTCTTTATTTGAATTCCAATGTGCTTTCTAGGTGGGAGAGAGAGGCTGTAGGACTTCAGGGAGCACATGACCCTCAGCCTATTTCCGTTTGACCACAGCCCATAATCTGTGGTGGTGTTACTACTTCTGCTTCGGGGGCAGGATGCGTGTGTTGGGATTTCAGCAGTCTCATAAGAATGCTCTCTAAGTCAACATTAACAATCATATTTGCTTCCCTGAGAAACTAGGTTGAGAATGGCAGCTATCCTGCACAGAATCACTGCCCCAAGGCTGGGGCAGCTGGAAGATAAAAAAGATATAGAAGCTCATGAACAATAGGTGGTGAGCAGGGGTACAGGGATTTTTTTTTTCTTTTGAGCAGATATACTGACATGGTTTGAGGCCACCAACTGTTTCTACAGGCAGAACACGAGAGTCTGTGTGCCCACGGTGGGGATCTACAGGTAACACATCTCTCTAAAGCTGTTCTTCAGCAATGGAAGCCTGTTCTGGGAATGTCCACAGATATCTAGATGTTTCTAGTTGTATGAATTACCTGAGATGATCGTTCAAGTGGGACTGAGTGGCAGAGATACTTGCAGGGTAGGTTATCTTGGGGGTAGCAGATCAGACACCCCTGAGTTCTCAGATAAGGCATCTACAGAATCTGTTACATCAGCTAAATGTTTCCATTTGACGAGTGTCTGAAGTGTCTGTGAGCAGTTTTCAATGTTAACAATCACAACTGCTATGCCTGCGCCTTTGACATCTTTGCTCTAATGGTTGGTTCTTCTTCTACACTGAGTTACTGAGTTAGCCTGGCAGGAGCTTCCAGGAGACTTCAGTGAGGGGAATTAGGAGTCCAGAACTGAGTCAGAGAGCTCAAGTTTGGATCCCAATTCCAAAACCCATGATCAGGGAATGAGTCTCTGCTCCAGATGGAAACACTTCAAGACTGGATCAGCCAAGGGACCCACTATTTCCTCCTGGATTAAATAATGATAATCATGGGATCTTGAAATAGTCTAGGACCCTGGATAGCAGGCAAAACACTATTGTAGACTTGTGATGGAGTCATTCTATGTCAGTGAGCTTAAAAAGTTGTCTATTTTTATTTTTTGGATTATAAATATGTTGTTCATCTATTATATTCAAACAATACAGAAATGTGTTACAAAAATGCATATATTTTTTCTATATTAAAAATAAAAATGGAATTTTTGGAAGACTAAATTATATTAGTAAATTGAGAGATTTGTAAAGTGTCTAAAAATGTTAAAATGGAAGTTTTTGGAAAGCACAAAGACATTATATATCACATCCCAAAGGGAATCTTTAGTGTAAAATTTTCGAAGAAATAGCAAAAAACCACTCAGACGGCTCGTGAAATCCCTCATTCAAAATAAGGGCATATAAGTATTGGAGATTGTATCAGTCAAAGTTAGATTAGGCTACACTGTGGTAGTAAATAGACCCTGAAATCCCAGAGGCTTAGACAAAGTAGTTTTCTTGCTCACATGAAGTCCACTGAGGGTGGTTGACTCTCTAGAGTCACCCAATGCTCATTCAGGGAACTGGTTGCTTCCATCTCATGGTTTCACCATCTCAACATAATTCCTCCATGGTCACCATGGCAAAAGCAGAGATAGTAGGGAGGACTCATATCTGCTCCTCCAAGTTTCAGCCTGGAAGGGACTGCTCATAGACCATTGGCCAGAATTAGCACTTTTATAGTGGCTGGCACATAGCACTCAATAAGTGGTAGCTCTTATCATTATAGTCAATGGAAAACAGCATTTTGACTAGCTGGATAAGAGTTTATCATGTGTAACTAGCACCATTGATTATTACCCTAATGTAGGACATTTGTATTGTTTCCATTTATTTTTATTATTACCAATAATACATGTATAAAGATATAATATGTCTTCACATAAATTTTTGTCTTCACATAAATTTTTGTCTTCATATCTGATTTTTTCCTAGATATGTAATCCTAAACTGTTTGCTAGAAATGTCAGGCTAATTGATCCTATCACCAGCAATGTGAAAAACCTGCTTAAATTTTTAAAATTTCACAGCATTAAATGCTATCTTTAATAAGTTAATAGACAAGATTTATCCCTGCACATTTAAACATTTAAACATTCTGTACCTATCCTATCAGTCGACTCTCTCAGATTACTGTAATTCTAGAGTATTGACTTGTCTCTTCCACTAAAATGTAAGCCTCTGAATCAAGGGGCCACAAATATCTTTTTCAGCCATATACTTCCAGCACTTATCCCAGTATCTTGCACATAGTAGAAGTACAATAAATGCTTGTTAGAAAATTACAGGGGAAAAGTAGCATATCTTTAGTGCTTTAATTTGTGCTTTTTATTGTCAATGTTGGCTTTTATTTTAATGTTTATTACCCAGTTTAATTTCTTCTATTGGTGTGTTAGTGTTTTTTCTTACCAATTTGTAAATGTCCTTTATATAATAATGATACTAACCAGTTATATTTGTTTCCAATAATTCCCAATTTTAGTTTATCTTTAATTATATGAGGTCTTTAATAAATAATTTTTTCTTTAAGTACATGTCAACTCTCTCAGTGTTTGTTTCTGAGAGTGGGAACGCTGTACCACTAGCCTCGTGTTTCCATGAGGGGACCTCCTCTCTCCTTCCCTCTTCACTTCTCACCACAGAGGAGGAAAAACAATGTATCTGACTGGTGAAATCCTGAACTTCCATTCTCTCTGGACTCTGCTCTCAAGCTCCATGCTGAAGTTCACAGGCACAGGCTTAGAACCTGTAGAAGAGTCTGAACATGACCAGTCTTTCAGTAACTAGGTGGTTATGATGAATTCTGTGAGATAATAGAGTTTGATTTGAACAGATATAAGCTCTGTTCCCTAACTAGCCTTAGCTATTATGATCTGTCTGATTCCCATGTTTCTTCTGAATTGGTTCTGAACTTGGAGCAGTGAGAAGATTATAATTACCTCTCCTATAAAGCCCATCATTTTTCTTTGTGCTTTGTTCCATTGTTTTCACGTTTCGAAGGTCTTTCTCATCTAAGACTGAAATAAATATTTGCCTCGAGTTTCTATTTTCTTCATCGTTTATTTTTAAATGTTTCTCATAAAATGTAATTTTAAAATAAAATGTTTCTCATAAAATGTAATTTTTAAAATAAAAATAATTTTTAAATGTTTCTCATAAAATGCAATTTTAAAATAAGATACAAACATTACCATAAAATGTTTGGAAAATCATAAAGAGAAAAATTTAAATCACACTTAGTTTTTATACTTTGTATCTTCTACTTCCAAAATTATTGACATTTTTTGTAGACTTAACATTTAATCAGTTCCAGTGTATACTGTCAGTTCTTTGATATTAGGACTTCCCTCGTCTTAAAATTTTTAATTTTGATTTATCTCTTGTTGGGTTGTAGATAGAATACAGCATACACGGAAACTACATTCACAGTGTACTTTCTGAAGTACCTAAGTAAGAATACCTTCCCATTGCTTCTTATGGGACAGAACTTACTTCTGTAGCATACTATCAGTTCTCAAGTTTATAGCATTCCACTCTCTTTACCCTCAAACCCCCTGGACTCTACTTTTTTATTTTTTTTGGCACTTATTGTAGCAAAGGAGAAAAAAGTGAGTCTTATCTAATTTTTGTTCCAATGAAGGCAATCTGTGCTTTTTCTTTGGATGCAGGTGGGAGTCTGTCTTAATCTGAGTCATTCAAAAAATTCCCGAGAATTATCTAGCAATGGATTTTTCCTTATAGTTTTGACTGGAGCGTAAAGAGCTATTTCAATCTGAATATTCATATCTTTTTAGGGTCAAGAAAGCTTTCTTAAAATGTCTTTGGTTAAGACTTTCATTTTGGTTATCATCTACTCTATCTCAGAAACTTCCATACTGATAATGTCATTGTTTTCACTTCTTAGTCTTTCACTTGCATTTTGGGAAAATGTTTTGAGCTTGTCCTCAACATCACTGATTCAATATTCCATTGGGCCAATCCTGTCCTTTTTCTGCTCTGCATTTTAATTCTACCAACACTTTTCTTAGAAAGCCTTCCTTATTTCATCTGGAGCTCACTGTCATCTCATCTCACTGTCATCTCATTTGGTTCTATCCTTAAGCCTTTCTGCCTCGTACTTGTATCTTTCTGAAGACATTAAGAATTTTTCTAAAATGATCACTTTTACAGGTTTGTTCTTCAGATTAATGTTTTGTTTTCCTTGTATTTTCTACGTCCCTCAATTAGGAGCGGTCTTTTTAGTCCAGGTATTTAAAGGCAAGCAGAGTAGACAGTCTGCCCTAGGCTCTGCTCGCTGGCTAGGTGGAGCTAGTAGAATCCTCCGCTTCTACCTCCAGTTGGTAAGAACAGCACTCATTCTAGGACTGGATCTAGATTGGATCTTCTCTTCCTTTAACTGACTGCTTCTCTTCTATTTTAATCCGTTCTTTAAAATACCTAGTCTTTGGTGGTAGAGCTCGTTTTGACACTTTTAGTCTTGCTCATGGTTCTGTCTTTGTCCTAGTTCTTAAAAGACAGCGCTCTGTGGTCATAATCTGACCCTGGTCTCTGTATGTTAACATCACTCCTTATTCAGAACTTCTAGATTTAAGCGGTAAGGGTTAACTTGTCCAGGACTGATACCCTGCAGGCCAGTTTCCTAGAAAAGGAGATGGACTCTAGCAAAATTCCAAGGAAACCAGTTAGACTCAGTGCTTTTAGGACAATTAATTCTGACCTAGACCCTAGACTTAGACCCTAGAGTTCTTCTCTCCTGACAGGGGAGAGGTTGGGGCTCCCCAAATTATGAATGCCTATGTGGCAAGTCTTGCTATTTGTGTGCCATATCCTATGACTGCAACCACAAGGCAGCGACCTTATCCCCTGCCCCTCCCCTTTGCGCCCTCCCCCAGAGGGGCTGGTTGATCCTACCTCAAAAGATGAATGATGGGCTGGCAGGATAGACCGTGTGTCAAGGCTCTGCCACATCATGTTGCTACTGTGTCTGGCCCCAATACTCCCCTAAACATAGAGCATCCAATGAAAGGGCAATGGGAGACCAGCACACCTGCTCAGCTCCTGTCTCTCTGAGTTTTCTCAGAGCAGCACTGCTCCAGCAGGCCTGCTGTGAGTGCTGCTGACCCATTACTTTGTTAGCATGGCAGTTGTCTCAGCAAACTGGGCATCTCTCCAGGCCAATAACATGGCCTTCTGGAAGCAAGTCAGGGGACTGGAAATAGATCAAAGACCAAGATGGGAGTGGGAAGAGTCTGCTAGTGATGTTGTTGTGGTCAGCCTTCAGGATGGCTGGTTAGTGGCCATTAGCAGGAACTAGCCTTGAAAAATCCTTGGCAGTGGGAACCCTATGGGGTTAAGACTCTCAGAGATAGAATTCCTTTTTGTGTGTGTGATATGGAAAGGAATGGCCTAATACATGGTGAATACTTCACTGAGAGGAAAGCTGAACTACTGCCCCTCATAAAATTCATGCAAAAAAAATGAAAGGGGGCATCTTCCCCATGACCACTAAAAATGGGTGGAGCATGTGTTAGGGAAGGACTGAGCAAGACAGGATAAGTGGACTTCCAAATTCTACTCCCTTCCATGAGATCAAGATTGTAAGGTAGACGGTCCCTTACAGTGGTGGATTCCTCCACAAATCTGTTGCTGTAGCTGCCTTTCACTACTGGATGCATCAGGGGAGAGGGGGACCATTCCACTGTATATTCACAACACTACTCTTCTCCTCGTTCCTTCCAGCCCCTGGCAAATCACACTGGGATACACCACCTAGAATGTGTCCGAAGAACTGACTGTCAACAATCAATTCTAGGCCCTGAACTGAGCAAGCCAACCAGGATAACTCTTCTTCAGAAGTTCCCGGTCATTAGGAGAATTTGGGGTCAATGTTATAGATCTGGTTAGCCTTTACTCAATCCCTATGCTAAAACCGCAGATGAAGGCCTGCAGAACTGGAAGATGTGCACTTTCCAAGCTGTACCTACAATGGCCTTCCCCTGCCTGTTCTCAGTGAACATGATCAGCACCCGTCGTTGTCACCCAACATCTACTTCTAATCATCCTCCCGGTCTCTCAGGATGCGAGGTCTAGACCCCAAGCCCACATGGGTTGAAATGGAATGGATTGCTGACAGAGTGAGAGATGCTACTTAGAAGCCACCCCTCTTTGAACTGGGGGAGAAGGAACATAACAAAAAGCTAGACAGAAATCAAGGGCTACCCTGACCGATGCTAATCCTCTAGGCTAGCCCCTGCTGAAAACAGACGTGCCTCCTACAAGGCTCCGCGGAAACCAGCCAGTCTCAGTGCTAAGTTCATTAATCTGGTCAAAGGCGAGGCTTGGACTCAGATCCTAAGTCAATGGAAGGGGAGAAGGTGAAAGGTATTGGTGCTTGCTCAACTATGAATGCCAGTTGATCAACCCTGCCACTGGTTTGCTCCCCACCAATAAAGCTGCAACTGCAAGGCTTGGACCCTAGTCCCCTGACCCAACCACTAAATACTGACCTGGCAAGGGAGGATTGAAGTTAAGGTTCTGACACATCATCTTATTATTGTTGCCTTGGCCGCAGACCATACCTGGGGGGAAGTTGGTGCTTCCCTAGTCATGGCTCTTAAAAAACCCTCTCTCTCCCAGGCTCTGACACTGGCCCTGCTAGACCTCTGTGTGCTGCTCTAGAATGTATGTGCACATTTCTTTGAGGTCCAGGGTCTGAGAGCTTTCTCCAATGCTACACAGATGTGGTGTGAATACCGCTTGTCCATTTGTCCTTCCAAATAGGTGACAGTTCTGAAAGAAGATACAGCCACTGATGTGCTACAAGTATTTGTCAGACCACAACTACTCCACACCTGCTACCCCAGCAGATATTTCACCTGAAGAATGGGACTGCCAGCCCTTGCGCCAATAGAAGCCAGGCCATTGCATACTAGAGCACCATCTTCAGCAGCAGTGGGAACTAGAGCTTGTGCTCAACTCTGGCCAGGGGACTCTGGTCCCACGTGTGCTTGTGGGCTGAACATTGGCCCTGACTGCACCCAGGTGCCCAGCCCTGTGACATGGTTTCTGCTCATGTTCATTTGCTCTCTAGTTCCCTGAGGGTGCTGGAGCCATGCCCTGGCCTACAGCTGCTTTGCTGGGCCCTGACAACCTGCCCTTTGCCATCTGCCGGCTGGTATCCTGCTTTTTTAATCTGAATGGGCACCCCTGGAACCAGGAGGATGCCACCTGCCCCTGAGCACAGCTACCGCCTAGCTGTTGTTGCAGGGCCTCCAGATGTGGGGCTTGTCTGGACCAATCAGATCAGGTATGCGGAAGCTACACCATCATCACCTCAGGGGGACCCCCATATTCAGGTGAGCCCTCACTGCACTCTAGCCACATAGTTTAAGTAGTCCTAGTTTACCCTCCTCATGAAAATTCTACCCCAGATTACAAAAGCTGCACAGATAATTTTCACCATGGCTAAGTACATCAGATACTCACAGTCAATCTCTAGAATTGCCATCAGCATCAACTCTGTCATTTTATCCATCAAATAATGCAGGCATTGTTCTTGTGGCCAATGAACTGATTAAGGCCATAGAAAAATAGTTTAGATCTTTCAAAAAGTGGTTGCAAAACAAAATAACACAATCTAACTTAAAAATAGGTTTATAGCCAAAACTTTCTACGTATTATGGAATTTGGGTGCATTTTATCATGCTATGGGGTGGGGCATCTAACTGTGAGTAAGCCACTGACCCATGAAGATAATATCACAGCAGCCCCACCCTGATCACATTTCCCAAACTCATCCTCACTCTCAGCTACTAAAATGATACAGTGCCATGGTTACTAATCGTATTAGTAGCCATTAGTAAGTGCTCCAGTGTTTGTTGAATGAGTGAATGGAAAGATGAATGAATAAATAAATAAGTAAAGGAAGCAATGAATAAATCCTCCAATAGAAATACATTCACAGATTTTAAAAAATCAGAAGGCGAGAGAAATCAGGAGTTGTAGTTTAACGAGTATTGAGTGCCAGTGTTGCTGATGAAAAAGTTCTGGAGACCAGTTGCAGAATAGGGCGATTATACTTAAAGCTACCGAACTGTGCACTTACACATAGTTAAGATGGTAAATTCTGTTACACATTTTTTATTGCAATAAATTTTCAAAAAATCAAACCAAATTTAAAAGCCAGAAATAAAATTTATAGGAAAATTCAGAATATGCTTATAATAGCTATCTGAACCTCAATGAGGCCACTCTTAAATTTTCATCAATGTAGCCCTGGCGTCTTCAGCCCTCATTTTCATATATTATTTCATATTTATTTTGTGACTTCTTTTTTTGGAGCCAGTAACTGACAGTTCCATTATTTGATTTCTCATAATTGGAGAATTTGATGCTTCCAATTATAAAAACAAAATAAGACTGAAAACAACTCTTATTCTTTTCAACTGAGGGATGTTCCTAGAGTAGAGAACAAAAAAGTGCTAAACTATACTTTAGTGTATAATTTTCAGGAATTTTCATCATTAGCACATCATGAAAGTAAAGCAATTCTTGGTCTGCATAGAGTAATGGCTGCTAGCACAGGCTCTGAATCCAGCTGACTTAACACTAGCCCCGCCACTAACCAGCTTAATTTCTTTGTGCCCCAGTATCCTCATCATTCAAAATGAAGTTAATAATTTCTAAGAGCTTAAAAAAGTATTTACGTCACTGATGAAATGAGAATAATAATTTTAAAAAGCTTAAGCAAAGGTTTTACTTTGAATTTTACTTAAGCAAGAATTTATTCCATCTTTACAAATTAAAACACTAAACTCTACTTTTAACAATAGGCTAAGAGTTTGAACAGGTAAACTCTCAATTATAGTAAGTAATAACCCTTCAGTACACAATTCTATAATTACCTACGGTTCCACATTCAAAAACAAGTGCTGTTAACACATTGGTATGTGATACGTACCAAATATAATGATATTTTACATTGTGTTTTGAATCTTGTTTTCTATTTAACGTATCATGAGCATTTTCTCAAATCAATATACATTTGAGATTTCCTATACAGTTTAGAATAAAATCCAAAGTCCTCAGCTTGTCCTACAAGCCCCAGTGTGATCCCAAGCCTCCTGGTCTAAACTTAGCTCCTTTCCTTCTACCCCCAACCTTCCTCACTGGGCTCTAGACAGTGCTCAGCATGCACTTGCCTCAGGGCCTTTGCACTTCCCATGTCCTCTCTCTAAAAACCTCTTCCTCCAGATTCTCATAAGGCTTACTCCCTCACTTTATTCATGCCTCACCTTCTAAAAGGTGAACACCTTATGTAAAGTAGCAACCACTATCTACCCCTTTGCCTTGTTTTATATTTCATCACAGCACGTACCAGTGCTTCATATGTTATATAGCTATGAGTGGTTAAGGCCTGTTTTTCCCAGTAGAATGTTAGTGCCAGGAGGGCAAAGATTTTGTCTGTCTTGTTTACTGTTTTATCCCCAGGTACTAGGTTCTAAACATATATTTGTTTAAACATATATTTGTTGAATGAATGAATTTGGCTCTAGTTTGTAATTTCATGACTGCACAGAACTCTGTTGCATGGGTGTTGCTTAATGCTGCTAATCCCCTGTTTTGAGACATCATGAATTGTACTGCCATGGATACACTTAAACACATTCTCTTAAATATTTTTGGATTGTTTCTTCAGGGTTGAATTAGTGGGGCAGCTTCCTAACCATCCCTCCTTTCTCTTATTCCTCTTCCCACAGGGTGTATCACAGCCAGACTTCCATCACACTCCTTTCCTTGGCCTGAAGGTATAGCCCGAACTCTATAGAGTTTGGTTCAGCCCAAGCTCTGAACGCTGGCATGTTCCTAGTTTGCCTTTCCATACTCAGTTCCCATCACTGCTCAGAAATATACTTTCCACTTTAACCAGGTCGCTCCTCTTATCAGTTTCTCTAATTATGCTTTCGTATGTAGTTCCCTCTTACAGAATATATTCCTGTTTCTTTACCCACCTAAAGTCCACCCATCGTCCAGATCCCCCACCAGTCCCTTCTGACTCCATCGTGCCTTCCTTGGATCTAGTTTGTACGATCTCTCACTTCTTTGAATTGTTCTGTTCTTCCCCATACCTATCACTCAAGAGAGCCCCTGACTATCAGCCACGTTCCAGCATCGACCGTGCTGTAGATTACAAAGTGCAATTTCCTGAAGCACAAAAACCTTTTACGCTCCCTTCTCAAAGCCCTATGCAGTTCTAGCCACAAGATAATAAATATTTTCTAATTTAACTCTTTTGCCAAAGTCAAAACTCTTGTGGAAAATGAGACAGTGTTCTGAGGGAAGAAACAGAATTATTTCTGAGCAAATATTTTCATCTTCTCACAGATTTTATTTGCATACTATCTACCCACTATCCTTCTATAAATAAATTTAATTCTTAACTTTCTGTTTGCACTCCTTATTAAACCACCAAATAAAATATGTTTCTAATGAATTTTTGTTGTCCTTTCAGACTTTGGCTTGTCTTAAGATAACATTATTAAGAATGACATTATTTTTAAAGGAACATTTCCTTCAGAAATTATTAAAAAATCACAACGGGGTGGTACCCGAGTTATATAGGTTATATATATGGGACTTGGGATGCTAGGAAAATCACAAAGTGTGCCCTTCCTTTTTCCCATTTTCATACATGAGAAATCAAGTTAAAATGAACAAGCAGGTCTGTAAGAAAGGAAAAGCATTTCAAAACAATGCAGCACATATGTGGACGAAGGATGTGTGTGGAGGCCTGGAGGAAGATGCTTTCCTTCTGTGATGACGCTTCTGGGAACTCTAGGCTGAGCACTCAGCAGAGGTATGACTGTAGCAATATGGAGGGTGAGTCCAAAGTCTCACTCCTTTGCTATTCTTTTTTTTTTTTTTTTTTTTTCCTGCGGTACGCGGGCCTCTCACTGTTGTGGCCTCTCCCGTTGCGGAGCACAGGCTCCGGACGCGCAGGCTCAGCGGCCATGGCTCACGGGCCCACCCGCTCCGCGGCATGTGGGATCTTCCCGGACCGGGGCACGAACCCGTGTCCCCTGCATCGGCAGGTGGACTCTCAACCACTGCCACCAGGGGAGCCCCCTTTTGCTTTTTAATCCCAGTAACTCACATTCTTCTACTCAGCCTCGGGTCTTTTTCTCTACCCCCATGTGCTTTCTGGTTGCCTGGACTTGGGATGCTTCAAAGCCCCCGCAGCAGCCTGACAAATGGCTACTCACCATCCTCCTCGAAGAGCAGCCCCATGTGTGCGTGCGCCTCGGCTTCCTTCTTCCCACCGTCAATTTTGATGAGTTGAGCAATCTGAAAACATCGTTCATAGAAGTGGTTCCTTACCCACTTGTCTTCAGAATTATTGAAGTAACAGGCCAGAGCATACAAGTTATTATAGACCTCTTCAAAGTATTCTTCAAAGAGAGAAAAACATCATAAAATGCATTAGAAAGATGTCTCAAGGTACATCCCTTCAAATGGCAAACGAATATAGTGACATTTATCTTCTATTTTTCCTTAAAAGCATGATTAACCATTTAAAAAATGGAAATGGAAAAATTAATGTTTTAACTATTTAAATAATTACATTAATTAAAGGATGTGCACACGAGAAAAACAACAAAATTCTTTTGGAGAGCTTAGACCCTGTTAGAAATTGACATACTCTTTGGTTGAAACAGGAGTCTTTATATAACACAAAAAAACAGAATGATATCTACCAGCAATGTGCTCAGTTCTTTTGGAAGAAATGAGTATGTGGTATCAGCAAGTACTTTTCCCATTGAAAATATGAAAATTATTTAGAGATTCCAGAGAAAGCAATGTTTCTTAACCATGGCTAAAAGATGAATGAAGAAAGCAGATGGAATCTGAAAATAGCAAGGTATTTTCACCCAGAAGAAAAGGCAAGCATGCAGCCTATAGATAGAAGAAATGATGATCACAATGACCACATAACCTCCTTACACTTTCTAGTGCTGTTTCTGACAATACAAGTTACCAACAATGTTAAGAAAAAGTGGATTTCTATGCTTATCTTTTCTATGAGTATTTTTTCTAGTGAAAATGCATTAATATTAGTCATCCCTCTCACTCAATTACTAGCTTATTAGTTGTCAGTTTATTAAACCCCCCCTTTTTTTTCCCAAAGTGGCATCTGACCTATTTGTACACAAAAAAGTATATTAATAAACTGTGAATCAGTCTTATAGACTCCACAGCAATCAGTCATAAACTTAAACAAAAATGTGTGTGTTAAATTGTGCCTCACCCTCGTAAATTTCATTCTATTGGTGGATATGAACAAATTCATTACCTTTATGTTTCTTTGCATTTGTGCTTAAAGCACAGTAGTAAACGTGTGGTAGCCTCTGGATTACCATTCCAAGGATTTTTAACAACAATAATTATCTATTGGAATTAACTGATATTAATTGAAGAGTCAACCTATACACTCCTGAAAGAATTACAATTATGAAAAGCATTTGTATATTGCCCACTGATACTCCTATAAGATTAAAATCAAAAGGCTCAGAAAAAATGACATTAGGCTGATTACCACAAAAATTAACTTTCAAAAACTGTACATAAGTCACTCCAATGTTTCCAAAGAAATTTTTAAAACCTATGTCATGTTTTTACAGACATTGCTTCATAATTCCATAGGAAATGAAGATTTATCTCAAAATAAGTTTTAGACCTAAAAATTAAAGTTAAAAACTGTTCTCCCTATCTCCCATTTTTGAAGGCACTGGGGATTCTGGAGACCATTCTGCTTTTTAAGGTATTCACAATAGGCAATAGCTTAGGTGAAAAGTAGAGGGTACCCTGAGCTATTTACTTAAAACGAATACTCTCATTTCAGAACTGACTTCTCCTATGCTTTATCTTTCCATTCTGAACCTTCTGCCTAATATGAATAGAGCACTAAAATATGTTTTGTAACATTTTATATTCTTTCTCATATTTAATGATTAGAGGGTTGCTGTTTTTTAAAACCTGTAAATAAAACATTTCATATCTTCCATTTTAAAAAGTTACATGAAGAGATTTTAAAAATATATGTAATCCTGAAATAATTTTTCCTTTTTTCAGTAATTAAACCTTAATAGAAAAACATTTCCAACATTTCATAAACGAAGTTTTTGGTTCTGTTTAGAATGAGTTATATAAGCTATTTAGATTACATACTTAAAGACTACTTGTCAGCTAAGCTATTTTTCTATGGAAAAATTGAATGTTTTTCAGAGTATTAAGTATAAAGGACTATATCAAGTTTTGAATCTTTGAATAATCCAAATATATGGTCTGTACCCTTTACATTCTCAGCAGCCTTTTCTCCTTGCTTGTGGAACACTTCCTTGAATTGTCAGCAGGTATATTTATAAGATGAAAATCAATTTTATTGTTGATTTATTATTGAGACCAATATTCATTATGCTACCTAAAAAGGAGATCTCATGATGAAATAAATTTGGAAAATGCTCTTGCTAATTTCCCTCTTTCAGTGAACCACACAATATACATGAGCATGTTAAAGGCTCTGATAAGTCCTGCAATAAACCAAACTGCTTAATGTATATGTTAATTCACCTGGTTGTTTCTCAAACTTATTTCACCTGACAATTACTTTTGTTTTGCTTTACATAAACTGTATAAACATCCTGTGGGACTCTGCTTGAGTAGAACATACTTTGGGTATCTTAAATAAATGTTATTAGAAAAGAAAATTGCTGCTTAACCCTTAACAATAATTTAAAGTCAAGTGTAAATCATGTTTGAATTGTCTATTGATTTGGCTACCCATTACCATTATTGCCATCTCTTCCCCAGTCCCATGGGGCACAAGGCCCTAATCATAATGTTACAGATGGTACAGAGATGATTCACAACAATGGGAAATATAAGAAATGCTATCAGGAACAAAGAAACACTTTAACAAATAGAAAATAATCCAAAAAGAAATGACTGCCTTACTTTAAACACTTCTTTGCTATAAAACAGAAAGTGCTATTTTGAAAAGTAATTTAAATAACTCTAGGTTCCTGCTCTGCCAAGTCTCAAGGGACAGAATTGACCTGAGATGACTATTGTTAGTGCCACAGCTTTGATTACATGGACTTCACTGTGACCCTAGAGTGATGGTCTTTCCAGTGAAAAGCAATGAGAATACTCAGAAATATGCTGCTTCAAGATAATTGTCTCAGATTCCACAACCATATGGGGTGAAATCTTCAAGGCACTATTAAGAGATCTCTGTATTGTAGATTAAGTGTGTGTGTGTGTGTGTGTGTGTGTGTGTGTGTGTGTGTGTGTGTGTATGGGTTTTAAGATTTAAAATTAATTCAAGTTAATAAGAGTTTCTGTGCATATCCCCTACACCATTTTCTGGGACATGCTTAACTCAATCACAATTTTTCTCCTATGAAGTTCATGTGTTAAATGTGGAAAAATTATACACATTTTTAAAAAAGAACATACAAATATTTACATGTCCTTCAACTGAAGTATTTCCAATAATACTTTTTTGCAATAATTTTAACTTTCTGTATTTTAACCAGGCAAAAGCCACTGCATTTTGAAGTCGATTACCTTACAGAAGAGTTGTTCTGAGCAAGAGGTAATTTTGTTCCATTTAACAAATGTAACCTCAGTTACCATGAATATATGATAAACCACTCAGTAAAGAAAATATTTCATTACTTGTACCATGTGTATAAGACATTGGCTATTGTAAAGTTTGGACTTTTAAAATATTTGGAATTGGACAATCATTTTAATTTATATGTATATTTACTTTTCTTTAATAAAAGATTACAAATTAAAAGTTTTCTACCTTCAGATTATTCAGCATTTAGTTTCTTTACAATTACAAAATGCTTTACGACAAGTTTCTCATATTTATGACACTTTATGACTAGTGATGTGTTTGGCTCGTATTATGCTACTAAAATGAAGGCTTCTATTTAAAACATTTAGTGAATGTGATTAATTCACCTTAGAAAATGACTGTGAGCAAATTTTATCTGCATCAATTCTATTTTCAGTAAAAATATCATTTCAGAGTTTGGGGCTGACACTAGAATGTAGGTTTTCTTACAATAGCATTTTAAAATTTTAAACAGTTAATTTCTTGAGAAATTATATGTAAATCACACTTTAAAATTCACCAAAGGACTCTATTTTTAAAGTCAGTTCTGCAGTTAAATAATTTTCATTATACAAATAATCAAATAATCACCTCTTGTCTACACACACACACACACACACACACATACACACACACACACACACACACACACTCTAGTTCACATGTGGTGTTGTTAGGACTTTTGTATATCTCATATTTGTAAGTCAGGTCACAACCAGATAGGAAATATGTATATTGACTCCACTATAGAGGCTAAAAGACTTCTGCTACCCCTCTGATGCTGTTTCTATGTCCCTATCAATTTTCCACATTGCAGCACTGGCTAACAAAACATTGTCTAATACTCTATTTTCCCATAGAAAGGCCTGAAATGAAGTACAGACATCATCATGTTGTGGCCTGAGCTTCTCTTTTTGAGTCCTATGGTGTTTTCACACAAAAAGTTGAACAAAAGGATTTGTTTGGTGAAAACACCAAATTTATATGCCAACTTTTGGGATTTCCTTTCTTTGATTATACAAAATGACCAATTATGAATATGTAAATAAGAAATACTTATGACAATATTGGTATAATTATAGTAGAGGTTAAAATATTTTCTTCAATACTTGAAGCATATAGACTTTCTGGAAAATTTCAGGATACCAAAAAAAAAAAAAGGAATTTATTAGAGATGATGTGATGGAAAATATAAAATTAACAATTTTATTCGTAATTGTAAATTGCAGGCTTTTTATGTCTCCTCATTATTCACTAATAAAAATTCTCTGATAGAAATCTATAGAACTTATGGATAAAATCTTTAAATTACATTATACAAATACTAGAAAATAAGTATAACTGTCAAGTTATAGTACTCTGAAAGTGTCTCCTCAGTGAAAGTCAATAATCAGATTATATATATAAAAAAAAAACTATGGAAAGACGTATAATTAATGATACCAAAGATTTTAATACATTGGAAAGGCCTGGAGATGTTATTAGGTGCTATTCATTGTCTTCCCTGGCTTAGAGTGACAACACCAGGATGGCTGTGTGTCTGGCCAGCCTTGCGATTCAGCGTTCTCTACCATTTATTCCATTTAGATGCTTAGCTGACTAGGTTGAATTGTGCTAAGGTGTCTCAATGTTTTAAATTCATACTTGAAACAATTTGGAACCTTCCCTCAGGCGCTCACTGTTCTGCCTTCTGCAGTGCTGCTTCCCCAAATCCATCCACTCACCTTTCCTTTCAGCTGCTTCGGCCCTGGTCAGGTAGTAGTAGAAGTGATCCAGCTTGTCAGGCTGCTCTTCCAGGGGTCTCTGCAGCCAGAAGAGGGACCTAACTTTTGCAGCCTCTCTCAGGGCATCCCACTTCTCCATCAGAGCAAAGAGCTCAGTAAAAGACTTATGATAACCATCTCGCAGCATGTCCACACAGATGTTCTTCTTGTATGAGTTCCGGTAACTGGGAATAAGAACAGAACACTGAACACGTTATTTTAATCCTTTAAATCTGTGCAGTGTTTTGATCTTTATAATAATTAAAAGTTGAATCACGCTGCATTTTTTCCCTCAGTGGAAGCACTGAAAACAATCTTGACCTCAAACACTTATAACTGAACAACTTCAGTTTAATGAAAGATGCCAGGAACTATCTAAATACAGTAATTTTAGTGAAATTACATTATAAATATATCAGTTCCAGAGCTGAGCTCCCTTTGATAAGGACAAATAAGCTAGCTGACTGATGTTTTAGTCTGTTTGGGCTGATATAACAAAATACCCCTGACTGAGTAGCTTATAAACAACTGAAATTTATTGCTCAGAGTTCTGCAGGCTTTAAGTCCAAGATCAAGGCTCCAGGAAGGTCGCCTTCTGCTGAGGGCCCTCTTCCTGGTTCACAGCTGGCATTTTCTAGTCATATCCTCACATAGTATAAGGAGCTAGGGAATAATCTGGAACCTCTTTTATAAGAGCACTAATCCCATTCATGAGCGCCCCACCCTCCTGACCTAATCACCTTCTAAAAGCCCCAGTGTCCTACAGCTTTGGGGATTAGGATTTCAGTACATGAATTTTAGGGAACACAACATTCAGACCATAGCAACTGACAGTATCCAAAAATACTTAATACGTTAGCCACCCACCAAAAAACAAAACAAAAAACCAGTAAGGCAAGCAAAATTTAAATGTGCTGTCGAATATCAAAACAAAGCTCTATTAAGTGGTTTCACTGTATATTATGGAGGTTCATTCATTCATTAATTCATTTATGCAGAAAATGTTTATTGAAATCTCTTGCTAAATATATTTTAAAAATTATTTTCAGTTAGGACTAACTTAATGATTTGTTATGTACTATTTCACTTCTAACAATAATAAATCATATGCAAGGAGATGAAATGACAATTGAATAGCCCATTTATTTATCCAACAAATAGCTATTGAGTTTCCTGCTAAGTGCCAGGCATTGTTCTAGACCAAATAGATTCAATGCCCTTGTGAAGTGTATATTCTAGTGGGAGAACACAACCAACAAATAAGCAAACAAATCATAAATAATTTCAGATGATGAAAATTGCTATATAGGAAATAAAACAGGGTTATGGAATAACAGCTCTGTGGTGGCTATTATTACACTAAGCAAGAGGCCTAATGATATACCTTTATACTAATTATTTTACATTTTTAAAAATAGTAGACAATTAAATATTTAGAACTGACTTGATGTGCTACTACTATCAATAAGCATTTCAGTGTGGAGTGGAGACAGTCTGGAATTAGAACACCCAAGGTTGAGGTCAGCTCTTTCTAACCTCTCTGGACTTCATTTCTTCTCATCTGTGAAATGTGTATATTAATCTGTATTAATCTATGCCCTACCTACATCACAGGATTCTTCTAAGAACCAAGCAAAATTATGTATGTGAAGATGCTCTGAGAAACATTAAGTCCTGCAATAGACTCACCCTACAGAGTTTAAAAAACAAATGCAACAAAAATGCCCAGCTCCCATCGCCAATAATTTTTTACTCAGGGGATCAGCTTAGGTCTAGAACAAAATACTTACAGTGAGAAAGGGAGTGGGGAGAGGGAAGTGAAAAAAAAAAAAGGGGGGGAAAGACCCAGATCATGGACACCTCAAAGCCATGGTAAGAAGTTTGGACTCCAAGCTAAGAGTGGGATAGAGCCGTAGAAGGGTTTGGGTCAGGGAAATGAGTCAAAGAGATTGTCTTTTAGAAAAATCATATGGAAGGAATGTCCCAGCTGAACTGCAACCCTCCTCCTCCTGCACCTGGTGGCCAGTACAAGCCACCTATTGTTATAGAACTAGTTCACAAAGAGAGTAAGGAAACTGCAGTCCCAGGCCAAAAAGTCAAAAACCACCATCTTGTCAAAATGATGACCAAAAATATTTGAAGTGGAGAGGACAGGAGCTATCACAGATTTTTGTTTCTGCCCTTTAGCTGAGAGTGCGGAGAAGGAAACAGTGAGATGCTCAGAAGGGCCAGGTCCTCTCTCCCCTCCCCCCACCCCCCTGCCCCTACACAAGGGCATGGAAAGGCAGCAAAAGTCAATGCAGAGACTTTCTCAGCAGAAGAGGATTGGAACCAGCCCGCACAATGTCCCATAGCCTCTGAATGGTACGGGCCCAACACCGTAATTGTCTAGCGGGCTCCGAGTGTGTGACATAAGAGTTAATGGGAAGAGAGGGTTGGTATGTTTGCCGCAATGTCGCTGGCCACAGCAAGGGGATGTGTGCTAAAAGGCTGTCAGATGCGCTGCCCACTGGGGACGGAAGGGGGACACAGCTGTAACTCTGCGGATAAGCAGCACTGTGGAGCTACTGAAGGAGTCAGGTCAGCATATTTCCAGAGCTGACAGAAAAGGATGAATAGAGTACATCAGTGACGGACCCCTGGACAGCATCCCATAGGTGAGGAATGCATTCAACTCCAAGGAAGAGAAAACTCGGCTCACAGCGCCTCCAAAACTAGAGGTTTCTATTTCTCACAGCACAAGACACCTAAGGGTAGGCAGCTGCTGGCCTTGGTTCCATGGCCTGGCAAGTTCAAGGCCCATGCCTCTGGGATTATTTTATCCTTCCCCTCACTGGTCACTGGAGGGCTGCCCCAGCTCCAGACATCATGTCCACCTTCAAGGCAAGAAGAAAGGCGAGAGTTCGGTGGCATCAGCTGTGTCTTTCTCCATTATTGGGGAAAACAAAAGCATTCCTGCAACTTCTGTTGGAGTTCCACTTTGGTTCCATGGGTGAGAACTGTGTCACTTGGCCATCCCTGGCTGCAGGAGACTAGAAAAACAAATATCCTGCCTGTTTTGGGGCACACTGCTGCCCCCAAATGAAACTGGAGTTATGTTAGCAAAGAGGGAGAAATGGATACCAGGGAGGCAAGTTCAACGTCTATCACAAGGTCCTAGATTAAGACCAGGGAGTAAATGCTGACAAACTCCCACTCCGAAGTTTGCCAGATAAAACTGGGCAGGATACCCAGTTAAATTTGAATATCACATAAACCACGAACGATTTTTTCTTAGTATTATTAGTATGCCCCAAATATTGCATGGGAATACTTACACCAAAAAACTTTGTTTTTTTGAAACTCAAATTGAAGTGTTATGTTGTATTTTTATTTGCGAAACCTAGTAACCCTATTTCCCTCTACCCTGCACCCATGCTGTGTTGCTTCTACATGGGAAAACAGGGTGAGGGGAAGTGTTAGAATCTGAATAAGCTGACAAATCACTGAATTGGACTGACTTTACCTAAGAGGGATGAGATTGGAATTTTACACTAGGGAGGATCAAGGCTTAGGGCCAGGAATTAAAATTAAGTCATAAAAAAACAAAGACTTTCAATTTAGCATGCTTGAGCTTGTTGACTCTGAAATTCACACCAGATCCAAGAGAACAGAAGCGGGAGCAGGGAGAAGAAACGGGAGACTCTGGTGTTCACGCAAAGGAGAGGACACGGGGGCTGAACTGAAGTAAGGCAGGGGGATAAATAGAAGTAGGTGGATTCAATACATATTTAGGAGATAAAAATACCGATTACTTGGTGACTGATTGGATGTTGGGGTTGATGGAAAGAGAAGAGCTAGGGTGACAACAGGAGTCGCGTGTGGGTATTTGGTAATTTGCTAAAGAGGGGAACACAAAAGAATGAACAGGTTTGGGGAAAGATAATAAGTCTGGGTTCAGATAACTTGAGTTTGAGGAGACTGAAGGGGACATCCAGATGGTACCCAAAAGGGCAGTACAAGGGATGGTAAGGAGGTTTGAGGGGACAGGGGCTGGAAATCCAACCTTGCCTCAAACAAGCACTGCCACACAGAGAACAAGCTTATGGTTACCAAAGGGGGAAGGTGGGGAAAGGGACAAATTAGGAGTTTGGGATTAACAGATACACACTGCTCTGTATAAAATAGATAAGCAGGGACCTCCCGTATAGCACGGGGAACTGTATTCAATATCTTGTGATAACCTATAATGGAAAAGAATCTGGAAAAGAATATCTATATGTATACATATATATATATATATATATATATATATATACACACACACACACACACGTATATATAACTGAATCGCTTTGCTGTATACCTGAAACTAACACAACATTGTAAATCAACTCTACTTCAATTAAAAAACAACAACAAGCACTGCCACCTTTGTATGTCTATGCCTTGGCTGCCATCATGTTTTCCTGTGAGTGAAGAAAGCATACTGGGGCAAAAAAATTATAAATAAAAATTAGAACGTTGATTTAAACAATGAAAATGAGTACATGTGAGGAGGCCATCTCAGTTCTAAACCCAGCTGGGACAGAAATGCAGAACATCATTCCCTAGGCCTTATTTCCCTCACCTGGAAGACGAAGGTGCTCTGGCTGGATTTGGTCCACCCAGCATCTCGTTTCATGTCCACAGACTCCAAAGTATTTTTGGAAATGGCACATTGTGTGTCATCTTGGTGGGACTTGATTTCAAAGACTCCCCAGCCAAGGGGTGGATCAGTGACCCAAATTAAGCCACTGGCCTCTCTCCCAGGATTTTGAATGTTGAGGCAAGAAACACAAAGATGTAGAAGGTTGCTGGAACTCAGTCAACCTGGCAGCGACATCCTGACTAGAGTTGCAAGTAGTTCTTGCTGCCTAGATCCATTCAAGTGTCCCATGTCTTTTCTTTTGAGCCGGGTTCTCCCCTAAATTCAGCTAGTTACCAAATATCCTTCTAATAAAATCATTTCCATTTTATTTGGTCAGAATCAGTTTCTGCTCCCTGTGAGCAAAGAATACGAACTGCTTCAGAAGGCACTGTCTTGGTACCCAAGACATTTTTCAGCTTCAAAACATCCATGATATATAATTAATATCAATTTTTAAAATTTCTAGTAAATTTTTTAAAAAGACCATTCTTTGCAAAAGAGATTTCAAATAGAGATGTATTTAAAATGCCTATATAACTATGCTGATATCATCTCTATTTTATACACAGTTTTGTGTGCACACACATACGTACGTATGGTATTATTTAAGCCTCATTACTAATATTTGAAAGCCAGAAAGAGCAGTTAGTGTTTTACTAAATGGGTTCCTATTTCAACCTTCATAGTTAATGAATATCATTTCTTTTAGCCAGAATAATTTTCATCTTTTAAATTTGCTATCTGAAAATATTTATAAAATTGTATGTCAATTTCTACCATTATATGTGAATTTCTCAGGCTTTATATTTCATAACAGAGAATCATAGCCCAAGTTTACTTGCTTACAAAAAGGAATTTTTAAAAAACGCAAATAGAAATACAAAGAGAATCCAAATTCATTATTTTATTTATTTCATTTGGACATGAAGTTATTAGTCTTTGGTTTTATTTACATATTAAAACAAATACTTATCTAAATTAAAACATGCTCTTTTTAAGTATCAGAAGAAAAATCTCCTTGACCTGATGTCACTATACTGGGTGGAAGCTAAGAATTCTAGTAAAATTTCTGGAGAGATTTGATATTATGGAGTTTGAGGAGAGTTCTCCTGATAGAAAAGAGGCCATTCATAGAAGTAGAAGTTGTGACATTCACAGATATGCTGAATATCTAGAAATTTACATCCTAAGGAAGATCTTTGCCATTGCAGATACCTAAGGCTTTACCAGGCTAAGGGATGTAGCTGGAGAAGAATGGTTTTAAGAATGGAATTAAGTGGTCATGCATTTCATATGGATTTTTACTACTATTTAAAGGCATTATTCAATAGAGATTCTAAATATTTTGAATTTACATCCAAATTTCCCCAAAACTTCTAAGTTAAAAAAAAATCTGTATACTGGAATAAAGTAAATCTGAACAATCTGACATAACTCCATAGCAGTTGAATGTGTGGAGATGCTGGGAAATGGGGAGCTTTCTATTAAACAGCCACAGAGGAGATATTATATCATTTTTAAATTCTACCTTAAACCATTTTAAATAGCTACTATTTATAGAGCACCTACGATGTGTCAGACATCATTTCTAAATCACACAATAACTCTACAAATACTACTTCCATTTTTACAGATAAAGAAACCATCTTCAGTGAGGTTGTGAGTTGCCCAAAATCATATAAGCTAATAAGTGGCCGGGGTGGGTTTCACACTCAGGTTTCTCTGATTACAAATTCTGAATTTTTTCTCTTTACCACATTGCCTCCTATTATATCAAATATCATTAAGTTTTCTTCTCCTCCTCATCATGCACACATTTTTTGGGTTTATTTGTATTGATTGTTTAGAAATTTGACAGCATTATACAAGTATGATGTCACTCTCCAATTAGAAAGCCATTATCTTTCTTGGGAGTAATATATACACACCATTATATGTAAAATAGGTAAACAACAAGGACCTATAACACAAGGAACTATATAACAAGGAACTATATAGTTCCTTGTGTATAACACAAGGAACTATACTCAATATTTTGTAATATACATATATATATAACTGAATCACTTTGTTGTACATCTGAAACTAACACAACATTGTAAATCAACTATACTTCAATCAAAAAGAAAAAAAAAGAAAGCCATTTTCTTTATCCATGTTAATCCACATTTGCTCTGGACTGGGGAAAGAGACTGGTGTTATTTTGTGACTCAGAGAATCCCCTTCCTTAAAATGAGGGAGCAGACAACCAGTAGCATCCGTGCAAAGCAAATTAAATAGATGCGATTCCCACACAAGGGTGTAAAGTCTAATGGGGAAAACACCGACAAACATAAAACAAACATAAAAAAGGATAATACTGTACAAATATGAAAAACGTAAATGAATAGCTATGTCAATCTATCTTATTCTCTTTGTACTTAGGTATTTATACTAGTTATTACATGACCTTTCAAAATTAAAATGCATTATCAACTATTCTAGTATATGATTAATATATTTAACATATTTTTTCATAAGTCACACTGAAATACTGTATCAAGGTGAAGCTGCACATTCAGTAAAATATTTCAAAAGCAGTTCAATAAGCTCAATACTTTAAAACAAGATCATAAAACTTTTATTTACTCTGACAAAGATAAACTCAAAAGATATGCTATACCTAATCAAAAGTCAGGATAATACCTTTATTCCATTAAGTTAATATTTATAAGTCACTAGTGGGTTATCTATGTGCCAGTAACAACAGTCTTGCATTCATATTGTAGGGATAAATGTTATTGGAATCACGACGGGATAATTACATTGACTCTTAAATGAATACTTAAATAGCTTCAGTTAATATAATTTCCATGGAATAAAGTGAGTCTCTATTCTTACTCATACTTTTCAGTGTAGGTAGATATTAGGTATAATTTGAAGGAAAAAATCCATTTCTTCACACACACACACACACACACACTCACACACACTGATAAAACTCATATCTCGTATGGATATGTTTTATAGTTTTTTTGTGTGTATGAAAAGGATACTTTTCTTTCCTAAAAAGCTAAAACAAGGACATAGCATTTCTTTAGCCACATAAATACATAAAGAGAGAGGAATTAGAAAGAAAAAAATTAATTATGTTTTAGATGATTTTACTTTAAAAGCATATAGAATGCTTTTACAATGAAAACGGAAAGCGTTTTTCTTAATATTACCCACTTAGGTTTTTAACGATTGATATGGATTAAGAATACTATCACTCATACGTATTTTTGTGTAATAAACCATTGGAGTTGAGATTTTTAGAACTTTAAATTTATTTTCTATGTACTTCAAAATAGAGCAAGAAAAAAGTTTCAATACAGAAAAGGCTCTTTTTAAATTTAAAGGATTTCCAATGAGTTGACTGGTCTCTGGGGGCATCTACTGGAAATTTCACAAACTGCAGTCACATCATGTAAATGTGATAACTTTCATTATCCATTTTAATACAGATATTACTTTAATTGGTATGCAAATAAGGTGACACTCAAAGAAGATAAATGTAAAGTTATGCATGGTATTCTATCTCATCCATCTGGTAACAACAAAACATGTAGCTGTCTTTGGGATCAGTCAACAAATACTCAACTGTTAAAAATGTAAATAGGGCAGGTGGCATATCACAGATTAACAGTTTCCAAACCATCCAATTCTCAAGCTTGGAAAAATTAAAAATATATTCTAGAGAGAAACATATACATACTTAGTAAGGAATTTTTATTAATCCAAATTAAATGCATATAAAAAGCACTTTTGGGCTTCCCTGGTGGCGCAGCGGTTGAGAGTCTGCCTGCTGATGCAGGGGACACGGGTTCGTGCCCCGGTCCGGGAGGATCCCACATGCCGCGGAGCGGCTGGGCCCGTGAGCCATGGCCGCTGAGCCTGCGCGTCCGGAGCCTGTGCTCCGCAACGGGAGAGGCCACAACAGTGAGAGGCCCGCGTACCGCAAAAAAAAAACCACTTTTAAAATTATGATGGTTTCTCTAAAACAAATTCATTTTGTATCTCAGTATGTCCACGAATCATAAATAACCTGGTAATCAGTACTTATTTTCTATATAATTTAATTTGACTATTCATGTGTTACTATCTCAAAAAGTATTTAGAATTTGTTATACTTGGAACAAAAGAATGTATCTATCATTATAATATTACAATTAGAATTAGTTATTAATATAAATATTGTTATTAATTTTCCTTAACATTTTTGGAGAATTTCTTTAAGAAAAATGAACATATAATGAACATGATACAATCATTGCAGCTCATATACATATATATATTTTAAATTTTATTTAGTTAGTATTGGCTGCGTTGGGTCTTCGCTGCTGTGTGTGGGGAGCAGTGGCTACTCTTCGTTACGGTGTACGGGTTTCTCATTGAAGTGGCTTCTCTTCTTGCGGAGCATGTGCTCTAGGTGCAGAGGTTTCAGTAGTTGTGGCTCGTGGGCTCTAGAGCGCAGGCTCAGTAGTTGTGGTGCACGGGCTTAGTTGCTCCGCGGCATGTGGGATCTTCCTGGACCAGGGCTCGAACCTGTGCCCCCTGCACTGGCAGGCGGATTCTTAACCACTGTGCCACCAGGAAAGCCCCTCATGCATAGTTTTAACATATATTTAAAATAAACCAAATAACTCATAATATTATTGCAGTTGTGACTAATCTTGTAACAGGAATTTTTAGTATCACAGGCATTATAAAAATCTTGATTTTCTTTGTGAAATATATTGGTCATATTTACTTTAAGAGAAAATATTTAAAATAATTATAAGGATATATCTATTGTGCTATACTTAATTGTACTATAATATACTTTTTATTGCTATAATTTTATATAAACCCCTCTAATAAAGATTGAAATATTTAACATTTTAGCTTCATTCCAAAGAAATACCACTACGCATGTGTAAGTTTATAGTTTCTGGAAACTTCACTAGAATTACCATCCAAATAAATGTGATATCACCTTTAATTGTATAAACTGAAAAAACTAATCAACATAAAATGTTATCAAATCAGAACATAAGTTATTAATATAGCAGGACTTTTGTTTCAGTTTAGATTTAGATTCATTTTATAGCTGTATATACTTGATAACTAACTAAATAAATAAATAAATTCCACCCCCAAGAGGTTATGGAATATAATTTTTTGTGATTTTCTAAACAATTAGAAGTTTGCTAATTTGAATTTTTAGAGGAAACTGTTACATATACAAGTTTTGCTTTGTGTTTTTTGAAAATACAAATTTTCACCTATTAATAATCAAACTTAGAAAGCACAGTTAGATTTTCAACATTTTAAAGGTATATGTACATTGAAATATTCCATTTGGAAAACAATTATTTAACTAACTTCAACCTTTAATTCTTTTCTAAAAATGTTAATAATAATAACTAAGAGAGTTTACCCCATGGCATTTTGTAAATGTGACTATTACTAATTTAATTCTTTCGACAAAAAATAAAATACTAAAAAATCTGATCAGCAAAGAATTCTCCCAATAGCACAGTAAGAATTCACTTCAACATGAGTGATTTTTATTTTAGGATATATGGGCTATAGGTGTAGAATGGAACAAAGATGATTTCTCAGATTCGATTATGTTAGAGCTGGTATTTAGCACAAAAGGCAGTAACTTTTTGCGAGATCAATAAATGTTAATCTGTCAAATAGTATTTTTGCTGGTGATTATTAGCCTTTATCAGAGGAAAGCTGTGGTTATTCAGCAAGCAGTACTGACTGCAATCCTTACAATGTCTTTAAATGATTCCCTTAATAATATAAAGGCATTTTTTTATGTGTATACCCTGTAAGAATGATTTACTCAAATGATTTCCATTCAGTCAAATATCTGAAGTACAGTGATCATCATCAATCAGGAAGGAATAAACTATGCATCAATCAATATAAGGTATTACCAAAATATTTACCCATGTAGCTGTCACACACATTTTCTTTACTGAAAGATTTTCTTTACTGGAAAAATCTCAAACTTAAACACATTTTTAAAGTATTTCATTAGCAGTTCAGTGAAAAAGCACCAGAAGAAACCTCCTTATGTGAGGCTAATTACAGATATAATCTTTATAAATGGTCTTATTACTTGCAAACCCCTTCAAGAAATTCAAACTTTTTAATGAAAGAATGTTTTATGCCAAAGATCAAACATGGAAAGGTATAAAATGAATGTCATTGTTTAAGAAGAATTTTCAGGGAACATATTTTCAACCCAGAAGTACCACACTTGAATCCAAACACCTTTGGCTAAACGAAGCAATCGTATCAAGTCTTGTACTTTCAATTTACACTGTAACTTTCCAATATAGGAAAACATAATTATATAACCAATTTATATTGATTATATTGTTACTTATCCAGTTAAATATAGCCTGAAAAATAAAGCCTAAAAATAACCTTAGCTTTTGGATTAAGTTATAATGATTAAAAAAAAACTGAATAAATAATATCATCCTGTCAGATTCTGTATCCTACTATCATGGCAATAAATGTAAGAAAAACAAAAAATAAGGTTCATGCTACAAACAATGGACTATACACACATGTAAACATGATCATTCTAGCTCAACGCCATATTTTTGTCTAAATTAGTACTTACAGTTTTAATTAACATAAAGCTCCATATAATATGAGTCACTGTTTTTTTTTTTAAACAATTCAGTGATTGCTCTCCAAATTTCTTGAAATTCAATTACTTAGGAAATTTTGTCTCAAATAATATCACTTAAAACTTTTCTTTCAATTCTTCATCTTTACACCTTTATAAATAAAAGAACTATCAATTTTCCACATAAATTGAGGGAAATAATCAAACTTTAATAAAGATGGAAAGCTGGAGAATATAAAGACAAAACTTAGTAAAAACAACAAGTTGCATTAAAAAGAAAACTTCAGCTCACTGTATTTTTTTTTACTAAAGTATGTCATACATTTTATCTTTGCAAGAGTTTGACGAATTTTGCAAGTAAAATTCTGTTTCCTCTACACTTGCTAATAGTCATGAGAATCTGTAGTTTGCACCTTCCCATTAAAAATGTATTGTATTTTTTTGAAATTATTCACCCCGCCTTTTATCCAGATCATGTCTTTGAAAGGAGGAAGTAGATAATAAATGGAATAATTCATGATTTCCCATTAAATATGAAACTTTCTTTTGCAGAGTTTAGAAAATGAAGTTCTACATAATGTACAAAAGTTGATTAGAACTTTTTTAACCTTTTCAGGAAAAAACCTTTCACATTAAACAACTGCATGTGGAGGTTTTCTTTGGGAAAAGTAAACCAATCAATTCCTTATACCTATGGCTTTATCATACATATTCAAATGTTGCTCTTTCCAAACATATATCCCTTTATAATGTGTAAGTAGTTATTAAAATGATGGCAAGAAAAATAGTGTACATTGGGCTATAAACATGACAAGTATCTAAGAAATATATAACTGATGTTTAAATTACAAAGGGAAAAATCACATAAATTAGAAATGAAAACAAAACATTATTTGTGCTCTTTTCAGCAATGTAATGGAAGATAGCATGAGGGTAAATAATAAAACCTACATTTAGATGTCTCTTATTATGGCATTTCTTCTAGTGAGGTAATATTTTGTCATGAGAAAAAAATATGTACCTTTATAAAGCTTTTCCTTGCAAAACTAGCCATTGGATTCTGTTAACTACATTCTTTTTCTTTTGCCTTTTTTAAAAATTAATTTTAATTGGAGTATAGTTGCTTTACAATGTTGTGTTAGTTTCTACTGTACAGCAAAGTGAATCAGCTATACGTATACATATACCCCTCTTTTTTCTTTTGCCTTTTTTTAAGATTAAAAAAACCCAAAAAACAAATGAGTTTTAGGCTCATTCTTGCTCTATCATTCTTTATTTCTTGGATGAGAAATCTGGAGTAAATTTAACTGAAGATAAATGTCAAGTTCTGACTATTTTAGGGCAGCTGGTGACCTCATTAGGTTTTTAAAAATTTTTTGTGTCATAATTCTTTCCAATAAATATATTTCAACTTTCCCCATATCAAAAAATAAATCAAGAATATATTTTCCCCTTTCAAACATGAATGCTTAAAAAGGTAACTACCATGTTGTAAGCCATGTGAAGAAACCTTTCATACTGTGTGCTCTTTAATTACCGTTGCAAAGGAGGTATGCATTACACATACAAACAGTGAAGCCAGGATTTCTCACAAACTATATGTACACAGTGATCAAACTTCCAGAACATACTTTTCATTTTACATTTAGTAAAAACTAAATTAATAAAAACAAAAAATAAGTTGATAATTTTGAAGCTTTTTTCAGACAACATCTGTATATAGCTATCTTATTTTCCTGAATGTTGCATTTTATTGCATTTCCTGAATGTTAATTTTATTGCAGCTATCTCAAACATTTAGGAAATTCCTACTTATAACTAAGACCTTAGGGTATATCAAATCAAATATGTGCATCAATAAGAATATTGGAAGAACAAAAGGAAGTATTTGTGAGAAGATAAAAGAGCCTTGAATTCAAACTTTTAAAAAATTGTACGAGATAGATATATAGTAGGGATTATAACTTCCTTGGGATGGAGAACATGTTATTTGTTCCTTTTGTATTTTTTTATAATAGCGCAAATGCCAACACAAATAAAGATTATATAATATTATTAATATCAAATAAAATAGAATCAGGGCATAAAAAAATTAAAAGGGCATATGAATATTAGAGATTCATAAATAGATTATTTTACTGAGAAATATGGCAGCTAGAAAACAATACTCCTAATAACAATAGCTTCAAAATATATAAAATTCACAGAAAAAGGAGAAATTGATCTTAATATATTTTTTTCAGAAAATTATAAATTAAATAGAGGGAAAAAAGATTTGAATAACAATTGTCTAGCTTGATTGAAATAACAGGCTCAATCTAATTATTAGATTCTGATCGTTTTCTGTATGAGAACTATCTACCAAATAGAAAATATATATTTAGTTTTCAGACATACAAGGAATATTTATAAAATTAATCATGTACTGGCCACACTAAAAATGTCATAAACTGATATCACATATGGCACATTTCCTGAGCACAAGTATATATTCACTCCTCAATCCTGCATTCCCTCTTGCAAAAAAAAAAAAAAAAACCAAAAAGCCACAAGAAAAAACTATTCACCTGCAAATTTATAAATACACTTCTAGTTTATTCATGGCCAAAAGGGGAAACCACTGTAGAAATTTTTATACACTTAGAACTGAAAGAAAAAAATTAAACATTAAATCCTGGGGGAAGAAATCATCATGGTATTAAAAGGAAATTTATAAGTTAAATTCATTTGTTAGAAAACAAGAGCAACACTTGGGAGTGAAAAAGCTAGCTTTCAACTTAGGATGCTAGAAATAAAATCCTAACAAATTAAACAATGGCATGAAGTCAAATAAAGGACAGGGAGGGAAATATTAAAGGCAAATGTATGAATTCATAAAATAGAGAACAAAAAGTGTGACCCATAAAACAAACAAACAAAAAACCTGGTTATGTGAAAAGACAAATAAATTTTGCAAGTACTTTATAATCAAGAAAAACAAAAATAGATAAGTCGTCAAAATTGTACCAGGAATGGAAGAGATAATATATCTTCTATTACAATTATAGTAACTGCTAACTTTTAGTGTAGCAAAAGAAAAGAAAATTATGGGTTAATATTATTATAATTTAGATACAAATTTCCCTCATACCACTCCCCAAAAAAAGAACTCATAGCAAACTAAAAGCATAATGAATAAGTAGGGTTTATCCCAGAATTCCAAGAATGGTTCAAAATTAGAAAATCTCTTAACTTTATGATAATCTCAGGAGATGTTAGAAAATTATTTAGTAAAGTTCAAAATTCATTTATGATTAAGAAAAGTGGAAACTAAAAAATGAATTCTCTATCTTGGTAATATGTATCTATTAAAACCCTATAGCATAAAGCTTCATGTTTTGGGATACATTAGAATCATTTCCACTAAAGTAAGGAATTTGAAGGGATCCCTGTTGTCACTCCTATTATTTAACACCACGTACTGTTAAATGGACGTGCTTGCCAATGTGGGATTCAATATTTTAATGATACCAATTCTCCTAAAATAACATAAAATCAAGGCAGTCCTTATAAAACCTCAATTATATTCTCCTGACTCTTGGCAAGATAATTCAAAATTCATATAGAATGGTTAATGTACAAGAAAAACCTGATCATTTGGAACAAAGAGGGGGACTGTCTGCCAGATATAAAATACATTTTAACTATGTTAATAAAGTGATTTGTGGCACTGACACAAGAAAAAACAAATAAGTCAATGGAACAGAATATATATGTATATGTGTATGTATACACACATGAAAATTTGGTATTTAATAGAAGTGGCATTTCAGTTCAGGGGAAAGTTTTGGGTACAACTGATCTATCTGCAAATTTTGTTGGTTGTATGTTTTATATATTAATATTTCTATATTATTATTTTTGTATATAAATAATATAGATGATAGCATATGTTATATTACCTTTCCACATTTAATGGAATATTTAAGTGATACACAAATCTCAATTTCCTAATCATTTTCTTGACCTTAATGTATGTGTTACGTATATATTAAACCTTTATCACTAAGAACTTTCAGGTGCTTAATCACAATCGTTTTAAAGCAACTTTGTAACATTCATTTTGAACTTCTGAGTTAAGTACTTTTTTTCTTAGCCCCCTAGCTTCCTCTTTCTTGAATTCTCTTTTCTAAAGAGGCCTAAAGTGGCCTAAAGTGGCCATTTGGGGCAGGGATGAAGGGTCCAGAAAGACTGCATAGGAAGAGATGTTTTCCAGTCCTCATATCTGAAAAGATTTTTGTTTTGCCCTCAGTTTTGATTAATAGTTTATCTGGGTACAGAATTCTAAGTTAAAATAATCGTTCTGCATATCTTAAAGACATCCTCCCTTTTTTTATAGAACCAAGTATTATTACTGACAACTGTGATGGTAGTCTGATCTTTGTTTCTTGATGACAACCATTCTCCCAAACCCTGAAAGCTTCTAGTACCTTCTCTGTATACTTAGCATTTTGATATTTCATAAAGATGTATTGAAGTGGGTTTTTTCTTTTCTTTTTTTCCTTTTTCTTTCTTTCCTTTTTTTTTTTTTTTTTTTGTTGTTGTTGTTCTTTCCTTTCTGGTTACTTTGGTAGTCACAGCCCAAAGAGCTGTGGGTTTTTTCCAGTCTAAGATATCTGTGTCTGTGTCTCTAACCATATCTCTATCTCTGTCCATCTATATCTACCTATATAGCTATCATCATTCATTCTCTCATCTCTTTCTCTTGGATAAATATTCACCATCTGGACTGTGTTCTGTATCTTATGCCTTTTAAAATATTTTCTATATCTTTTATGTTTTTATTCTACATGTTGATAGCCTTATCTTTCTTTTCCATCCTTTCCTTTGAGTTTTAAAAAATATTTCAGCTACCTTTAATTTTGAAGAATTCTTTTTCTTTAAATGATTTCATAGCATCAGGTTACATTTGAGGGGTGTAAGATTTTCTACAACGTCTGTAAGGAAAGAAATTGGAAATCTCTCAAAGTTCCTCTTTTCCCTATAGAAACTGTTTCAGCTGACCTTGAGTGTTCTCTTTGTTCATCTTTTTTCCTTTTGTATTGTAATATTTTCTCAAATATCAGAGGCTATTTGTCTATTCATAATAATGAAGTTCTCAATTTCTTAACATAGGTAGTGAATTTGGGTTTCCTCTGTTTGCAGGATTCATCCTGAGATTTATGGGTTGGGAGAGCACAAGCTGGCTATTCCTTGCACTGATGCCAAATGAAAAGGACTCTGTAAGGTACACCAGCTTCCCTGACAGGAGCTCAGGCCAACTGTTACTTTTTAAGGTTTTTTTTCATCACTGTTTATGAGGAATATTATTATTCTGTGGTTTTCTTTTTATGTAATGGCTTTTTCTGGTATTGGTATCAGGATAATTCTGGTCTCATAGAATGAGTTGAGAAGTGTTTCTTCTATTTTATTGAAGAGTTTGTGCCAAATTGATGGATTTTTTTTTTTTTCCCAAATGTTAGGTAGAATTCACCAGTGAAGCAAAATGGGCCTGGAATTTTCTTTGTGGGAAGTTTTTAAACTATTAATTCAATGTGTTTAGTGAATCTACTGCGATATCTATTTCTACTTAAGTGAATTTTGGCAGTGTCTCACGAAATTTAGCCATTTCTGTAAGTTGTTGAGTTTACCAGTATAAAGTTTATTTCCTAATTAGCGTTTTAATATTTATGTAATCTGTAGTGATGTGTCCCCTCTTTCACTTCTGAAATTGTGTCTTCTTTCTTTTTCTCTGACCATTATGACTAAAGATTGATCAACTTTACTGATCTTTTCAAAGAAGCCATTTTTAGTTTCATTGATTTTCTCTACTGTCTTCCTGTTTTCTGCCCCCATTTTACTACTCCTTTTTCTCTATTTTCAGTTTAATTTTTTTCTAATTTTTTAAAATGAAAACTTAGGGCAATAACTTTAGACATTTCTATTTTTCAAATATAAACATTTTAATGCTATAAACTTCCCTTTAAGCACTGCTTTAGCTTCATCTTACCAATTTTGATATACCATATTTTTTTAATTCAGTTCAAAGGATTTTCTAATTTGCCTTGATTTCTTCTTTGATCTATGGTTTATTTAAAAATACGTTGTCTAGTTTCCAAATTTGTGGGGATTTTTCAGAGATCTTCCTGCCATTATTTCTAATTTAATTCCATTGTTGTAAGAGAAAATAATTTTTAGGATTTAAATCCTTTTAAGTATATTGAAATTTGTTTTATGGCTCAGGATATCATCTCCTTTGAAAAGTTTTCCACGTGTACTTGAAAATAATGTGTGTTTTGCTGTTGTTTGGTGGAATGTATGTAAATGCCAATTATTTAAGCTGATCAATGGTATTGTTCAAGTCTTCAATATTCTACTGATTTTTTAATCAATTATTGAGAGAGTGGTGTTAGAATCTCCAACTATAATTGTGGACTTGTCTGTTTTTCCTTTTCCTTCTATCAGTTTTTGTTTTATTACTTTGAAGTTCTGTCATAGGAACACAAACATTTAGGATTATGTGTTCTTGATGAATCAACTTCTTGTATCATTATGAAATGTTACTTTTTATCTCTGGTAATATTCCAACTGCTTTCTGAAAATGTATTTCTGAAAATCTTGGAATCTCTCATTTTTCTTCCTTTCCTATCATGTTAAGAATTTACTATCTTTTGGACATTTTAGTGGTCATTTCAAATATAGGAAGGAAATGTGTTTAGCCATCCATCTTGATCTTGAAGTAGAAAAACCCCTAAACTAAACTCTTAAGAGCATTGCCTCATTCAGCAATGTATTTCTGTGGCTACATTGGCTGTAGGATAAGGGATTGTTTCAGACAAGCTTAAGGGGATTTTATGGAAATATGAGTCAGGGTTATAGAATAACTGGGTCCTTACGAGGTGAACCCAGAGGGAGGTTCTAGATCCATAACAGTACTGGGAATTCACGAGGAGTCTAGAAATCTGATCTCTGATTCATGCCTGATTCATTTTCTTTCTAGCTTGTTCATTCCTTCCTCTCTATGAATCATTTTTTCTGTCTCATTGTTTCTGCTTCTTTATAACATTAGATTGCCTTGGTCAAAGTACTTAATCTCTCTATGCCTTGGTCTCTGGAAGTAATAACAAGGTTTATTTCCAGGTTTATTGTGAGGATCACTAGAAACACAGACCAGCACACAGTATTAATGTAATATGTCTTACCCATTACTATTTGGCCTAAAATAAAACCTGGCTAAGAGATGTAATATCTATGACTAGCTGCCTATACATCCATTTCATTATTCATTAGGTGTGCCAAGTTTTATTATATTGCTCCATTTTTCTTATATAAGATCATGTGATAACTTTCTTTTGGAATTTAGTATCAGGAAAAAGCTTATCTCTCTTGAAGAAATGATATGTTTCCTTTCATCGGGTAATGAGGATTCTCTAGTCCGTCACATCTCCCCTTTTGCCCAGTCTGCCCAGAAGTTCAGAGTGAAATTTAATGTTTCTTCAGGGGAACTATATTAACCCTGATGGGGAGTATATTTATATACTTTTCCTTTATTTGCCTTTCATTTTCTATATATAATCTGACAGCTATGTAATATAAAACATTAATTTTAAGTTTCTTCAATCCTCTCCAGAAAGAAAGTTAACAAGAAATAAAGCATTATTTTATGTAAGTCAGAAGAATCTTAAAGGAGAATGAAACACTGCTTTCAAAGAACTCTGAGTCTAGAGAAGAATCCTTTCCTTATGGCAATTCACAACAAGAAAGACATTTTACATTGCAATTCAGTACATGTACATATATATTTCACATATGTATGTATATGAAACAAAATGTAAAAGCACTAATACTCAAAATGTTCTGATCTCTTTGTAAATATTAACTCAATTAATCCTCATAACCATTCCATGAGCCAGGCCCTCTTATTGTTACCCCTATTTTTTACATGAGAAAACTGAGGCACAGAAGGGTTAAGTAACTTGGCCAAAGTTGACCAGTTACCTTGCTAGTAAGTATAAAGCTGGGTTTGAGTCCAGGGAGTCTGGTTTTAGAACCCATGCTCTATTTCATTACATCTGGCAACCCGCTCTATGTAATGAACCCCTTTCTAATTCTATAGTCTTTCATATTTTAAATGCTTATCATGACACCCAAACTCATGGGTCATAATCACTACCCACTAATGGACCACAACCTTAGATTTTTAAACATTAATCAGGAAGGAAAAAAAACCCAAAACACATGTACATGACTGTCAATGGCTATTAAGAGAGTTCAAGCAGGCACTCTGAACTCTTACCATGTGAGTGAGGATGGATCAAAGGAGGCCTCACAGGGCAAGAAACAGTTAAGCTGAGACTGGTAGAGAAGTTTATCAAGTACACAAGGCATGGGAGAAGGAGAAGGGCATTTCAGGCAGAGCACATATATAAGGCTACAAAGGGGTGAAAGATCCCCATTCATCAACTGCCCCAACATCTGTGAGCCAGGCACTGTATGAGTACTGAGGATGCACATGTGAGCAAAGTAGCCATGGCTCCATACATACATACAAATACACACTATATATATTTATTTATAAACATATGTGTATTTATAAACACACACCTCCCAGCTCAAAGTACAGAGTATTTAAAATGATCTCAGAGACTCATCCCAGTACAAAATTTTGAAAATTTCCAAATAATCTAATTAAAAATAATAGAGGAAAAATATTTCCTACAAATTTATATATTCAATTTAATAGACCAACATATGCATTGTGGGACTCCCAGAAGGAGAACAGAGATTCTTTTAAGGAAAGTGGTGAAAACTTCCCAAGTTTCATAAATGTCATGAATATAAATATTTGAGAAATTCAATAAACTCTAAGTAGGAAAATTCAAAGAGATACACATTGAGGCACATTATAATCAAACTCCCAAAGGCAAAGACAAAGAGTGAATCTTTAAAGCAGCAATAGAGCAACTCAACACAGCATCCTCAATAAGGTTTTAAGCAGATTTCTCACTAGAAACTTTGGAGGCCAGAAAACAGGGTCTTTTTTTTTTCTTTTTTAATTGGGGTATAGTTGTTTTACAATGTTGTGTTAGTTTCTACTGTACAGTGAAGTGAATTATATATTCAAAATGCTAAAAGAAAAAACTGTCAACCAATAATCTTACATCTGGCAAAACTGTCCTTCTAAAGTGAGGAAGAAATTAAGAACATTCCCAGATAAACAAAAGCTGAGGAACTTTATTTCTACTGGACCTGCCCTGCAAGAAGTGCTAAAAGGAGTTCTGCAGGTTGAAAAAGAGTAACCTGAAGTCATATGAAGAAATAAAAGTCTCAGTAAAGGTAGACACATGGTCAATTATAGACGCTAGTATTTTTGTAACAATAGTTGGTAACTTCACGTTTTGTTTTCTACATAATTTAAGAGACTAATGCATTTATAAAAATAATTATTCTAAGAACTAGCAGTACTGTATATTTGATTTGTAACTCCACATGTTGCTTTCTACATAATTTAGGATATGGCATTAAAAAAAATAATTATTAATGTATGTGTGGGAGCAGAGGGTATCTGTAAATCTCTATACCTTCCTGTCAGTTTTGCAGTGAACCAAAAACTCTAAAAAAATAAAGCCTTTCAATAACAAAATGATTAGTTTGTTTTTTGGATGCAAAATGTATAAAGATGTAGTTTTACAACATCGATAATCAAAAGAGGTAGGAATGGACCTCTCAAGAAGCAAAGTTTTTGTATGTTAGTGAAGATAAACTGGTATAAATTCAAAACAGAGGTTATAATTTTAGGATATCAGATGTAAGCCCCATGGCAACCACAAAGAAAACAGTTACAGAATATACACAAAAGGAAATGAGAAGGGAATTCATTGGTTTCACTACAAAAAAAAAAAAAATCAACATAAAAGAATACAGTAATGCAGGAAATAAGGAACAAAGAAGCTATAAGGTACATAGAAAACAAATAGTAAGTGACAGAAGTCCCTCCTTATTAGTAATTACTTTAAATGTAAGTGGATTAAACTCTCCAATCAAAGGACAGAGACTGGAAGAATGAATTAAAAAACGTGATCCAACTATGTGCTGTCTACAAGACACTCACTTTAGATCCAAAGACACAAATAGGTTTAAAATGGAATGATGGAGAAAGATATTTCATGGCAACAGTAACAAAAAGAGAGTAGGGGTGGCTATACTAATGTCCGACAAAATAGACTTGAAATTAAAAAAGGGCTATAAGAGACAAAGGAGGCCATAATATATTAATAGCAGATCAAATACAGGAAGAAGATACAACTGTCATAAACGTTCATGCACTTAATAAGAGACCATCAAAATAAATAAAGCAAAAATTGACAGAATTGAGGGGAGAAATAGACAGTTATGCAATAATAGCTGGAGATTTCAATACCTGACTTTCAATAATGGATAGAACAACCAAACAGAAGATAAGTAAGAAAACAGAGGACTTGAACAATACAATAAACCAACTAGATGTAACAGATATATGCAGAACACTCTACCCAACGACAGAATACACAGTCTTCTCAGGGGCACACAGGACATTTTCCAGGATTGACCATATATTAGGCCAAAAATTAAGTCTTGAGAGATATCACACAAAGTACCTTCTTTGGCCACAACTAGAGTAGTCATTAAGGGAGGAAAAACTGGAGAATTCACAAATTGTGGAAATTAAATAGCACACTCTTAAACAACCAATGGATCAAAGAAGAAATCACAAGGGAAATTAGAAAATACTTAGAGATGAATGAAAATGAAAACACAACATGGCAAAACTTATGGAATTCAGTGAAAGCAGTGCTAAAGGGGAAATTTATAACTATAAATGCTTAAATTTATAAAAAAGAAAGATCTTTTAAAAAACATTTAAAAACAAAAAGATCTCAAATCAACATTCTAACCTTACAATTTAATTAATTAGGAAAAGAACAAACTAAACCCAAAGCTTTCAGAAGAAAAAAAATAATAAAGATTAGGGCAGAGATAAATGAAATAGAGGATAGAAAAAGAACTCAATGAAAACAAAAGTTGGTTCTTTGAAAAGATCAACAAAATTGAGAAACCTTTAGCTAGATCAACTAAGAAAAAAACAGAGAAGACTCAAAGTACTACAATCAGAAATGAAAGTAGGCTTTGCTGTACAGCAGAAACTAACACAACATTGTAAAGCAACGATACTCCAATAAAAAGGAAGAAATGAAAAAGGAAGAAATGAAAGTACTACCAATTTTAGAGATAAAAAGGATTATTAGAGAGTACTGTGAACAGCTCTATGTAAAAAATTGGATAACCTAGATGAAATGGACAAATTCCTAGAAACAAAACCTACCAAGACTGAATCATGAAGAAATAATAAGCCTGAACTGACCTATAACTTGTAATGAGTCAGTAATAAAAAATCTCCCAACAAAGAAAAGCCCTGGATGATGGCCTAACTGATTCATTCTACCAAAAATGTAACGGACTAACACAAATTCTTCTCAAACATTTCAAAAAACTGAATGGGAGAGAACACTTCCTATTTTGTTCTATTAGGCCAGCATTGCCCTGATACCAAAGTCAGAAAAAAATACTTCAAGAAAAGAGAACTACAGACAAATATCTCTTATGAACATTAATTCAACAAAATACTAGTGAAGTGAATTCAGCAGCAAATTAAAAGGATTATACATCATGGCCAATTGGAATGCAAGGATGGTTCAACATACTAATACTTATCAATGTAATACATCATATTAAAAAAATGAAGAAAAAATTACCATATGATCATCTCAATGCAGAAAAAGTATTTGACAAAATTAAAATACCCTTTATGATAAAATACTCAACAATTTAGGAATAGAAGGAAACTGCCTCAACATAACAAAACTCATATATGAAAAACTCACAGTGAGCATCATACGCAACAGTGAAAGACTGAAAGCTTTCCTCTACGATTAGAAACAAGGCAAGAAGGCCCAGTTTCATCACTTCTATTCAACACAGTACTTAGAGCAATTAGGCAAGAAAAAGAAATAAAAGGCATTCAAACTGGAAAGGAAGAAGTAAAATTATCTGTTTCTAGCTGTTGGGATTTTTATATGTCAAAAACTCGAAAGATTCCACAAAAAGCTATTAGCACTAATAAACAAATTCAGCAAAGTAATAACAAATTCTGGATACAAGATCAACATTCAAAATTCAGTAGTATATGTATACACTAAGAATAAATAATCTGAAAAGGAAATTAAGAAAACAATTCCACTTACAATAACAAAAA